>NC_030857.1:810187-1410187 GCF_000208745.1 Theobroma cacao | reverse complement strand
GATTGATGGCACCATTCAAATGAAGAGTTATCTTACAGGCAATCCAGAAATTTTGCTTGCTCTGAACGATGACCTTAATATAGGAAGAGTTGGTAAGTCAATCTATGGTATTTTATCAACTCTGATGTTTTAGGGCTCTTTTCTTTTCCTTTTTTTTTTTCAGGTGAAGTCATATGACACTTTCTGGCTTTTGATTATTTTTTTTGCTTAAATGGACAAGATATTCGATAAATATATCAGAAAGGCAAAAGCTGCATGAGCATAACTTTCTTCATGACTTCTGAACTTGTGAACTAAGAAAAATTTCAACTCTCATCTGTCTAGAAACTGAGTTTAAATCCTTATCATGTCATCCAGAATGATTGATGAGTATGATCTGTGACTTTAATTCTGGTTTGTTTCCTTCAGAAGAATGTTTTCACCATTATGTGCCAATGCATTATTTCTATGTTGCATAATATTTATTTGCTGCTCTTTGCAACAGATTATCGTAGTTCATATGGATCAGGTGCTGTGATTCTTGATGACTGTAATTTCCATGAATCAGTACAACTCAACAGTTTTGATATTGACAGGACCTTGACTCTGGTGAGAGTTCATTTACAAATCCATAGCTTTTTTTTTTTTTTTCATTTTGTCTAGAGTATTCCATTGCCAACAACATTCTCACAGGTACCGCCAGATGGTGAATTTTCTGTCATGAACTACCGAATGACTCAGGAATTCAAGCCTCCTTTTCGTATTAATGCATTGCTTGAAGAAGCAGGATTGCTTAAGGTGAGTTAAGCTGCCTGTATAACCTAGGTTTTACACTTCAAGGTGTTTTGTCTTCTGTTGGATTTAAACTTTCAGTCTGCGTTGTATCTTGTGTACTTCCTCTCAGGCAGAACTAATTCTGAAAGTACAAGCTGAATTCTCCTCAAGCATTACTGCAAACAGTATTCTAGTACAGATGCCAGTGCCAACATATACAACTAGGTATTTCTGTTAACTCTAGGTTACATCCTCTCAAGGGTGAATCAACAGGGTTCAATGCTTGCTTTTCAGCATAAAGCACTTCAACAAAATTCCTTTTGTAAACTTTTCAACTATTTCTTTGATCACTATATCTGATGTCCAATTGCTCAAGTAGACTGGAGAATTCTAAATTTATAGAGGCACCTTCACATTTAAAATCGTGAATAAATGAGTAGATGTGACAAGACAAAGTGAAGCAAATTATAAATGATGCAGGAGTCATACTTGCATCAATATTACTATTGACTGTTTTTTGGAACAAATTAAATATAGAGTTAGCCTTGACTTGGAGCCTGGAGCAGTTGCAAACACAACTGATTATAAGGAATCAAGCAAGAGACTTGAATGGGGTTTAAAGAAGGTAATTTTTTTTTCTTTGGTGCCCCAAAGGATAGTTAAATTGAAGTTTATGCATTTGCTAACTTGACCTGTGGTAAGGTTTCTCCCTTCGGATACATGCTCGCTTTATGTTTGAGTCTTCAGTCATATACATATAATTTACCAGGCTGTGGTATATTGCAGATTGTTGGTGGATCTGAGCATACTCTCCGTGCAAAGCTGACATTTGCACAAGAACCACACGGTTAGATGATTCTATTTTAATTTGTCATTTTCAACTTGACTTTTTATCTCATAATAATCAGTGTTGTGTGTTACTTGATACAGGGAATATCACCAAGGAAGCTGGGCCAGTGAGCATGACTTTCACAATCCCAATGTACAATGCTTCAAGACTTCAGGTTAGAAGTTGACCATGTCTTGGTTCTTTGCATGAATAGAATTAAGTTCTGTTTTTGGTTCTATTGTTGAAATAATGTGCAAAGCACTCAAGATTCGATATTAATTGGAAATTTTTGCCCATGTTAATGTATAGTAATAGGTTGGCATTCATGCTTATCCCTTGTTAGGTGGCATTTCTTTCCTTACATGCGTGTGCTGCAAGCACAGGCACACATGCTCAATGTTTAGGGAAATTTGTATTTCTTTGCTTCCATGTGATTTCCATCCACACGCTGCGATCACCTTATATGGTGGCTGACGGACAAGTAGGAACTAAAAGTAATTGATTTCTTGACTTAAATTTCCAAAAAAAAAAAATTAAAGGGGAGCGAACATTCATGCACCTAGTTACAGCTTGCAGGTGAAACTAGGTGAATCAGAAAGTTGTGTATTTTCATATACTTGTATCATCTACACCGTATAATATCTGAAATCACAGCATAAAGAAATCTAATGGAGGCTGCTGGATTCAATTATACATTTCTATATTTATATGTTACTGTATGATTTGAATGATTTCGATTTTCAAACTATTTATCTCTATTTAATTTGTGGTGCTCAGGTTAAGTACTTGCAGATGGCAAAGAAATCAAATACCTATAATCCATATCGGTGGGTGAGATATGTCACAGAAGCAAATTCGTACGTTGCTCGACTATGATTATCGGCAGCTCATCTCTTTGTTTTTCCTTTGTCAGTTCCTTTCTTAATGGCTCATACACTGCACATGACCTGTAATATAAAAAAAATAAAAAAATTCGATATCCCTTAAATAGATAAATTCCGATCTGTCGGCTCGACTAAATTGACTCAACGTCACCGGCTAAGCTATCATTGGTGCACCTGAGTCTCCATTCACCATGCATTTGTGTTTTGGAATCAGCATCTTAGGCATGTCTTGTCCTAGGGGAGGAATATTGGATTTGGAGATTGGCTTGTCTCCAAACGAACTAGTTGATATCCACTGCATAAACATGGTGATATCCACTGTATTCAATTTTTGGGGCCGAATGACAGATGATTGGAACTGCTGGGCAATTTACTTGTAGGGGGAACTTGATCAAAATTTGTAAATTTCCACTGTTCACAGGAAATCTCCAAGGACCGTAGCATAGATTTCGGAACTCGATTCCCTCTTTACCCCAAATCCAAATTTAGAGTTAAAAAAAGTAAGTTGAATGGTCTAATCTCTCGCTCATGCTTGGAATTGGTGAGCACGGTTGCCTTCCGAAAGTGGGTTCCATGGCCTACTTAGAGGTTTCCCTGCTCCTTTCTGCTCAAAAAGGTAACTAACTCTACTACTCAGATCTCAGATCCCAGATTTTCTTTTCTTTCTGACTTTAAAGTTTTATACTTTTTAATATTGCTTTCCCCCGTCAAAGTGTCTACCTTTTTTTTTTCTTTTTATTTATTTATTTATTTATATTACCATATATTTATGATGCTTCGTTTTGACTACTCGGGGTTGTCGACAGTTGGAATCGCATTCAATCATTTCAATCAACTAAGCTTTATTTTTTGGTACATATAATCAACTAAGCTTTGTTGAAACTGGAAACGAAACAAAGCTTTAGATATAGAAATTAGCATAATGCTAAATGTGTCAACTAGCATAAAGAGAGAATGCTGAATCTTTTTTCGTTAGTTGAACTTCGAGGCATAGTTTGGATGGGACGAATATTAAAACTAAATATAAGGTGAGGCGGCCAAAGTTTGATGGGATCAGTATTCCTAAGCATAATTAAAGGTATGCTTTCAAAAGAAGTCGGTTTCTTTAGTTTTTTTCTTTTTTTGGTTTTCCCAATGATATTTAACATTTCAGATTCAGCCTTCCCATCAAAAAAAAAAAATCCACCAGTTGGGTTATAGAGAGTTCAAAACAAGTTTTTTCTTCCTTTTTCTTGTGGGGGGAATTATCATAATTGGATGGTTTAATTGTTGATTGTGGTGATTAATTATTATTCTTAAATAAGAAATAATTCCAATAAAAAAAATCTCGGTGAAACGCTAAATGTACACAAAGTGAGACAGAGGCACATGAAGTCCATCATAAGGCCACTCTGGAAGCTGATGATGCAGTTCCCTAACACCCAAACAGGAAACACAGTCCCCCAATTGTCCCACACACCACTCGCCAAACCCTTCAGATTATTTCGGCAATTCCTTCCTTTGGATTTTTCACCCTCTTTCTGTTCCTTCTTGTGGCAAGATACGTTGTTTTTCTGCTTCCGAACACACCAACCCACACCCCCCAAACCCCAAATCAAGACCAGACCAGTTTTCCATCAATTCATTTAAAAATTTAAATGCAATGGTTTTAAATAACACAGATGCTGTCCTGGAATATCATGTCCGTATCGTAAAAGATCTTATACAATGGTGTCTGAATAATGAATGCATGTTTTTCGGACTGATGCTCTACATGCCTCCATTGAATCTTACACTTTCCCCCCCACTAACAGATAATACATAATTAGGGTTGAAAATTTTTTCCAAGTCATTTCATGTAATGATTAATGAAATTGAAAAAAATGGGACATATTTCAATAAATTATAAAATATATATATTTTGTATTTTCGATATTTAATCAAATATGAATATATGATATGATTTATCAATTTATATTGATACTATGTGGCCAATTTTCAATGTAGAGCTAAAACCAAGAACCTGGGCAGTAAGCATCGCCCTGCTTTGCTCTGTTGTTGGTGGGTTAAGATGGTTCAGAGAAAGGCTCAGGTCCATGTTTTTCCAAGACCCAAAAAAAAATAGTAGCAGCCCAGAGTTTGAGTCAGGAAAAAAGATTCCACCGCGATACCCAAAAAATAAAATTAAAAAGGGCGAAAAAAAAAAAAGAAAAATAGGTTTTGTCATGTGAATGAAAAGTGCTTAAGTATGGTAAATGAAAAAACAATTAAAGATTGAGCTTTAGCTTGTTATAAGTACACATATGCGCGCTATCTTCTTACTTCTTGGCCCTCTCCCCCTCTCTTCCCCTCCCTAAAGGAATCTGATCGTACTATCACCATATCCAACCGTAGATCTTCTCCTGTCCCACTGTTTTTTTCTCTCATACTATAGTCTACAAAGCTCTGCCTTCTCTGTCTCTCACTATCTCTCTCTCCATCCTTTGTCTTTCAATCGAACTCCTCTGACCTCTCTCTTTTTTCTCTGTGTTTCTTTCTCAACTGTTGCAGGGAACAAAGAGCAAAAAGAGTCATCAAAGGGAGGAGCAGAGGTAATTGAACATGTTCAAATCTCCAGAACTCCCAGATTGCTTTTACCAAAACCAGCCAACTTTAATCTGTCCCAACACCCCGACCCCAAAGCATTCCCTGTATCTCTCCAACCTTGATGATCAAAAGTTCCTCAGATTCTCCATTAAATATCTCTACCTTTTCAAGAAAGCTGTTAGCCTAGATATCTTGAGATATTCTCTCTCCAAAGTTCTTGTAGATTACTACCCGTTAGCCGGGAGGTTGAGAACATGCACACTCGACGATCAGAAGCTCGAAATTGATTGCAATGGTGAAGGCGCCGTCTTTGCTGATGCTTTCATGGATATCACTTCCGATGAGTTCCTCGAGATTTCCAGGAAACCCAACAGGTCTTGGAGGAAGCTCCTTTACAGGGTTGAAGCTCACACTTTCCTTGAGATCCCTCCCCTTGTAGTTCAGGTCAGATGTCATTTCCTTTTTCATCCTTTACTAGTAGTAGTTTTCCATTGACAAACTTATGAAATAGTGGTAAAGTAGTTGATATTTTTAAAGATTGACCTTAGTGATAATTAAATAATTCTTGGTTCCATTTGTTCCTTTCTTATTCAATTTTCAATCTGGGAATTAAAAAAAGGAAATCATTTTAAGTTGATCAGATTCCCAACTTAGCTTAAATGCTCCAAAATCCTCTGACTTTACTAATTATAGATAAATATAGTTCCATTTCCATGTTCTTCAATGTGATCTTTTCTGTTTAGTAACAATACTATATCTTTCCATTTCTAACGCCGACCCCATCAAAATTCTGCTTCCGTACAAAGCAAACGACGTCACGCTGTTTCTCCTTCTGACTTCTGCCTGCCATTACTCATTGCATTTGCCGACGGCACCGTTTTTGGGTACCCTTTTGGTTTTCCTTTGGCCTTTTGTGAAAATTGTACATGCTCTTTTTCAAAGAAAATGACCCCAAGACGTTGCTCCTCTCTCTTGTGTTCCTTTCACTACCGGTTGGTGGTGAGCCTTTTTTTTCTTTTTACCCTTTATTTTTCTTTTTTTACAAATTATTTCAAGAAATTAGTCAAATTTGAAATTATCCGTAAAATTAAACTTTACCTTAAATTTTCTTTTGGACTTTGAATTTATTTGTAATTTTTCATGGTGCAGGTAACGAATCTCCGCTGTGGAGGTATGATCCTCTGCACCGCGATTAATCATTGTATATGTGACGGCATAGGCACATCCCAGTTCCTGCACGCGTGGTCCCACGCGATCACCAAACCAACACTCGATCTTCCCATCATACCCTTCCACAGCCGCCACGTGTTGAAACCCCGACATCCTCCTCAAATAACCCACACCCACCTTGGATATACCAAAAATACCCCCAAAGACGATGCCCACGTGGACATCAACCAGTATTTACAGTCCCAGCCACTGGTGCCAACATCCTCAACGTTCACCGCTTCCCACGTCCTCCGACTCAAACGACAGTGCGTCCCGTCCCTCAAGTGCACAACCTTCGAGGCCCTGGCCTCCCACACGTGGCGCTCGTGGGTTCGATCCCTGGACCTGTCCCCTTCCCTCAACGTCAAGCTCCTGTTCTCCGTCAACGTTCGGAACAAGTTGAACCCGGAAATGCCTCAGGGGTATTACGGCAATGGATTCGTCCTCGCCTGCGCTGAGACCGCGGTGAAAGACTTGGTCACCGCGAATTTACACCACGGGGTGAAGCAAATCCAGCAAGCCAAATCCAGTCTAACCGACGATCACGTGAGGTCAATGATCGACTTGTTGGAGGACAAAGATGTCAAAACCGATACTTCCTCGAGCCTGGTAATTTCTCAATGGGCTAAGTTGGGGTTGGAGGATTTGGATTTGGGAGAAGGGAAGCCATTACATATGGGCCCTTTGACAAGTGATATTTACTGCTTGTTTTTACCGGTGGTTGGTAATTTTGATGCGGTGAGAGTGCAAGTATCAGTGCCAGAGTGTGTGGTTGAAAAGTTTGAGTATTATATGAAAGAAGGTTTGGATAAAGAAGAAAATGGAGATATTAATGGGTTTCATAACGGAGAACAAAATGGTTTGATTTGAAGAAGGTGCTGCAAAGTTTTTTTTGTTTTTTTTTTAACCCTCCCCTGGAAATAATGCGAGACACTTACTGTAATTTGAGTATCTAAAGGTGAATATCTGATTGCTTTTTTATATTTCGGAAAAGTACTTAAATATGCTTTTATGTTGTGCCCAAAACATTAGTAATCTAATTTTTTATTTATATAATGAGCGATTGATTTAATCGATTAAATCTTTTAATTCAACCGTAAAAGATATCAGGTTCGAGTTCCAGCATAATTCGGAGGTTAAAACATTTTTTTTGTTTCGGAATTTTTTTTTAGGTTCCAAAATGATGAGAATAAAGACCCTTAAAGTCTAAAAATAGTCCACTAGTAATTAAGTAGTGACAGCTTGAGGAAGTGATGGACCTTATGATTGCACATGCTATGCCATGACAGCCAAAGAAGAAATAGAGCAAAATCATGTAGAGCAATGTTTGTTTCCCTTTTGGTGGATTGCTGTTGGTTGATGGCTTGTACAAATGCCATCTTCCACTACATGTGTCGACATCCCACCATGTTAAAATGATCCAAAACCTGTCCCAGTGTCATATGTTTACAGTGTTAAAACATACTTATCGAATATATATAAATTTATATTCATAAAAATTTCGATTAAATGGGTAGTTTTATTGATGATTTTAGCTTTATATATTTCATTCTAAATTTCCAATATTTATTATACCTTTTCATTAATTTTTTTTTACCGATATTTTTCTAATTCTTTTGTCGATATTCATCAAATGATTTGAATTTGAATCCTCCAGAATTCATCTATTATTAAGTACAATATTCTATTTAAAGATAGCTAACTAAACCTAGCATGTTCCCTCAGCATAGCCTTTTAAGGCGTGGGCAAGGTAGGAGACCCCAAATTTAGAACAAAGGGGGTCGCTTTCTAGCATTTCTTGTATCAAACTTTTATGGATTGTCGTTTTAGGTCAAAAATGTCGAATTCATTGCAATTATACGACATTGTGCCAAACTAAGAGACAACACAAATCTCGAAAGTCATACATAGATCCGAGGTAGAGTAGTCAAGGCCTCCCTTGCCCATTAATTAAGTTTAGTATTTAAGGTGTTGAGCTTACTACATCCAAAAAGAAAATTAATTAAATTAATTACGTTTAGGGGCATTGAGCTTTTCTCTTCTAAACCTCACGAATCACATGGTCAGACAAATACTAATTCTGATAAGCAATGAAATGCTTCCCGTGAGATTTTTTATTAAAAAATGTTAATTGATATTTTTTAAAATTTAAATTTAACTAATCTTGTTTATCGTTTATAAACACCTATCATCGCCACTTGAATCGGTCGTAAATTTGACAATTCGGTATATATGCTGCATGATATTAATGAGTTTGATTTTGAATTCTTTAAGTACTATTTAAATAGATTACTACTATAGTACTGTGCAATGTGATGGCCTAGCAATGATTCAATGCTATAAGACAAGGCCAATCCGAAAGTGGGGGGTTGGGTTTTGTTTTCCCTAATGATTTTCCATAAAACCATGGACTTGCTTGGCTAAAGTTGGACAATTAGGCAATAATTGTTGTTTGGGGTTAGTGATTTCTTATCTTACAATCTTCTAATAATGAACTTGTTGTTGTTTTACTGAAAAAAAATAAAGGGGTCACACTTCTTATCTCATCTAGGCTTCTATTTAAATAACAAAGTGGCTAATAGAGAATGGGGAGGGGAGGAAAATGCCCCAACCAAATGCAAGTGCCAGTTATATTCCTTCTCTCTTCTTATCCAACCCTGTGAGGCAAAACCCATAGTGGCAGCTCACAATTTGTGAACACAAGCAGTCCTCTTTTCTCACAATATTTATTCTTGAGGTAACTCATGGTGGGGTGGTGATCATCATCTTCATCTTCCTTTTTAGGTCTAATCAGAGTCGTGCCGGCTCTTCTTACATCATCTGGACTGAACCAGCAGTGTAAGAATTCAGATAACTTCATGTTAACCTTAAAATAATGAAAAAAAGAAAACAAAGATAACATTAAAAATTTGCACGTGTTTGCAAGCACTCAACTTTGCTGCAACTGAAGTAGATATATATTTTATGCTTAAAGGTTGGTTCGATCAATATAATTTACACAGTTGATGGAGTGGGTATTGGTTTCCCCCATGGAAGTGCTTAGTTGCTTTTCTAAAGGTTAAAGTCTTCCTTCTTTCTTCCCATAAAAATTTTCAGGGCATTTCCTTATATTTCTTATAAGATTAATTGTTAGGGCAATGGGAATTTCCCATTGGAGCATAAGAAGATGATAAGAGAGAGAGAGCAACACATATAGAAAGTGGAACATTAGGAATTCGACTGATGTTGAAAGTAAGTGCAAATGTCTTATCTGCCACCCCTACATTCAACAACATTTCCTTTCTTCCATATACAATTGATTTCATTTTACTTGTTGATAAATCCAATAATTGAATGTGATTGATTATTTTTAAAGGTTTTTTTGGTCAATAGATTTTGAAATTTTTAAAATTTGAACTGTTAAATTGTACGATAAAATTAAATATATATGAATGTCCATTCAATAGTTCATGGTCGATTGAAATGTACAATAAGCTTAAAGCTTGATGGTTACTGGTGATTCAGCTCATGAGCCCACCCCCATGTTCGCATCAATAGACTTCTTCTTTCATTATTGAATTTTCCATTTTCTCTTATGACACACTATAAATCATTTTGCATTGCAAAACACTTTTACTTTTTCATTATGGAGTATAAGTATATATGGTAATTAATTAATACTAATATAGTTATCAAAAATTACCCACTCGCATGGTTTAATTAATTATTGAATAAGACATAATTTTTAATTAAAAAAATTACAATTTCAAATTCTAATCAAGAAGAAATGTGGTGTTAAAGTCAAGAAAGGAACAATTCAAAGCCAATGTGAAGCCCATACATGAATAAGAAGCAAAATTAATGCAATTAAATGCCTCATATGGCCTACAGAATATCATGCTCTAAGTTGGTGATATGAAGGAAAGTTTTCAAAGTTACATTATTTACATATATAACATTATGCGTTACATATGCTTTAACAATGTATAGTATTTATATATTATCATTGACAATGTATTATGTATAATTACATTTTTATCTTAATTTTATTATATTATTTAGGCCACTAGATGATTACCACATTACTTTTGTAGACCCACACGAGAACTCTTATATCATCTTTATAATAATAAGAATTCCATTGATTCCTAATTTTTCCTATTCATCGTGCTTTTTAGCTCATCTTCCTATCTGTTCATTAATTAATTACTTAATGCTTTGCTTTTTTTTTTGCCTACAATTAAGTAATGATGAATTGTTAATATATAGGATTAGTCTTATCTAGGCAATAGCATCTTAGATTAAGGAGGGGATTATTATTAGTCTTCCCACTTTGAATAAAGAATTGTTCCTGTTGACCCTCTATAGATTGACTCTAAGTTAAAATAAAGTTTGAAATCGGAGGCTGAGCTGGATTGTCTTTGAACACATGGCAAAATTTGATTGGATTATATAGACTAAAACGAGGGCCAAACAAAGTTCAATGGTTTCGACCTTTGGGTGACTCCGCGTGACTTGGAGCAGTGCTCATAAAATAATGAAAAGTGCAAATAGCTTTTAAAAAGGGTTATGAATTTTAGATCGATTGTGTATTAAAATATAGAATTATAAATTTGAACGAGTTAAAAATAAATAATACTTTATAAGTTGATATTAATTGTGACATAATATCAAATGACAGTGGGGCTAGGCTTAGGTACTTGACATGGTTATGTTGACAATGAAGAATGTGAGGGGCCGGGTGGGCAATAGGGCTTTCCTCCCCGTGAGAGAAGTCATTTTCTTTTGTTTCATCAATCTTAATAGACAAAAAGCCAAGGGAGAAAGAAAGCTTTGAATTAACCACTCCATCACGTGGACTCCAGTCAACATCCCATCTCTCTTTTCTTTCTTTTAGAGGAGAAGACTCTTTTTTTTTTTTCTCCTTCTTATAGTAATAAAAAACTTTATCCGCTCATCCATTGCGTCACCATGCAAAAAACAAAACCATGGAGATGAATGGCGGTGTCATGGGCCTACGGCCAAATTCAAGCCCAATTCTTAACTTATTGGTTTGTAATGGGCTTCCTAGCCCACCTGATAACGGGCCACACGAAATACATAATCTTTCTAATTTATTACTAGTTTACCATTGGGCCTTGCGTCCGTTCCCAAATTTTTCTTCAATTTTTCATAAATCTTTTTTTTCTTTTTTTGAATACACTTTTTTATGGTAAATTCTATTTACATCTCTTACAGTTTTCTTTTTTTCACATGTTATCTTAAGATTTTTTTTTCTTAATTAACATTTTGTAATAATTTCTGTGCTTATAGGAAGACAGATTATTAATTTTACTATTTAAAATTAATTTACTTGTTCAAATTTATCAGTACTTTTATAATTTTATTAAGTAAAATTAACAACTTAATTCCTTGTAAAAAAAAAAGTTGTCCATGGAAGAATAATTAAAACCAATAAATCATTGTGGTATGAGAAAAGTTAAAAATTTAAAAGATATAATTGAATTTTTTTGGCATGAAAATGACAACTTAAAATCATAAATAATGGAACTAACCTACATTTAATGTGAATAATTAAATTTAACAAATAATTTTGGACCGATATAATTATAGAATAATGAATCTTTTAATTAAGAGTAGTTGCCTTAGCTGGGTTGACGAGGGGGAATCATGCTCGAGGCGATTAGATCCCGAGAAAGATACCAAAAGCACGCGCTCGGATAAGATGGTTCACGCGCATGCGTAGCAGCCAAGCTACGCTTTTTCTTTAACAGGAAAATAACAGAAAAAGACTTAAAAACCGGAGTCAGCTCAAAGCGAAACACAGTTTCAACGGTAACTGAAAATCGGGGGTTTACTGTTTTAATACAAATTCGCACCAAAATTTCTTTAGCTTTCTCCTCAATCTTCCGCCCAGGTAATTTCCTTTTTTGCTTTCTTTTTCTTTAATTCTTTTCTCTATTTACTTCAATTTTGAATTATCATGAATTAGGTCACGAAAGGTTTAAAATCTCGTGTTCTTAATCCAATCTGAAGAATTTTCTTCTCCGGGAAAGAAATTCTGTAGAATTTGAATTAGATTACTTCGTTCTTCTGTTTTTTTTTTTTATTTCAATTTTTAGCTACTAATTGAACTAATTTTAAGGATTATTCGGTTCAGAACTTTAATTTCCTTGAAGGGCTTGCTTAATTTATCGTTTAACTTGAAAAAGTGATGGGAAAAAATTTTTGGGTTTTTTAATTATACTGTAGATTTTGTTGATGCATTATTCTTCCGGTCTTAACATGTTAGGCTGATTTTGATGTTTTAATTTTTGCTTTGTTTCTCTTTGTTTAACAGAAAGAGGTGAAATTTATGATAAGGCTGTTGCTAATTGAGCTTGGCTTGTTTAGATTTCTATCGTAGCAATGGCAAAACTGCTGCACATGGATTCCAGATGTGCAGCTAACATTTGTTTGTCAGAGCAGCCGGGTTCGTCTACACGCAAGTGGTACTTCAGCAGAGAAGAAATCGAGAATTATTCTCCGTCTAGGAAGGATGGAATCGACCTTGGGAGAGAGGAGCAGTTGCGGAAGTCGTATTGTTCGTTTATTCAAGAGCTTGGCATGAAGCTTAAAGTGTAAGTCCAGGGACTTTGTCCATTTTGAAGTACTCTATTGTAACTCGATGATCAGTTAAGTTTTTTCCCCTATCACCATTTAGGCCCCTTAGTTTTGCTGTTTCTGAGGTTGTTGCGCATATTGATTTTGAAGCATTATCTCTGATGTTGTGTTTCTAGTATGTTTAAGGATTGTTTCTTTACTTCATTCTCCTCCTCTTCCACAAGATTAAAAAATAATAAAAATGCTTGTAGAATAAATGAGATGCTACTGGATTCTTTAGAAATCCTCTCATTTTGCTTTTCAATGCATCACTTTAACTTCTCAAAATAAGGTTTGTCTTTTGCCATACTAGAAATGGTGATGAATGAATTTACTTGCAGGCCTCAAGTGGCAATAGCATGTGCAATGATGCTGTGCCACCGGTTTTACATGCGTCAATCTCATGCAAAGAATGATTGGCAGGTAGATGTTGTATTATTCTGTTTTCATACTTCCTTGTATCTTTCTCTTTTGAGATATAGAATTCTCAGTTTGTATGTTTTCCCACTAAGATGGGTGCTAATAAAGAGTAGATGCTGAAGTACTTTGCTTGAGACCCATTTATTAGCTACAATTAGATTAGCATTTGACTGCATTCTTTGGAACCAGGACATCAGTGAATTGATCTTAGAAATGAAAGATTCTAGATATTATTTTCTTACATACTATTGTTTATTTTCTAATATTTAGTATTAATTTTTGTTGTCTGAAAATTTTCTCGTGGAAAATTGGGCTTTTCTTCACATAGAAGAAGGAAGATGAGATGTTTTTAATTATTAAATTGTTCAAATTTCTACCTGGCTTGATTTTTCTTTTTTGTGAACATGTTTGTGAACTGTGCAGACTATTGCAACTGTTAGCACATTTCTTGCTTGCAAAATTGAGGAAACACCACGCTTGCTGCGGGATGTTATTGTTGTGGCCTATGAAATTATCTATAAACGGGACCCTTCTGCTCTGGGAAGAATCAGACAGAGAGTATGCAGATTGGTTGGGCTCAGCATGACTCTATGTTTTATCATTATCATACTCGCCTAATTTCTTGCCACTTTTTGTATGCAGGAAGTTTATGATAAGCAGAAGGAATTGATCTTAACCGGAGAGAGGCTTTTGTTGGTAACAATTGCATTTGATCTCGATATCCAACTCCCTTACAAGCCCCTTGTTGCAGCTGTGAAGAGATTGGAAATTTTTCCTAACCTTTTAAAAGTGGCATGGAATTTTGTGAATGATTGGTGAGGACTTGTTCATTCTAACCAAAACCACTGATCATTATGCTATTGTTGATTAAAATCTTATTTAATTTCCTTGTGGCTTTATGATATTTAATAATTTCGTGATTTGAACTTGCAGGCTTCGTACAACCTTGTGCCTGCAATACAAACCCCATTACATCGCGGCTGGTTCCATGTGTCTTGCTGCCAAATTTCAAAAAGTAAAGCTGCCAATGGAGAAGGGGAAAGTATGGTGGTTGGAATTTGATATTTCACCTAAACAATTACAAGGTTTGCTACTACAGATATCTTTCTGTCTAATTATGTGTATCTACTTCAATTTCTTACTCATGGTCATGATATTTTTAATGAACAGGAAATATGCTGATAACTAAAACGTTGGGTGAGGTTCTAATTTACTCCCCACACTTTGAAAAAGTGTTAGGCATGGACTATGAAGAACTTGTTTCAAATCACCTTGCTTTAACATTAACAGATGTTTTTCTTCTTAGAGAATAAGTATAATGACCCAAGCTTTATGAACATTTCTTTGAAATATCATGCATGGTCGTTTTTAACTTTTTTTTTTTATGGGGATGATTATCTTTCATTTCTAATTATTGTGGTTCAACATGAAAACTCTATTGTAAATCTTTTCAGAGGTCACTCAGCAGATGGTCAGGTTGTTAGAGTGTGACAAAGAACGAGCTTTATCATCAAGACATGAGAGGGCTGGACAATCTGTTGCTTTAGCTGGAAAGGCAATTATCAGTGGCACGCAATCTTGCACTTTGGCTGTGTCACATGCCAAGGATCAGTCTGGTGCTGGAGCTGAGAATAGCAAACTTAGCAAATCTCTGGACAGTTGTGTCAGGGATGTTAGTATGAAAGAAGTTCTACCACATCAGAGAAGTGATAGTGGTGTAAGTAGTGTTGTTGAGGATGGCAATGATAAGGATCAGCAAAGAACACAGGTGTCTGACCTAAACTCAAGTTTTAGGATTGTTTCATCGCATGCCTGTGGCGACAAAGAAGTCAGTGCGAAAGAAAATGTACCATGTCAAACCAGTGATAGCGGTGCAAGTACAGTTGTTGACAATGGTGAAGGCGAGTGTGAGCTAAGAACAGAAGAATCTGATCTGAACCCAAGCTTTAAGATTGTTTCAGTTCATAATACCTTTAGCAAGAGTGATGCTGACCGGATTAGAGAGAACTTGAAGAGGAGGAGATGTGATAGGGCTGCCAATCGGAAGTATGTTGGAGGCATAGAAGACGAGGCAGACAGTGAAGCAACTGAGGAATCTGACCCAAGCTTTAAGATTGTTTCAGTTCATAATACCTTTAGTAAGAGTGATGCTAACCGGATTAGAGAGACCCTGAAGAGGAGAAGATGTGATAGAGCTGCAAATCGGAAGTATGTCAGAGGCACAGATGACGAGGCAGACAGTGAAGCCTGGATAGAGAGAGAGCTGGAGGACGGAATAGAGCTGGAACCTACATCTTCCCATAAGCAAAGGAGGGCCTAAATACTCACTAGCCAGCCATCTGCCTTCTGACTTACTCCATCAAAATGACCTTCCCTTGGCACATTTATGGCATTACAAGAAAGACTATATGAATTCTATTCCATTCTTGGAACGACTATACTATTTCCACTTTGTTGTATACAATAGAATTATCCCAACATCTTTGCAGTAGGTTGAATTCATATTTTAGATCATTGACGCCAGAATTGCAACCATTCTTTACTATGAATTGTAAATGTACAGTTGAACTATAAGTTATTAGGAAAAATATTCATATTTGGTCACTTTAATGACTGTTGAATTGAAGAAAAAGAAATGGCTTCATCCCTAGAAAAAACCCAGCACAAACATCATCTCCTGTTGATCCATTATAGTGCATCTGTTTATGGTCTAGTCTTGGGCCTTTGAATATCTTTGAAGAAACTAAGAGCTGCAAAAGGCTGGGCCAGAAGTTAACTGTTTGATCTTCTCCTCAAGGTAAGCCCAGATGTATCCCTTCTTCTTCTTCTTCTTCTTCTTCTTTTTCTCTGTTCTTTCATTTTCTTTTAAATGTTTTTGTCTCATGGCTTATAATCTCAACGGCCCTGAATTAGCCACGTACTTGATTCGTTTTGTTATTGATTTCATCAAATACGTGTAGTTGCGTATGCATATTCGACAAGTTTAAGGTAACAATGGAATGATATTACTAAATCTGATTACGTTAATTTAGGACAATTTCATTTGGAAGTAGACAAAGAGAGAGAGAAAGAAAGAACAATTATTTACGTTTAATACAAGTAATTTAGTAAAAGGAGTGATAAGCTTTGCTTTTGAAATATTGAATGACAACTTAATTTGTTTTCCCATGCGTCTCACATACCCTTTTCGGCTTTTCCCATCACAATATTTCCGGATGCGTCTAGCTTTTAATTGTCTATCTATATATATCTATGTCATCAACCAATTTGCCATCATCCGTAAGCCTTTAGGTTTTGTTTTATTATGTTCCTCTCTAGCTAATCGTACACTTATTCAAAAGGGTTTTCTCTCCCCACCCTTCTCTTTCTTTCTTTTCCAATGTCATATCATATCAATGGCATTTGATTGCAAAAGGATTAAGAAACGTCTTCCAAAACTTCGTATTGAAAAATCTGTTTAGAAGCAAGCAGATGAAGCACTTTTCTTTTCAAGTGGGAGAGGAGGGGGAGATATGTGGAGATCAGTGGAACCCCCTATGCCTTGAAAAGCACGCACATAAAGCTCCTCACCCACCAAACCCGTCCTCCAAAGCTCCGGGCAGTAGCCATGTGGTTTTTCTTCAACAGAGTCATTCAATTTTCTCATGTCTCATAGGCTTTTTTACCAGGAAAATTTGTTGAAAGAAAAAGAATCTGGTCAACACTGTCTTATCTTCATATCATCCTTGATATACAAAGCTTTTTCCTTCTTTCTTTTGTTCTACATCTTTTTGGGGGGCAGACCCTTTCATCTTTTCTTGATTGTGTGGAGAACGTGATCCATCAAAGATCTCATATATGCAAGAACCCAAAGATAAAAACTTTGATCAAAGTGGTCTGTTCCTAGATGGCGACTCAAAATGTATAACATCACACTTGTATAAGCAGTAGACTTTGTGTCATTGGGCTTACTGGCTGAGTATCAACAAAGATAGCAAACGTGCATGGGGATGAATCTGCACCGTTGTTGTTGGACGATCTTGCATTAATTGTACCAAAACCTATTATAAGAAAAGAGAAGGAAAACCGTCAAATAGAGTAATAGGAAGATAAGGGTAATCACAAAGTATAAGGAAATATGTTTATATATATGGTTAAGTGGGGGGTGATGGAAAGCAATGGCCCCTTTGTGTTTGATTTAATTTTCATGCCCTAAGCTTGAAAAAAATAAAGCATATATTCTCTGTTGCTACAATGCCTTTGTCTTCTTCTTAGACATACTTTTTTAATCTTACAAACTTTAGACCCCCTTTTAAGGGCTTTTGCGAAATTTTTGACTCAAAAAAGTTTCCGATATTTATATATACATACACGAGGGAAAAGCACAAGCAAACGAATGAGGTTAAAGGATTGAAAAAAAAAAAAAGAAAAGGGAAGCAAAAAGAGCTTGCATATTATATGTTATAGTTGTTGAAAATGATTTTCGGTTTATATTTATATATAAATAACTTTTAAGTACATTACCTTTATTCAAGTCTTTGACGTTTATGGGCGGAAGACTTACTTCAACCTTAATGACTACATTAAGACACAAAGTGCTGACATTACATCCATTCGTACACTCAAAGTTATCATGTCTCTATTCAATCATGTTTCATGATTTAATTAAATTGAAATTTTAATTGAGACTAAGAATAAATATACATGTCTTTTTTGTGTGTTCAATCACTAATGGATACAAAATTTGATATTTTAAGATCATATGATTAAATTTGCATAAACTTTGGTACTACATAGATATAGGATTTTCGACCATATGTCAAGAAAAACCAAATTTATGATTATTATTTGGTAGGTTTATATTAAAAAAATGTTGGAATGAGCTCTAAGCACTTCTTGTAGAAATGTAGAATGGTCATGGAAAAATTCATAAGGAAAATCTGGACTACCAACTGTCCAGTCACTCCATGAGAGTCCTTACTATCATTACCTACTAGTTAGAATAAATTAATCCAATATTATCTAAAACTTTGGATAACTTTACAATAAACGAATAAAGTTTATATATATCTTAGAAGGAAGTGGATCTTTGACCCTTGGCTGGTTGACTGGCTATACTTGGAAAAAGGTGGATGTAGGCTGTATTTTTCTGATGATGATGGACCCCTAAAAAGGGATTAATCATAGCCAAAATGCTTTTAGGAGTGGGCTAATTAGGCTTCTTTGTTTGCTAGAGGATTAGGAGAGTAATCATAAAGTATTTATCACTATTTTATTTGCCAATTGCTTGGTATTTCAGTTTCTAAAGGCTGAAGTCATACACCAATTGAATCTTTTTGAGTGTTCAATCACTAATTAATTGCCAAACTTTTAATAAATTAATCACAGTTGGTGGAAAATTAGCAAGGCTAATGTGCTTAATTATATAGCTGCCTTTAGGGTCAAGCTAGGTCAAACTAATGGCTAGCAATGAAGGTACACCATTGGGTTGATTCATTTCCTTTAAAACCTAATGCTTATTTGGTGCAATGCATGGCTTATTTTGTTTAAAATATTGTTACATTTTTAAGTAAACACGTTTAATTTAATTATTCATAATTTTTTATTTGATATAGTAATCACTATTTATCAATTATATGAATGGAAAAATGAAAAGAGAAAAGGAAAATCAGAGAGGCTGTCACCATCGGAAACAAGAGTAAGTTGTAGTTTGAGGAAAAGGGAATCAAAGGAGGTTGCTACCGACGGAGGGGAAGTGAGGCGGTGTCGGCTGTTGGGTTTGGGTCTGGATAGGTCTTGGATTTGTATTGTTGAAGAAGACCCGAAAAAGTACATTTTTCACTAATTTTTTTTCTATCATTTTTCACTTGTTTATGTTGTTATAGTAAATAATTCTTATCATTGCAATGTAAAAACTCCTATCCAATTTCCTAAACCTTTACCTACCAATTAACCAGTAAAAAAATTCATCCATATGAACTTGTTCAAGCTTTGCAGAACTACTTATGGTTATCATCAATTGGCATTGTGAAAGTAACCCTAATAGCACTTTTTGCTATTGACTTTGCAAAAATAGAAGAAAGAAAATAATCATGAATCTGCTAATGTAACCAAGTTGGAAACCATTGAATCACCTTGCAAAGGGGAAAGTTTTTTAACCCCTAGTGTTAAAAAGGGAATGAGACTTGGGTCACTTTTTTTTATTATGTCTCTTTGTTTCTTTTGAGTTTGTTGTTTTTATTCTCATTTAGGGGGATATGATTCATCCCTCCTTTTCTAAAGCTAGATATATCCTTACTGGCAAAGTGGGCAAACCAAGGTTAAAACATATTCTCAACTATCACACCCTAGAGTTTGAGAGTTGTGGCCAATGTAAGCTGCAATGGAAATAATACCACAAAGCAAAGGTATATAATTAACTACTATCAATGATATTGTAATTGAAACCTGATGTAGGAGCAGCTTTTGTGAAATGAACCTTGGAAGATAGTGAAAACTGGGAAATATGCAAAAGGTGACAAGCAAAGGGTAAAGGAAGAAAAGCTCTCTAATATCTTCTCTTTCTCCCACACACACAATAAAGAAGAAAAGCTTTGGAGAAGAGAAAGGAAACCCTCCCCCTTCACCCTTTCCCCCCTCCCTTCCCCAGCCCAAAAAGAAGAAAGGGTTTTAAGCAAAAAGTGGGATAAATAAACAAACATAAATGCAAGGTGTGTAAGATGAGGGGATGGGCGTGCTGAGGGGAAGAGAGGAAAAAGGGGAAAATAAAAAAAGAAAGGCAAAGGTAAGGCTTGCCCATACTCTGTCTCATCTCACATTCTCCCATTCAACTTTTCGACTGATGTGAACTTTTGTGGGGACTGAATCAAATTATTATACTTTTCTTCATTTTGACAGCTTAATCAAATACTTAATTAATCTAATCCTTCATTATCCCTTCCCTCCATCTCCCATAAGCAGACAAAATAACACTTAGACAGATTTGTCATCATGGACAATCAGGATATTTTAGACCTAGGCCTCACTCCCTCCCTTCCCCTTCTCTCTTAATTATTTTATAAAATATACAGAGAAATTTATATATTTAAAATGTCTGTATTTAAATAGTTAAATATGTAGGAAATAAATAACTTTTTTTTTTGGTCATAAAGATATGTAACTTTAGTATCACTTGATCATATAATAATACCTGCCCACATGTATATATAATTATATTTGTGTCATAATCATATAGTACTCCCTCCATCCTTTTTTTTTTCATTTTTTTCTTTTGGAAATGTCTCAAAATAAAATTTTGTTTAGACAGTTAATATTTTTATCTTTATATTATAAATTTCTATTTATTATTTTTTTAACTTTTTCATATCAAAAAAATTATATATTTTATTTTAAAATGTTAATATAAAATATATTAAAATCAAAGATTTTATCTTAATTTTCGTGAAAAATAAAAGAGAGACAAATATTTAGAAACGTAAGGGAGTACTATTTTTTTTTCTTTAATGCATGTGCGTCCAAATCTTCAGAGAAAATAAATTAGGATGTTTTAATCTCATATCAAATAAGCAGAAAGATCTTGAAATACTTATAAATGTGAGTGCTACACACATTATTAAATTAACCTTTTAAAAAAAGGATTCTGTGACAAATAATTTTAGCATAATTTTATACAAGAAACTAGGAAAGAGAGAGGAGTGGGGGAGAGTCAATGAGGCAAAAGACTGAAATATAAAAATTGAAAAGGTGGGGCAAAAGAATAAATGATACAGGTTGTATATCACAAAATTATGTTGTAGAGAGGAAGCATACAGATTCTTAGGGTTATTGGCTATGTTTTGTTTTCCACTATGCCCTATGGGAAATGATTGAGAAATTAAAATTCAGAATCGTCTCTGTCTCAAAAGATTCATTAATTATGAAGATTTTGAATTACAATAAAGGAATTATAGATTTTATATATTTATATAAAAGATAAAAATAAACTTTATTGCTTACCTTAAATTGCAAGCTCATAAATTGAAAAAAAAAAGAGTAAAATTAAAATAATGATGATCTTGAAAAGTGAAAGAACACTCGACTTTAAGATAATTGATAAATTTTAATATGATTTTGAGTATTAAAATTTGATATTATATATAAAATAAGATGTGGTAATGATAATATGTAAGTGAAATTATATTAATTTGTAATTACCCTTTTTTTATTTTTCAATATTAAATTATTCATCAAATGTTGAGCAAAAAAAAAATTACTCGTCAAATCAAATCGTGACTTTAGTTGACTTGCGTATACGTATTCAAAATTATGATACTCAAAATTATAAGAATGTTTAAGACATGTTTGGCACATTTAAGTTTCATTTGATTAATATTTTATGTTATGTTATTTAAAAATAATAATAATAAATAATGAAAGAAAATCAAAGGGAAGGAAGTCTTTTAAATTGTTGAGCAAGGACAGTTCCAGTAACATGCATATATGTACTATATGCAGTAAAATTGTTATTGATTTGCAACATTTGAAGGAGCCTGGAATGAGAACAAATGCTGCTTGATATCATGATGATGACAGACCAAGAAAAACCTATTACATTCACCTTAGTTTCCTATTCTTTTTGCCCTCCCTGTCTCTCCCACAATATATATATATATATATATATATATATAATATATATATTTCTCCTTCTANTATATTTCCCATTTCTCCTCCTTCCCATTCAGGGTTTTCTTCTTGAGGGGGAGGGGGGAGAGAGGACTATACCTTTTAGATATAGGGACAAATGATATATTGTCCTTTGAGTTCTATGAAATTATACAAAATAAACTTTGGAGTGAATTAAATTTACATTTAATTAATTTTCATTATCATTCTTTAGATAATGAATAGAAAATTACAAGTATATAAAAGATTACGATATCATTATTTACACCTAATTCTTTAATCAATAAAAATTAAATATAAATTTAATATTTTTTTACATAATGTTAATTTAATTTAAGAAATACAAAAATTTAAATTATATTAGGTCAAGATCAGAATTATGTATCATAATATTAATGTAGGGTTTTAAAATCGACGCCAAGATAAGAAATTTTATTCTATTTTCATTTAGATATCTTGATTCTTTTTCTCGAATATAAATTTATCAAAACGAACAATTTTTAAGAAACGACGCAATAATTACAAGGGAGTATCAAGAATCTTATTCTTATCTACATAAATCATAATGGGATGGTGTGAATTTTCATGACTTTTTTCTTAGTAACCAAAGAAAATAAGTGTAGTTGTGCGGAGGCCCCCCTCTCACACATGGGGTATTCCGACTAACTAGCTAGTCTTCAATAAAATCATAGCTAGATAAGGTCTGAAGCTGATCAATACCCTCAGAGGGTATATCTCAAAACCTTCAAATTGGATTTCAACCACACAAAAGTTCCATGAATGGTAGTGAGAAAATGTGCAAACGTACCCACCAGCATTTGGGTAGGGCAAAGTTCAAAAACATAACTTCACCTCTAAAATGCTTAAAGTTAACACCCCAAAAAGAAAAGAAAATTATATGTTATTTGTTATAGCCGACAGAGTAAATAGAAGGGAAGTAATATTAGATTTTTTTTTTTTTTGGTTTTCTGACTTAGTACTAAGTAATGTTTCAGGGGCCCTAGTTTAGTACTTTTCAGGTGACCAATCACAATGCAAAGAGACACAAGAAATCAGTTAAGGTGTCTCAATCATGTTATTGATGAAGAATATAAAAGGTTAAATCATGTTCCAATGGACAATATTAGAGAAATGTGCAGTGTATTGAGGCCCAGCTAGCTCAGCTGATTGCTGGTGCTAAGCTGATTTAAATAGATAACAATATATAGGATTAGAAGCAATATATAAGGGCCTTTGAACATGTGGGGATGAGGGAAAAAGAGTGAGAGGAAGAGTGGGAGAGGGGGAGAGAGAGGAAGGGAGCATGGTTGCTATCATTTCTCTTCTCAGACCTTTGTTGAAAGTCTTGGGATCGAAGGCAGGGATCTTAATCATAGCGTAGAGGAAGTATAATCATCTTCCTGTAATTGCAGTGAATGCAATAACATAAAGAGAGGGAAAGAGAGAGAGAGTTTTTTAAGCAAAATCTTATATATATTGAGAAGGAGCTGCAAAAAAGCTTGCCAGAAAGGAAAAATAAATAATTAAAGTCACAGAGAGAGAGAGAGAGGGAGGTATGGAGAAGGATTATTCAAGCACTCTTTCTTTCTTTTCAAGTCTACTTTAAGATGGAAACTTGAAAGAGTAAAGAGGAAACTGAGAAAAGTTGCTAGCTAAAAGCAAGAAGGTATGTGGGTGTCACCTGAACTGTTTCTTTGATTAGAGTGAGAGAGATTCCTGGAGCAAGCTGGTTAGTAAATTTTAATTACTCAATCTTGGGATTTTCAAGCCTTTTTAAAAAAAAATTATCATTATGGAGTCTGAAAATGTCCATCACCAACACCAGCTCCAAGACCAGCTTGTTGGGTCTTCTTCTTTACCTATCCCATCCTGTTATGGAGTTGCAAGCACCCATTCTTGGACCCCAACCCCAAGTTTCGCTTTGTAAGTCACCTCTCTCTCTCTCTCTCTCTCTCTCTCTGCTTTGTACAAGTATTTGGCTCTTCACAGGCAATCATGAATTTTCTTTAACTCCGGAATCTCTCTTCTTCTCTTTTCTGATTTGATGTGCATCAATCAGAACTGTGTAGTTCAAATTTTACTTGTTAGATTTTGTTGATTATCAATTGATTTTCCTGTTACTCAGGAATATTGTCTTTGGATTCCTAGAACTTGTGGGCTCACAAAGTACAGCTAGCATATCTCATACAAGCTCTTTTACTTGCCATATCCTCCACCGACTTGTTCATTTTTCCTTCATTTATCCACCTTGATGATCTTGATTTCATTTTTTTGAATTTAAACCTTTTTTTTTTTGTGTTTGTTTGTTTTTGCAGGAGCAGCAGTGAGTTCAATCCAAATCATAATGGAGATATCTTAAACTCAAGGCAGAAAAATGACATTTTAGCATCTCCTCAAAACAGTTCCATGATCCAAGACTGGACTGACAATGGAGGGAGCTTCACCACCAGCCAGTCTTGCTATGACCTACACCTTGCTAAAATTAAGGAAGAGCTCTCAGAATCTCTCACGAGATTCACTGACATGCTAAGCAACACCTCAAGCGTCGGAGAGTCTCATCAGCTGCCTCCTTCACCAAACTACTTAAAGAATGAGCAAAAGGATCTGCATGATCTCAGCGAGAAACTATTGCTCAAGACAATATCTTCTGGTTTTCCAATGTTTTCAGCTGGAGAATTTTACTCAGCCACGCAGAATTGTTCCATCCCTGGAGGCACTGCTTTACCAAGTAGAAGGAATTTCAGCCAGATATATCCTAGTATCAATATCTCAAACTTGAACCAAGCGTCCCCAGCAAATATCCCCAGCTCCTTTGACATGAATTTGGAGGCCTTGGATCTCTTGAGCTCCGCAAGATACTGCAGGAGCAGTAGTTTAAGCCATCCTTCACATGATCATAATCTTGGTATATACAAAGAGAGCCCTCCTTTTGGTCTTCATCACCATATGCAGCAGTCAAATCAGAGGGCAGCTTATAGCCCTAGTAAAGTAAGTTTTCTCTATTCTTTCTTGCAGCATCATTCATTTCTGCCACAAACCATGCCTTTAAGTACAAAGCATTATTGCCAGCAGTATGTATAATTGTAACTGGACACAGCCATGTCTCTGATGTATGGCACTGCATGCAATACATGTATGCCTTTTTTTTTCTTGAGCAAATGGTTAGAAATGGTCAAGTCCATTTCAGAAATAGCTTTCATACATTGACCTTATATCGTGCAACACTGCATAAAATTATCAGCTTCTAGTGTAAAAAGTAATTCGGATCACAATATCTGATGAAATCAGTAAGGTCATGTTCCTAGTTGATGTAAAACAATTTAATCCTCCATTAATAGGTATAGTTGAACGACCTCGATCAACACAAATAAGGTGCATAATATGATTAGTGAAGTACTTCTCTTTAATGACAATGAAAAAGAAATGAAAAGCTGAAGACCTTTATTCATAAGTAAGAATTTCTCTTGCTCAAAGTTATTCCCACTAAAAAGAAATGGCCTTCTCTTTTGCTAAGCAATGGGGCATCTTCAGCTTTAATCGTTAGTATGCATATATCTTTACCAGATTTTCATGCCCTTTTTTTTTCTTTCTTTCTACAACTGCTTTCTTTTTTTTAATGATCATTCAACTGATCTTTATTCTTTGCACTTCAAAGTTATCACCCTTCACCAGTGAATTATCAGAGGCAAAGAGACCCAGCACTTTGCCAGAACCAAAGGCAACAGCAGCCGCAACCAAGAAATCTCGTTTGGAGTCACGCGCTTCCTGCCCTCCCTTTAAGGTGCCTAAAGGACTCACAAGAAAACTTGATTCCGAACACATTCTTAGCTCATGATTAGTGTTCATGGTGGTTATCTTTCAAAGACCAGATGGTTTGCCGTTTTCCAAACTTAAATTATTTGCTTTGCATCATACAGGTCAGGAAAGAGAAATTGGGTGATAGAATTGCAGCTCTCCAACAATTGGTTGCTCCTTTCGGCAAGGTAATTTCTGGGTGCTTTTTCTTGTCATCTGTTAAACAACTTCTTCTAGTAACAAAAGGAGAATGGAAATAAAAAAGAAGAGCAAATTCAAGAATCGAGAGATTAATTATTACTAGTTGTTTAAGGTTTTCTTTTTCGGGTTTAGTGGCTAATTAATGGAAAATGACGTGTGATTTTTGCATGTGGTGGGGGAGAATACCACAGACAGATACAGCGTCCGTACTAATGGAGGCTATTGGGTATATCAAATTCCTTCAAAACCAAGTCGAGGTACGATATCACTTCCCGAACATTCTCCTTGAATTTAGCATTTTCTTACATAATACTTTATGTTAACTACAATTATTCTCTGACACTTGCGCTTAAAATATTACTTACTACCTCAAAACGAGACCCATCAGCCAGCTATGGGAGCTAGCCTCCAACTTGCTTCTAGAAGTTAAACCCTAGATACTCAGGCAATTTCCACTACCCTAGATACTCAGGCAATTTCCACTAGGATTTTTCCCTGGGGGTTTTGTTTTCTGTTCTCCTTTGACCTGCCTTCCTCTCAAGTCCAATTTAACACCGTTGATTAGTTTATTCATCCCATTGAAGTCTGCACAGCTTTAACCATGGAAAGTTTTGTTTCTTGGGACACTCAGATTCTATAGTCTCTAGTTTCTTCTTTTGGCACAAAAAGAAAGAGACAACCTAGGTAGTAGTAGCTACAACACTACAACTTACGATCACCTGGTCTACCATGGCCAAAAGAGAGTGGTTTTTTTGTCTTTTTATGGTTCTTTATTCCTTCAGTTTAGAGTTTAGACCTTACATTCACGTCTGCTCAGAATTCGCATGGTGTGTCTGTGTCTTTTCAAGTTCCCAGAGGGGAGGGGAAGAGCATTACCTTACAGTTGAGAGAGATACCCCTACCTGGAAAACCGTGGAAAGGCAGCCATTAGTGATTTCCAAGAAGTTCTTATTCCCTGCCTAGCTAGCTGGAGACCTCAAATCAGCTTTCTGTACCCCAAAACAAAATAACACAATGCAATTTGAGACAAATGCTGTTCTATGTGAAAGATCTTGCTTCATTAATGCCTTGTCTTGCATTCTTCCATGAACAATTCGTGAGCCTGACAACATTTTTTCTCAGTATTAAAGTCCTAAATTTGTTTTAGTGACAGTTCGCCATAATCCCATTATTTTTCTTACGAATTAATGAACACTTCTGGTTTCACACTAACCTATTGTTTGCCCCATCTGCTTAATCTGAAACTGGCTTCTACATACCTAATCAGCCATTGTGAACTAATTTGATAACCATGTTTCTATCATGTTTATATGAATATGTATCTGTTTTTCTGCAGACATTAAGCGTTCCATATATGAAGTCATCTCGCAACAATGCATCCAGATCCAATCAAGGGGTAAGATGAACCGACGCCCATCTTGTTCTTGCCATTGGGAAATAACTTCTTCATGTCATTTTCACTTTGATTCTTTGCAATGATCGTGTTTAGGGTTCGACGATGGAGGACGGAAACGAAGAACCAAAGCGAGATCTCAGAAGCCGAGGTCTATGCCTAGTGCCCTTGTCGTGCATGTCTTACGTGACCAACGACAGCGGTGGCGGCATTTGGCCTCCGCCGCCGCCCAACTTTAGCGGAGGAACTTAACACAACTAGTTATAGCTCAGCTAGTTAATTTCCAACAATGATTAAAAAAAAGAATTACTGATTATTTTCTAAGCCCATATGTTTGGGTGGGGAGAATAAATTCTAGCTTTGGTTTCAATGGAACAAATTTGGTCATCTTGTTCAAACAAAGATTCCAGGATGGACCAAGTTTGATCCATTAACTACAATTCTTGTACCTTTAAACCTTTTTTTTTTTTCCTAATTTATATAAGTGCTTTTAAAAGAGCTTCTTCATGCATTCTCTTCTCAATAATTTATTGCAATTTATTACTTTTTACGTGTAAATTAAGTTTATAAATGTAAACACTGCACAATTTATCAAATTAATTTTCTAAAAAGAAAATAATGATTTGTGTCAAAATCGATAAATTTTTATTTTTTATCTAAAAAAAAAAAAACCAAAATCTGTTAAAAAACTTGAGATAAAATTTCTTGTCGATAGTAATGGAACTTATTTCATCAATCTAAAAAATTATTAAAAAAAGAATTAAAAGATATCGAAATGAAAAAAAAGTTTTTCTATCTTTTTCTTTTACACCTTTTATTAAAAATATATTAATATGTAAACTCTTTTAAATGCATCAATTATAAATCCAACAAATTAATATAAAATACATAATTAAAAATGAATCCAACTGTTTGACGAATTCTTTTTGAATATGGTTTTTTAATATTCTATTAAATTAAATACGATACTTTTCATGGATCCTATAAGGATAATGCTTCAATTTTGTCAAGTGTTGTTATAAAAATTTCATTCTTTTTTTTTATAAATTATTACATTTTGGGCTGATTTGGGAGTTGTGCCAACTCTGTTGTCCAAAGACAGGCTTCTCTGTTTTAGACAGAGCCCATCAGCCCACAGCTTATTTTCTTTTAAGCCCAGTAAGTATCAAGAAAAATACAAAACCCTTACAGTCAATGTCAATCGGTCAATTCATCTCATGATTTGAGAGCAAAACCTTAGAAATCTAGAAAAGAATTTCATTGATCATAATATTGGTCTCTAAATAAATAAATAAATAAAAAAGAAAATTAATACTTTCCCAGAGTTTTTATATTGCAGCAAAATCTGTATATCAGCCAGCTGGCTGTTTCATCACTAGTATGACAATTTTCCTTTCTTCTTTCATATTCGGCAACATCAATGTCTTCGATACCTGTTTCCTTTGCTTTAGCCACACAAATTTACTTAGAATAAGATATGACAGTAGACCCAAACCTATATAAAAAGGATATACTAACAACGTCTTACTATAATTTTATTCAGCATAAAAAGCCAAAAACCTATAATTAAGTTTTAAATTAATTACTAAAAATAATATTGGAGTTGCTTTCGTTGATCTTGTCACCCTTTTGCTGTTATGTTTATCTATCAATCACTTTGCAAATTCAGTAACGGTGCTAACAGCAAAGTTCTCGATTGTTGGCTCTTAATTTCCTTCACATTTTTTAAAATTTAATAACATAAATTTTTTGTTTGAATGTATGGAAACAACAATTATTTAATGAATTTAATATCTAATTATGCAAATTAATACTCTACTTTTTAGATGTTCAAATCTTTCCAACAAGATTAATTATTAAATTTATGAATCTATCAAAATGGTACGTCAATTATGTATTTATTTATTTATACTATTTAATGTCTTAATTAATATTTTATAAATATATATTTTTAAATCAAGTAAATCGTATATCAATAATTTGTAATATTAAGTATAAGTTAAATATTCTAATCAATTTTTTATTTTTAAATCTTCTCTTGATAACACGATTTAATCAAGACTTGAGTTGTCCATCGTGCTATATTAGCAGGTTACGGTTACGATGTACCGATCAACGCCTTCTGCAATTCACGAAAGAGTAATCGGATCGGATAAAAATAGCAAATCCTACAATGTATAATGACGGCTTTACCCTTTGTGCCAAATATATGATATTTTGGGAGAAGAGGCCAAAAATTGTGATATTTGTTGGAGGCAGAAGGACAGAGCCTTATCCAGATCGTCTGAGGGAATCAGTATACACGTGGCACTCTGTCTAGAATCTTTGATTCCTTCGGCCGCCGGCATTGTCGATCAGACGGCTAATCTTGACGTCACTATGAGAGCTAGGCTCTCCTCTTTTTTTTGTCCTTTCTTTTCTAAATCCGCTTTTACCCTCCTATCCATCACTGTATTACTAAAATGTTCAAAGTTATCTATGAGTGCGAGTGTCATTAAAAACAAATAGCCCTTGTTTGCAATGATCAATTTATTGTCATCCTCAACTCAAACGTTTGAAGGTATTGAGCCCTTTTATCAATTTTTAAAATTATAATAATCAAAAGCTATGTATTTTTTATTAAAATTAATTAAATTTAAATAATAAAAAATTATAAATTATATAAATTCATACAACCAAACTCTTATATTTTTCTTAATTTTCAATAAAAAATTAAAAATAATCAATAATTATTGATTTGATATTTTAAAATGCATATATTAACCCTTTCGAATTTCAACCGAACTCACTTTTTAGTGATTGTAATTGAAGCTTAATTCTTAATACATATATAAATACATGTACAAATTGTCAAAGTATGTGTCATATCAATAGCATCACATCTTGCCTTCTCTCTTACTTATTCAAAAAAGGTTGGGAAGTAATTGCAACTTATAGATGTGCCTTTATCTACCGTTAAATAATGTAATTAGCTTGCATTAATTAAATATTTGGTGTTTAGATATCTATTCAGCTATCCCCATTATTAGTGACATTGGAAACACTATTGATATTTCATAAAGCAATTTGCCATCAAAAAGTCAATGTTGAAATTTTGGTACACGAATTCATGATGAAACTTGCAGCCCCAAGCCCCAACCTCTAAAAAAAACGAAGAAAAAGAAAAAAAAGTCAAGACTATATAAGTTATAAACTTTACCCTTTCATTTTATTCGCAACATAAAATAAGTGATAATAAATTTATATTGGATGTACAATTTTTTTTTAATTGGGGGAGAGGAGATTCGAACTCTACTCTTTAAACAATAAATAATGCACCAATCAAATGCTCGGGTGCATATTGAATGTACGGTTAATATATAGGTTTCGTATAATATGAACGAATTAAATGTTATCATATTATTAATAATTAAAATTTAAAAGTAATTATTATAAAAGAATTTTTATTTTTACATGTTTATGAAATGATATTTTGCGGTTAAGTGTTAATGTAAAAATATTATATATTAACTGTATATATCAATTATAAATTTATAAAATATTTATTTTTATTTTACTAATTTTATTAGGGGGTGTGTCAAGGACACGTTTTAGAGTTACCATATTAAATTAATATTTTGTGTCAATATGTTGAAATTATCATGGACCGTTGTAATTAATACAAAAATATTATCATAAATAATATCTTTAACTAGGACAAAATCTCTAATTTCAAAGATTTCTATTTTCTAGTACTTATTAGTAAAAGAAAAAGTACTAATTTGAAAAAAAATTCAAAATTAAAACTGGTAAATTACCGAATTAAAAACCGCCAGTAAAATGCGGATAAGTAAGGAAATGGAGAACAGGAGAGAATCGTAATTTTGGAAAACAGTTCAGATGTTGATAAACGGCGTAGATTCAATGCAGTAGGGAAGAGGGAAGGGCTTTTTATACTATCCGAGAAGGAAGAAAGAAAAAAAAAAAAAAATCTCTTATCTCCTGCCAATCTCTCGTTCCTTCATCTGATCCCCACCTTGTCGGTTTGCATACTCTGCAAGCTCTCTCTCTCTCTCGTCATTTACTTTGATCTTTTCTTTTCTGTTCTTTGTTGTTTTTACTACTTTCGATTTAGATCTTTAAAGAGTCTGTTGATATCCCACATAGTAATCAATCAGGGACTTTCTTTGAACTTCAGAAGATTCGTGATTCTCGAGAAACTTGCTCTGATCGCTGATCACGAAGCGATCTTTCATTGTTGATCTGTATAGTTATAGTTCCTGTTTTGGAAACCTTTATCAGGTGTAGATTATTATCTGTAACCTTTACTTTAATCGATGCTTTAATTCTAATAAACACTTAACTTATTCTTGGATTGCAGGATCATCAATAGTCTTTGATATAGAAAGTTTTTAATCTTATTTTTGGATTGTTGCTGGTTTCTAATTTGGGAGCTCAAATAAAAAGAATAACAACTAAAAAGTAAAACTGTAAATTTCCTTTTGTAAGTATTTTCTATTTTTATATCATATCTCACAAATATAAAAGAACCTAATGAGGCATAAAGTCATCTATTTGTTTGTTTTTGTTGTGGGGTAGGTGGTGAAAGAGGAAAGATGGCTTCCTTGCAAGGACCGGTGATCTGCCCTGCTGTTCGGAGCAAACAAGTTGGTGTTTACACGCTGCCAGTGAATGGGCCTTTTCCGATGGCAAGGTTGCATAGAAGTGATATGTGGGGATATAGAGGGGTAACCGATGGAAAGAGTGAGGCGCGTGCTATTTCACGTCAACTCAAATTACGAAAGTGCAGGACGACGGTGCACTGTAGTTTCAGTTCATCATCAGATGGGAATGGAAGCATGGCTGAGAATTTCAACGAAAACGATGAAGATTATGTTAATTCTAGTGTGGTTGAAGCTGGTATGTGTATGCTAAGCTACTGGCTAATTCGTAGTAGTTTTTGTTTTTTTGTGGGTTGTTTTTTGCTACCTTTGAATATGTATTGAATTGATGATAGGTGGTAGTTATTAGCTGATGTATTTGAAACTTATCTCGTATAGTTGAGGTGAGGAGTGGAGCTGATGGATTTTCGATCAAAATGAGGGATGGGAGGCATTTAAGATGTGTTCATAACAATCCTCAAGGTGGTCATCTGCCAGATTATGCACCGCATCCTGCCATTGTGTTGAAGATGGAAGATGGGACCGGTCTTCTTCTTCCGATCATTGTTTGTATGTGATCTTACATGATATTGTTAGAAGATTTTTATTTGACGAATGTATAATTGGCTCTGTTTATTACTTCTCCAGTCATGTTTGATGTGAATTGTGGTTTTAATTGCAGTGGAGATGCCAAGTGTGTTGCTCATGGCGGCGGTGCGCAATGTCCACATTGTAGGTTATCGTTCTCTCTCCCCCATTGAGTCAGGATTGTTGTTTACCTGTCGTATCGGATCTATTGGATTCAGACTTCTGCCTTGGTTTTCTATTGAATATGAATGCTAATATATGTTTTGGCTATTGGTTCCAGGCTAGACCTACTATGTATCAAGTGGTGAAGGACATGGTTGACAAGATGGGCTACACGGTATGATTCCTTTCCTGCCCCAATCCCTCTCGCTCTTTCTCTCAAAAAAATGTTAGTATCATAATACCACTTGGATTACTAAATGCTGCCATTTCTATCTTTTGGACATGTCTATACTCCTTTAAGATCTGGATTGTGAATTTGTGATATTTATATTGTTCTTTTGCAGGTTAAGCTTGTCAGAGTTACTAAAAGAGTGCATGAGGCCTATTTTGCTCAGTTGTACCTCACAAAGGTATGTTTTTACTCCACTGTGAAACTTTTGTTGACTCTTTCTCTTTCTTGCTCACTCCATCACAATTTTAGTGCATTTCTCTGACTTGCAACTGTGGGATATTCATGTAGAGTAGACTTCCCTGACTCGTGTTGGATGTTCTCACAGGTGGCTGATGAAACAGAGTCTGTCAGTTTTGACCTTAGACCGTCTGATGCCATCAACATTGCCGTGAGATGCAAGGTATCCTTTATGTGTTATTATCTAGTATGATTGTTTTTTTTTTTTACCAAATAGTCTTTTGAAGCATTTGACTGGTAGCATTGGAGCATCTCAATTGTAACTGTTTTAGAATTACATTTGCTAGGTTCATCAGGTACTACAATCTATCATGAGAAGGTCTAAGATGGATACTTTGTTGGTCCTTTTTGAAGCATGCGACATAATGCTTTAAATTCTTGCTAGGTAGTATTTTCCAACAGCTAAAACATGTAAGATGGTTCAATAATGCTAATTGATGGCTTCAAAGGGAATGCATAAGATATGGTTTTTGACTGTCCCGAATTTCTATGCCAGTTTAATGATCGAGAATACCTTACATTATGTTAGGACATTGTCAGAATTTTTTTCTCCTTGTTTTATGTACTGGTATAACCTGGAAAAGTGGTAATGATCCTGGAAAATTGGCTTTGTCATTGTTGTTGATATGATTGCAGAAATGCTTTATCTTTTGCAGAGAATTATTCCTGTGGCTGTCTATACTTTTGCTTATTTTCTTGCCTATGATGACCGCATATTGTTTTTCTCTTTCTGGTTTTTTTTGGCCACTTAAACTACATCTTCTTTGTGAAATATGGTTTTAACATAAATTTTTGTATATCTATTTTTTGTTTACTTTCTAGGCTGATTAAATGCTAATCCAAATGTGAAAGATTTTCAGAAATATGACCTTGGAAGCCTACCTGATGTTCTCTGTAGGTACCTATACAAGTGAACAAGTACTTGGCATACAGTGATGGGATGCGAGTGATTGAATCTGGGAAGCTATCAATGCAATCCCCAGCTTCAGATGTCGTAGTAGTTACTGAACTGGACCGGTTAGTCTTAAAACAATTGGAGATGGTTTTTACCTTTTTATTGACGGAATTAAACGTTTTAACATGTGGAGGAGATTCTTGTTTTTGAATTTGAGAATCTAGAATGCGACGTGATTTAATTAATGGTTTCAGGCCAAGCGGTCAGCGTTGTCTCGATACAGAGGAGTTCAATATCGTGCGTGATTTAAATGAGGCTATTATTCAGGAACGCTACAAGGATGCTGGTACTCTCCCTTTCTCTACCCGCCCATTTATGTTCCATATTGCTTGTCGCGTAAAAAACCTAACCCCTGACCTAGAGTTGAGTTTCTTGTGGATGCTTCTTCTGCTGGCAGCTGTGTCTAATTTTGTGCATCTAATTTCAAGACACAGCTTGAATCATGATCCAAAATGAACTCTATTAACTATGTTGACTGACGTTTAATCATGTCAAGATCTTGGATCTTCTAATATCTATAAAACCATGTCTTATAAATTAGAAATGATTTATCTTTTCTTGTTAATATTAACACATGTATGATTCTGATGCTTGCTGACAGCTGAGTTGAGAGACAAACTTGGTCAGTTTCGGATTCAAAGGAACTTGAGGAAATATACATAGCAGGTGATGTTAATAACTTGAATTAGGTTGAATCTTGAAGGTGTAATTGTTCCTCGCCTGTCTCCCCCCTCCCTTCCTTTCTCCAAAACATTAACAAGTTACTCATTTTTGTCTCAGTTGTTCCTGGTGATTTAAATTGTAAATAGAAATTATTGTTGGAAGCTCTAAACTGGCAAGTGGCAACATTCACAGGAGCAATCACTTGTCTCTTCTTCTACCAATATGTATGTAACAAAGACTGTGAATATATGTACAGATACAGTTAAATATGCTGATGTAATGCTGTAGGTGTGGTTGGTTTATGCTTATCAATTTATCATTGTGCTACTTATTGTAGAACAAGACTTCCCAACAATTAACGGGTTTTATATTTAATACATTTCCAAAATGTAATATATGTTTATTATTATTGAAATTATAAAATATTTATTCACTAACGAGTTGATAATATAAAATTGATAAATGAAGGAGAAAACAGAGTTAGCGTAAGGTTGGAAGGCAAAGTTGTAAATAAAGAAGGCACGAGCTGGGTCCTATCAAAGCGTAAAGATAAAGAAAAAGATATAAAAGAAGAAACTCAAGAAACACCTGCCCTTAAAAACAGAATAAAACAGGGAATAAAGCAAATTTAAGGCGCCGACTGGACTCTGTTACCCGTCAGCAAATTCCCGCCAAGGCCAATTACACGCGGCAGGTCATTATCTCGCCACCTGTCAACTTTTTTTTTCCAAAGTAGGATCCATCCATTCTTTTCAACTGCCTAACAGACAGGAACATATACTTAACGACAGTCGGGACCCCTCCTCCCCCCCTATCCCTTCTCTCCTCTGCGTTTCGTATTCGCTCCCCCGTCGTTTGCTTCGCCGATACTAAATATTGCCACTCCCACCCCTTTTTTTTTTACAATCGAATCATTGCAAATTTTTTACGCTATTTATTTGTCTTTTTCTTTTTTTGTTTAGCCTCGTCGGTTCCAAAGATTGAGTCCTTTGAACTTCCGTTCTTTTAGATCCTAATAGTACTCTTTATTATTCTCGTTTATTTCAGATTTTATTTTCTCTCGTCTGTTTGTTTTAAGTGATCGCAATCGTGTTCTTGATCGTTGGATGCTTTTTGTTTATTGAACCTTTGAACATGTCTGGTCCTCTCGATCGTTTCGCAAGGCCTTGTAAGTGATTTCTCTTCATGATTCATATTCTCTGCTTTCTATTTTGAAATTCCATCATTTTTACTTATTTTGTTCTATATTTTTATGAATTCTAGGGTTTTTTTTTTGTTCATATTCGTTTTCTTGATTGTTACTGCTGTTCGTTGCTGGAGAAAATTCATTTTGAATCGGCTTTAGAGCATCGTCGATGAACTTTTTCGATTGCTATACAGGTTTTGAGGGTACTGGTAGCAATGATGAAAGGAAAGATAGGAAATCGGATTTCGAAATCTCTGAAGAGGACAGGAAGACTAGAATCGGGAACCTCAAGAAGAAGGCGATGAAGGCGTCGAGTAAATTCAGACGATCACTTAAGAAGAAAAGTAGGAGGAAAAGTGATGGTCAAATTAGATCTGTTTCGATTAAGGATATTCGAGATATTGAGGAGTTGCAGACTGTTGATGCTTTCCGTCAGGCACTAATTGCAGAGCAGTTGCTTCCTGCTAAACATGAAGATTATCATATGCTACTTAGGTACTCAATTTAGCTTTTGAGATTGTGATCTTCTTTGCTTTTATGAGTAATTGCTTGAACAATTGTTACTGTTGACAAAGATTTTTCTATAAGAAAACATGATGCAGGATTGGTTTAGCTAACTCTGTGTTTGTGCGAAGTTCCATCTCTGAAATAGGTGTTTTCTTGCAGATTCTTAAAAGCAAGGAAATTCGATATTGAAAAAGCAAAGCACATGTGGGATAATATGATCCAATGGAGAAAAGACTTTGGTACTGATACTATTTTGGAGGTGATCTCATCTAGTGATTTTATCTCATCTTATTGCAGGAATGTCCCACATCATCTTGTGGGATCTTTGTTAGTTACTATATGAAATATTTGCCTATATCATAAGTTTTTAAACTCCTTAGTTACTGTATTAAATATTTGTGTTTATCATAAGTTTAATGACATAGCTATAAATTTGTTTTTCCAAGTTGTTTATTTACTTATTGCCTGGTTTTATATGGAGCAATGCTGACTCACTTTCTAAAAAATAGTTAGTATGATTTAAGCAGGATTTTGAATTCAATGAGTTGAATGAAGTGTTGAAGTACTACCCTCAAGGTTATCATGGGGTGGATAAGGAAGGAAGACCTGTTTACATTGAATTGCTAGGAAAAGTCGACCCTAACAAGCTTATGCGAGTAACAACTTTGGAACGATATGTAAAATATCATGTGCAGGAGTTTGAAAAGTGTTTTGCAACTAAGTTTCCGGCTTGCTCCATTGCTGCAAAGAGACACATAGATTCCAGCACAACCATTTTGGATGTTCAAGGCATGGTATGTTTCATGTTGTTTATTAGATTTTATAGTCTTCCTTGCCATCATTTTATGTTTGGCCTAAGTAGAGTTTATTACACTTGCATGTTGCTCATTGCAAGTCATTTTTCTTCTTAGGGCTGTAAAAGCTTTAGCATGTCTGCACAAGATCTTGTGAGGCGGCTGCAGAAGATTGATGGTGATAACTATCCTGAGGTATGTTGTTCAAGGTGCTAATATACTTGTGTATATGTGAAAATTGCTTGTCTTTACAGTAGAATAGAAATTTTTCGGGAATCAAAATCAAGGTTATGCATTTCCTTGAATTATCTTTCCTCTGCAGACTCTGTACCGAATGTTTATCATCAATGCTGGTCCTGGTTTTAAGATGATCTGGAGGGCTGTCAAATCTTGTCTTGATTCCAAAACAGCTAGTAAGATTCATGTAAGTTCAAAATCTTTGTAGTGTTTGGCCTTTCTGTATTCTACACTCCTCAGTTGATAAAAGTTACCTTATTTTTTTTGAAATTTCTCTCAGGTTCTTGGTAGCAATTACCAGAATAAGTTGCTTGAAATCATTGATGCAAGGTAATTAATTTTTTGGTTGCATACATGTTGGTTATGTACTGGCAACTAAAGCCTTTTGATATCTTGAACTTTTTTAGTGAGTTGCCACAATTTCTGGGAGGTTGCTGCACCTGTGCTGATCAGGGAGGTTGCATGACGTCTGACAAAGGTCCCTGGAAAGACCCCAACATATTGAAGGTTTGATATGCACTCTGTGATTAAGCTTGCCCTGATTCTCTGATCCCTTTCTTTTCAGTGTTATCTCATATATGTTTTAAGCAATATGATTGTATGTCTTCATGCAGATGATTGCCAGTGGTGAAGCACTATTTTCCAGACAAATTGTGACAGTTTCAAACAGTGAAGGAAGGATAATTGCCTATGATAAGCCACGTTATCCTGTGGTATGGTCCACTAGATTTGTTTTTCACTGTGCACATCACACCTTCTCAGCTTTGAGGTTTACATTGTTAGAATTCAGTCAAATATTCTCTAATCTAGATCTGCTTTCTTACTGAGTCAGATAAAGAGTAGTGACACATCTGCAGGTGAGTCAGGATCTGAAGTGGAAGAAATTGCTTCTCCTAAGACAACTAGAAGCTACTTACATCCAATATTGGCTCCTGTTAGTGAAGAGGTAGGCCATTGCTAATTGTGTTGAATGATTATGTGGCATAACAGGATTTGAATTTTGATTCACAGTTTAAATATCATCAAACACCAGGATAGTCTTTTTGTCTATCCACGTATGCTTCACTTGCAAGTATATATGTGGATGATTTGCTCACTTCACAGATCATATTCATAAAGTAGCACAGTAACATCCTAAGATGGCTAAGTGGGAGTATGGTTACAAATACAGTCTCACACTGTAAATTCTTCTATCTTAAGTTCATTAACAACATACCATGATATTTGTATAGGCTAGAATGGCTGGTAAGGTGATCTCTGCTGGTGGTTCATATGAGTATGATGAATATGTTCCCATGATTGACAAGGTTGTGGATTCGGAATGTGAGATACAAGTGTCCCATCAGAGTCCATATAGTTCTGAAGGTTAGTGATATGAGCTTGTGTTTCAACGTTAGTTTTTTAACTCATGCCAATATGATGAGAGAAACTATTTTGTATACTGCATGCCATCTCAAGTATGAACGGAATGTTCTTGATTGTTTTCCAGCTTCTACTGCAGGATCATCATGCATGTAAATATGTTTGTTTAAAGCAAAATTTTAATGTCTTTGTCATGACCAGAGGTTTTATTTGTTGTCCATATCTTCATGCAAGACATGGTATGAAGGTCAAGATTTATTGAGAGATAATCAATCACCCACAATTAACAGAATGTTGACAGGCTATAGACATCTCTGTTCTCTTTCTCTCACTTACCTTTTCAAAGCTCCTTAGCTCATCATCACAGATTTAATCATGTCATGAGAACACTATAATCAAAACCAGAGCTCGATTATTTCTTGCCATCTTTTTCAATTTATTTGACTTTGATGAAGTCTACTGGCTTTAATTGCAGGGACTCCTCTGCCACTGGTAGAGCAAACACCAAAAGGAATTTATGGTCATATTGGTGCAGCAGTTATTGCCTTCTTGACCCTTTTTGCTTTTATCCGAACAATGGTGTTGCATCTGATGAAGAAGCAGAGTGTGACTGATTTGACACGTAGTACTCCTGACCAGCATGTTGAACCGATATACAAGGAGGAAACTCGTCCCCCTTCACCTGCTCCAAGATTTACCAAGGTAGACCTCCTGTCATCTGTCGTAAGAAGGTTGGGTGATCTAGAAGAGAAGGTAGAGATGCTACAGTCAAAGAGATTTGAGATGCCTCATGAGAAAGAGGAGTTGTTGAATGCTGCCGTTTATCGTGTGGATGCTTTAGAAGCAGAGCTAATTGCTACGAAAAAGGTAATTATTCTTGATTCCAGCTTGAGTACAGATGGTTTCTTTGATGCCACCACTTCTTATTTGATTTAAGGTCACGGCTAGCCTTGAGAAGGCATTTCAAGCCTGTCTTGATCTTTGTCCTCAACTTTCATGCTCCATTAAATGAGTCAAGCTTGACATGAGAGATCTATGATGATGCCCCTTGTTATTCGATTTAAGGTTTTCAGTGACAATGCATGTTTTCTTCCATTTGGGCATTGCTGATTGTGCTTTATATACCTGAGCAGGCTCTTCATGAAGCTTTAATGCGGCAGGAAGAACTCCTTGCTTATATAGATAGTCAAGAAGAAGCCAAGGCTCGGGTAAGTCGAACACAATAACTCTCAACCTGATAATACATGCAAACTAATTCTCATCAGCTATCTTTGAATGCATCATGATGCAGAGAAAGAGGTTTTGCTGGTGAAAATGTGATTTCTGTATCCAAAAGAAACTATATGGCGGAATTTTGATCAGCACAGCAGCATTCAATACTGTACCTTCAAGATGGACAGAAAACTACCTTTATATATATATATATATATATATATATATAGAGCTTGTTGATTCCCGGTGATATGTTGCAATCACAGAGGGGAATGCAATGTAAATAAAATACGATACAGAATATAGCTATTGTAGCACATAAGATGGCCCATACGTTTGTCATCTGGACCGGACTGGTGGCTGGTTGCTTCTTTTTTTATTATTATTATTATTTTTGTTTTTTTTTTGGGAGGTTTGTTGCACATTTTTGAATGTTGTAGTAATATAATAGATAAAAATGGTGTTTTATATTGTATGGCACGTTTTCACATTTCATATATCTGGTAATTGGAAATTGAAATAAAGGGGTATACATTAGTACACGATTTTTCCACAAAAAAAAAAAAAAAGGAAAAGGGAAAAGGGTTTTTCCTTTTCTTTTTGTTGGGTAAGCCCAACGCCCTTAACCCGTAAGCCTTGAGAGGAAGTAATCCGCAATAATCCAGTTGAGGTCGGTGACATTTTGGGTAAATAACAACATTTGACCTGACACCAAGACCGCCGGCGTTCCAGGCAAAAGGCAGAGCAACTATTACTGTTCCCAGTTCAACTAAACTTCTTGAATCTCTGCATAGTAATAACTCTTTTGATCTTTTGTTTCTAAGTTTGAAAATTTCGGATCTTGGGTCTCTCGTTCTTCTCAATGTTGATGCGAATCTATGGTCAGAGGAACATACTTTTCTCTAAGGTTTGTATATGTGTTATATGGCTTACTTATCTTCCTCAGCGTTCTTACTTTCGATTTATCTAAATTATTGGTGTCTTTCATTTTCAGGTTCTTCTGGGTTGTCGCACATATACAAATGGGGTTTCTGATCTTATCTCTGGGTCTGCATCATTACGATTTTTAAGGGGTTTCGACGAGTCTGCAATGCATGGATTTTCTTCAATGCCGGGTGATAATTTAAGGAGTCTGCCTAAGAGTGATTCCCTGAGGAGTTACCAAGTTGTGGTGGCTGCAACTCGTGAAATGGGGATTGGAAAAGATGGGAAGTTACCATGGAGATTACCTTCTGATCTCAAATTCTTCAAGGAGCTTACAATGACAACATCAGATCCTGAGAAGAAGAACGCTGTTGTAATGGGTAGAAAAACCTGGGAGAGTATTCCACTTGAGTATAGACCTTTACCTGGTCGCCTAAACGTTGTCCTGACTCGTTCCGAGAGTTCTAAGATTACAACTGGAGAAAATGTTGTAATATGTGGGAGCATCTCATCAGCTTTGCAATTATTAGCAGAGGTTCCTTACTGTTTATCAATAGAGAAGGTGTTTGTCATCGGAGGTGGCCAGATATTCAGGTAGATTTTAGTTACAGTTGCAAATCGTTGGTTATTGATGAAAGGGATATATATGATGTTTTATACTGCAGGGAAACACTTAATGCTCCAGGTTGTGAAGCCATCCACATTACTGAAATTGATACAAGCATTGAATGCGATACCTTCATTCCAGCTATTGATTTGTCTTGTTTCCGGCGGTGGTACTCATCCAAGCCATTAGTAGAAAATGGTATCCGGTTTTCTTTTAAAACCTATGTTCGTGTGGGAACTGCGGCAACTTTGTCTCCTTTAACTAGTGAAGTTAAGTCTTGTGGGGATTTAAATTCTAACGATTTTGATGTAAAAAACTCTACTTTCTTGCCAAGGATGATTCTTGAGAGGCATGATGACTAAATATACCTGAGACTCAGCAAGAAATCATCTCAAGTGGTCTGACCGGAGAGATCAAAATTCAGTTGCCCAGGTAGTCTGAAACTTTGGTTCTTTGCATCTTCTGTTCTTAACCTTACATTTTACCTTTTCTGTTCTTGCTGGTATTTAAATGTGAAAATGAGCATCACCATGTTGGGAGTTTGCAGATGCAATTTAATCTTTGGATATCTTTTCATGTTGCAGGATGTTCTGTTGTTTTCTCCCTGTTCAACTGGATATTTTTCTTCCTTTTCTAACGTGAACAAATGTTTTTGATACAAAGTTTTCTTGTCCTGTGAATGCAGATTTTGAGGATCAAAAAGCAGAAGAAAGACATATATTCATTATTGCATCTGTGATGCATATCAGAAGCTAGAAAGGAACATAGGGTTTAGAATGGTTGTAAAGGGAAAAGAGATTCACTGCCCTTTTTTTTAAGCATTGAAATTTCTTTCTTTGTTTTTCCTGAGGTACTGATATATATGCACAATACTTTGTACACAATTTTGCTGCTATGAATTCTGTTACTTTTCATATTAGATACCCCAATTTGAATGACAAGACATTGGTTTGATGCTGTAAAATGGTTCTGACATGATGGCTTCTAACTTAAGGAAAATTGCAGGAACTCCCCAGAACTTTGTTCAATGTTTAAACATCCCAGCTTTTGCCTAAACTTTGTTCAATGTTCTAACTTTCCTGCAGCATCTCAGCTTTTGCTCTGTCATGTAGGAATTTGATAAGGCCTTGAAGAGAAACATCTTGATCTTCACTCTTCATCAGCTCTCCTGCAACTGCAGCTGGTGTTGCCTGAACCTTCTCTAACAACCCCTTGATTTCCTCAAAAAGTGGATGATGTTGAATTTGCAAATAATTAGAAGCAAGTGCCCTGAAACCGCTAAATGTGCAATAAGTCATATGGAGATGCATGTCCATGCGTCCTGGTCTGAGCAGCACTGGATCAAGACTGTCCTTGTGATTGGTTGTGAACACTATTATCCGCTCATCTCCACAACTTGACCACAATCCATCAAGAAGTTCAGTAGACCCGAGAGAGTAACCTGTAAGTTAATATCAATGTCATCAACTATTCAACACGAATTAGGAGAAGAAATTTTCTTTATTGATGCATATATCTTGTCATCTTCAGCAGAATATAGTGAACTATCATTGTTCTCAATGACTATTATAGAACGATTACCTGTACCTATCAATAATCTCCTCAAATCCGAGTTGCACTGAACTTCCTTTAAATCCAAATTATAAACGTCAAACTTGAGATGATTAGCCATGGCAGCAACCAAGCTTGACTTTCCAGTTCCATATAACAAATACCCATGCGTCCATGCCTTCCCTACTCTCCTGTAAAACTCCTTCCTTCTTATGAACCTGTCAAGATCTTCTATTAGTGCCTTCTTCACTTCTGGATCCATTGCCATATCAAAAGTTGCTGGATGATCAAGATTGATCGTACCCCAATAATCTGTACCATTGTAATCAACTGTATGAAGCTTCAGAGACTTTTTCTCTTCTCTAATCTCTTTTGCTTTGTGAAGAATGTATGGCAGGTATGAACCCAGCACCATCTCCCTATGCTTCTTATGGAAACTCAGCTCGAAGTATTCTTCTTGTCAGAAACTGACTTATAATTCAGTGAAGAAAACAGTACCCACTTCAACTTCACACCATTGTATACATCAACCAGTTCTTGATTCTTATTGTTAGTCACTTGCAATCCTGTCTCTTTCTCGGCCTTGTTAGCCTTAACCCTTTGGCTCGACGATGACAACTTCTCACCCAAGTAAAGGTTAGCGGCATGGAAGATCTTGGTTAGCAGTGAGCCCATCAGACTCTTCAATGTCAACCGTGAGGTGAGAGGAGAAAGAGGAGGAGATCTTTCGAAGACGAGAAAAGAAGTGATCCTTGATGGAATCTGGGATGAAATCATTGGCAATGGTTCGTAGGAGAATGGCTGAGGCGGTGAGAGAGGCAGCTGATGAGAGAATAGCTTCGTACGAAGGCATTGTCTTGATGGAAACGCACATCTCTATTTCTTTCTAGTAGAGTATTCTCAGGGTTTTAGGGAGGTTTTCTGAATTATACACGGGCTTCGGAACCAGAATTCTCTCGGCTTTGGAGTCATGGACCAAGCGTCACACAACTGGCCGCCTTTCCAGGATATTGAAAGGAGCCCACAAAATCAAAGGCCCATATATTGGGTAGCCCAACAATCGGCCCACAAAGCATTTACCTTGAAAGCCCTGCCGTGGGTAACTTTACACTCTGAGACCATGTCAGTAACATCAAACTTTTTCAAGTAATTTTTTTAATCGAAATTCCTTAAAATGTAGTTAGACAGTTTCCGGGATAAAGGACTTTGGTGTCTTATTCATAATTTTATTTTATAAAATTTTCAATTAATTTCACTTTTACTGTTAAGTTATTTGTTTCTATTGTCAAGTTTTTAATTGATAATATAAAACTAAACACGTGATACAAGTGAAGTACCAAGTGGGGATCGATCTGTAATTTCGAATTTTTTCATGTAGTAAAACATCAGCTGAAATAAAAGAGAAAATGGTAATTAAACTATTCAAGCCCACTAAATTCTTTTATAGATGCAAGCAACACTAGTAGCCACCTAAAGTGAAACAAAATTAAAACATGTGACGATCTCCTTCCAAAGTCTTTTTCCTTGAAAACAAATAGACAATTGAATCAAATGAGCTTTCATGTTGATATCATATATTGATTTTGATTCATCAATAAATATAGACAGCTTTCATGGATTATATCATTATAACACTTTCTTTTTTTCTATTATCAAATCAACATCTCAATTTTGTATGTATAGTGACCGATCCATTGTCGGCAATCGGGATACATTTGTGGTTTTGGCCTAGCTAGCTAACCCCCTTCATTTAATTTATTCCCAATTTTAGAGAAGGAAGAATATGTAATTTCATGTGCCCCACCGGTCCAATTTGCTACTATTATTTTTTTTAAGGATTTTAGGGTTATAGAGAGAACCTAACATCGTGATCCACTGGTCACATCCGTGCTAACTCTAATTAAACCTCGATGTTTTTATCATTGTTAATATTCTTATTAAAGTGTTATTCCTTTTTATGTTTTAAAATGTATATTTAATATATTATCATGTATAAATTATATCCATTATCGATAAATTAAAATTAATGAAGAAACAATTTTGGTCGATTTTATTTAATAACTAAATTTTTCGTGAATTATCATTAACATAATATTTGAAGCAATCTCTAAATTATTTAAAAAATTTTAAACAAATCTTATTCTTCGAGTGCTTTCAAGTCAAATAGATTATTATGATTAATAATTAACTAATTATCTCGAGTCAAAATATCATTTGTTATCTTATATTCACATGATATTAATGTGAATGATGAAAAATATTACCTGATTATATTATAATGTTATATTAACATGACATGTCAATATATCGCATCAACGTCATATAATAGAAAATGATAAAATAACATTTTGATTGATCAACTATTAATCATAATAACTTATTTGACTCAAAATAAATAACATAATAAATAAATAAATAAAATTTTAAAATAATTTAAATTTTTTTAAAAAAATTGTGCCATTATCATTTAATTATTACATGTTGGTCCAAAAGGACAAAGTTGCTTGGGACGGGACATGACATCCCCATGCAAATTGCAAAGGACAGCCTTAGTCAGCACCATTTCACGCACGTCCTATAATATAAAGGTCACTCTTTTGTCTTTTGGTTCTCCTACGTTTTAATGGCAGGGGACCCTACAACTACAAAGAAGGATGGGTAGTTTCTTCAGAGTAATTGCAGCGGCTCACCGGCCTTCAAAGCAATTGACTCAGGACTTTGGGATTGTAAAACCAACTGCTTGAAACAGTTGAAAACAGTAACAATCATTGCCATTTGCATCCAACATGCCTTGGCAAAAATCCAAGGAAGGAAAAAGATCATTCAAAAAAAGAAAACAAGCAACTTTAAATATTCTAAAATTTGCAGAAGACATTTTGGTGGAAGCAATGACGGTTTCTGGTATACTAGGAAAAAGTTACTGTGCCTTATCTTTAGCTGCTGCAAAAGGAATGGAGTTCCTCTTCTGAATTTAGGGTTCTTGGAATCCATGAAACTAGAATATAAATTTACAACAGACGCTAAATTGTGGAATATGGAGATGTTAATTACAGAATGGAACAGTAAGTGTAAAGATCATCGCCCACAACATACCAGACATCACATTTATGGCACGTCTTTGGGGTGTAAACCACAAGATCTCTCCGGTCATCCTTCTTCTCGACCTTCTTCTCATCCTTCTTCTCATCCTTTGCAGCTGCTACACTTACGATCGATGCATGTTTTCGGAATTTCCTGACCTTCTTAATGATCTTAACCGGATCAGCTTCACCTGTCACAGTTACCGTATTTTTGGATGGATCGAGGACAATAGAAGTTATCCCGACAACGTCAGAGATTACCTTCATTACCTTCTGCCTGCACCTTGGGCAGAGGAGCTCCACTGACAGGATAGTTTTCTGCACCAGAAAAAAAGGAGTCAGACTCTGCAGTATTTTATCTAATCTCAGAACAGACATTCAATCCAATGTCATGTGAGCACTAAAAGTACTGTAGGATGTCAGTGCAGGGAGAGAATGGCAGAGCAGAATGATGAGTCAAAAATTAAATGCATAACAGAACAAACATCAAATAGCATAAAGCTATATGGGAGCTAAGTGGGTTTCAGGGGAAAGGAAACCTTTGACATGGTTTTGAATAAAGCACACACTAACTACAATTGTATAATGTTGAATGAGAACAAGCTTTTCCAGGATAAAGTAATGGATCCCAAACTTGCTATATAGTATAAATTGTTACTACTTCTCTCAACTTCATTTGATTACATGTAATTTTAAAAGTGTTTTTGAGTACGGTTTTTCCTATGCTTTCGGATAGAAGTTTGGTTGGAAACTAAATGGACTGACAGTGTTAGTTGGTGACAAGTAAATGCCAGTCAGAAGGTTATTGATTGGGTTACCAATGGCATCATGCTCATTAAATGTGAATTTTTTACACACCCAAACACCACACACACAGTGACACAGGCATAGAAACAAAAACATGGCTTCATTATTCTCACTCATAATGACCTTGAATCAATTTTGAATGTAACATACCTATGTAGCACTTTTCCTGGCTCACAAAGTAACTCCTAGTCATTAAGGAAAACTATTCTAATGCTAAAAGTAAATCATACAAGCAGTAGCTCATACATGTATGACATTGATTCTGTGAAAAGTTCCAGTAGGCTGCCCAAACAATCATTTATACAGAGTAGACAGTCAGATGCTTTATTTGAGGATGTTGTTAGAGTAACCAGATAGAACATTGCATTCTGATTGCACAAGGCTGTCAATCCTAGGACCTAGAGTTTTTCAGTACAACTTTAGCAGGGTTTTCTATTATTAGTAACATTTGGGAAGATGAGAGAGTTTGTGTGTGCGTCAGTGGCAGGTCAAACTGAATGGGCAAAACTAAGACTTGTACCACTCATTTAGGTCCTTTTTAACCCAAGCCTTCAACTATAAAATACTTAGGAGATTATAAGAGGAAGAGAACTTGACCAATATGGTTCAAGCAAGCCTTCTTGGCAGTCTAAAAACCAGCTGATTTTATAGTAGAGATGGCCATTCAGCAATGAAGGCAAAAGCTTAAACTTTCTAAGCTAACAAAACTGAGACCTGAAATAGGAAGTTGTTTTATCCCACTCAAACATTAATGACTTTAGGCTGTGATGTCAGATAATTATTCCCCATAATCATAGGCAAACAAAAAAAAAGAAGCACAGGTCGTTGTAGGCAGGCAGTGGACTAGAAGTTTGAGGCTTGGAGTTGCCTTGTCCACACATCCAAAGTAAGTTTAAAAGCAGGAGTAAAGGGTAGTCTAGGAATTTCCTTGAATCGAAAAGACAAAGAAAGGTAAGAAACAATCTCCAAAGCATTAAAATGGCTTTCTAATAACAAAGTCTGGAATTATCTGAACCTATAGCAAATTACATTGAAGTATAGAACATATATACCTGGCAAGCCAAAAATATGTCGAAGTTGCAGACATATAACTCTCGTAACTCAGAGTACCCCCCTTCAATGGTCCAAGCACTTTAGAACTGGCATCTCCAGCTGTCCAGCTCTGATTGGACAAAAGGTCTACAAAACTCCAATATAAACTACACAAAGGGGAATAACTTCAAAGGAACAGGAGACAGAATTGCACTAATTTGGCACATATGCAAGGCCCCAAAACATCGTAGAGCTTTCATATCTTCAAATCAAATGCTTGTATGATTACAGGCTTATGGCCGAGGAGACCATAGACCATGGTAATTAACCTCACACAGAAGATTAGCTCAAAATTAAAAAACAACAGAGCTTCAAGCTGTCTAGAAAGATGCACCACTTTGTTAAAGAAAAAAAACTACAAACATTAATGTTATCTGAAAATCAAGGTCCCCTTCATATCTTCAAGTAGTTGTTGTAAGAAGTTTATTACGTTAGATTCCTTCACATGCAAACATTACACAAAATAATCAGGCTTAAGAAGGAAATAAAGAAGGGAATTGATTAGATAGGTTTTCACACAAAAATTCTGCTTTTCAATAAGCTTTTAAGCAAGAGTACATTTAAGAAAGTCAGCTAATAACTTCAACATCACCACAAGATACCAACAAAGTTCCCACTAGAAACAGTAAATTTAACATCCAGCTGTATGAATTAATTGGGCACGTGGGCTCAAGATATAATGGCAGTGAGTAGTTGACACATCATTTTCCCTGTTAGCCCAAACCCTTATGGTCTGTCATTTTTTCTTTCTCTCCTGTTAAGCCCCCACTAGTAAATGGTGAGAAGATTTTAACCAGTTCTCCCTCTGAAACCAGATGAGAAATGTATGTGTGGTAGCATTACAATTTACAAATTTATAACATTGCAAGAATTCAAATGCATTAACTCTCTCGAACATGATTAATTATCTTTCTCCACAATACTAGCCGATAAGAGCTGAATACAAAAGCAATTCAAAGGAAACGTTTCAAGTTCAAATGGAAAAAAGGTCTTGCATAGCCTCAGCATAGATGATTCTTGACAACTTAATACCTCAAAAGTGGAAGGTGATTTTACTTCAAGGGGTTGAGAATTGAGAAATATTATAGCTTTACAAAACACAGAGAGAATTTATGTCATAGACTAGAAAGAACAAAGTATAGGAGTAAAGATTTTGGTAAATCATCAAGTAACTGAACTCTGGTAAGTGTAAGACAAACTGCATAGCGAGTTACAGAGTTATGCACATGGTTTATCTGATTTAAAGGCAGTCCATGTTACATTGGTCATTGCACAACAAATTGGAAAAAGGATTAACACATAGGTAAATCTGATATAAATCAGTGAATATCCAACTGCTGTAAAAGTAGAGGATCATTCAGTTTCCACATGAAAAGGAGGGAAACGAAAAAGAAATTAAGTAGTATAAATCTTTAAGCAAAAGATACAGACAACAGATTCCCCAAGAAAGGGAAATCCAAAAGCCCCAAAAAGAGGTGAAGGAAGAATTTGAGCCTAAAGATGAGCAATACCCATCTGCACTTTACAACCTTTACTTTTACAACAACAGTTTAGGAAACATATAAGAACTACTTGCACTTACCAGTAGAATCTTCAATAAACAAGTTGTCTCAGAGGCATATCTTTCATCTCGATACACTTCCATAGGAATCCATTCTAACAGCTTTATCTGCTCGATGCTCAGTTTTCACCTTCTGAGAATAGCAGCTAACTATCTTCTTATCTAATTTGTAATAGTACTCCATTTTCTTCAAAGGTTTCAAATCCAGATCAATGAAATACACCTAGAAATTTGCAAATTAGATAAAATATATATGTAGGAAGAGACGAAACCTTGCCACAGAGGACTTTGATTTCAGCCCAAAAACTTTTCCTCAATATAGTAAAAGAAAGAGCCATATAGTTTTTCTAGGTTCATTTAAAGATTGAGCAAATTAGAATAGCTCCTGAGAACATTTTAATTTCAAACCATCAAAAAATTTTGAATTGAAGTAGTTTTAAACAACAACCCAAAGCATGCAGACAAAGTATTTTGAGCAATTTCATTCAAATGCTATGACAATACTAAATAATTTCAGTACTAACAATGAACACTGAAACTCTATGACAATGGCAAAGGAGCTTACCTTGTACTCAAAAACCTGGTTAGTTGATCCTAGATATACAGAATTTTTAGAGGACCCTGATTGTAACTCTCCATCTTCCTTTGGTCTAAAACTAATCATCAAACTGCAGTCCTTTGCAGTTGCAGCCATCAAATAGTCCTTCACAATCTTCAAGCTTTCATCTAACGGAATGGAGTGCAAGGAGGTATACTGGTGTGATAATTTGTCATTACTTAATTCTCTACAAACCGCACAAGGTTGAGAAATTATGTTATAATAAGCATGAATCGCCCCTTCAATGTCGTAAGCATCAAGCTTCTGAACTTCAAGAAGTTGATCTAATACTCCACAAGTATAAACTGTGTCAGCAACAAGCTGTATAAAACTTGTTGTGCGCAGGCCATTATCTGCCTGAATGACACTCTTAAGTGCATCTTCAAAGGCCTCACCAACCAGAACAGTGGTGTTGTCTGTGCCACCACCTGAGCCCCCAAATACACGAGAACCATTCAAAAATACACGGAAATTGTTCTGAGGAGTGGCATATAGTGCTTTGATAGCTTTACAGATCCTGTCTCTGGATCCAGAGAATAGATCCAGTGGATTATATTCACTATATTCTGATATCTGTAAAGTAAATATTTTTAGAAACTGTCAGAATCATTAAAAAAGTGAGAATAAACATATATATCAACAAAATGGCCATATTAGGTAATATATTGTGGGGGGGGGGGGAAGGGGTGGGTTGATGCTAGAATAGACATTCATCCCTTGCATGTGGAATAATTAATAACCTAGCTCCAACAAACACCCAGTAATGTGAAGAAACAAAAGTTACCTCTTGTTTATGCAACTTCAGTGCTTGGTGCATTCTGAACCTAGTTATGATTCTTTTAAGAGCATTTTCTTCAGCTATGAATCTTGAAATTGGGAGAAATCCACATTTGGGCTACTTTATGGAAACGAAAGGAAGGTAAAACTTAGTAGAGCAAACAAAAATGTATAACGCACCAAAAATATAAGTTGATCACACAAATAAATTGAGGAAAATAGGCATAAAAGAAATCCACCTTTATCTCAACGGTTACACATGGTCCACCTTTCAGAGTACCTGAAATGAGGAAAGTGCAATGATATAAAAACCCAACAGATTCTTTGCTATTTCATAAACTAATTTAATCATTTGCAATGGAAATCTAGGTTCATATTTGTTTAGATTTAACTACTCATATTCTGACATATGAGATAAGTTCTAGGAAAATGAAAAATGCAGAAGACCACATACACGTCTATTAGCTGTTTTCCAGCTCCTGGATTTTCACACATGAATAACATTGCATGAGTATGAGATAGCAATCTAGTCAACAAAATCACATTAAGAACAACAATGCTTCAACTGGCCAGTTTGCACAAAGTAATTTAAGATATACAAATTTCCAAATAAACAATATACTGAGAGCTACTTCCAAATCTGTACTACCAGGTAAACAGTTTGCAACCTACATCCTAGAGAAAGTATGTTCTGCTAGTATGTTCGCTCCTATAAGGATAAGACTGGAAGGCAGCTAGAGACCTATCACCTATGTACAACATGGGAAAATACATCACACTAGATCAGGAGAAGGCGAAATTACCATTTGGAAAGACTGAGTGATCGGATATGATCAGCGCAGTATCACGATTTGCATCAACCTGTGATGAATCCACGCGCCAAGCGGGCCGTTGACAAATCACATTGTTATCAACAGACTCGAGGAATTCCTTAGTAACACGAACACGTATCTGCCAAACTCAAAGACCAAGAATCCAAAAATCAACCACCTTAACTTTCAAGCATAAGCAATTATATAAAACCAGGATATTTATATATTTATATACCCCAGCATCAACATGTTTTGGGCCTAACAACGGGCTCATGACATGCTTAACGTAAAGTTGCTCAACGATCTCTCTGTTTGGCGACGCCGTAAGCTCCATATCTTCTCGCCAAAGGAGCTGCTCCTGCGTTGTTAAAGATCCGTTTCCGTTCACTCCATTTTTGTCGTTCCGTGGTGACTTTTGTATTCGCATCACTTTCCCGATCTTATTATTTTATCAATAAAATTCCAAACAAAAAAAAAAAAGAAATAAGCAACGAAATTGAATAAAAACAAATTCAATTTTCTACTCCACTTTCAGTTTCTTAATAGATTCAAAATTCTCAAAAAAAAGAAAAAATCGCTGGAGGAACCTACAAATGCGGGAGATGATCCAGTGTAAGCGAGAACAAGATTAGCAGCTCCTTCCCCTCTATACACCCAATCAACTGCATCCTTTTGCTCTAAAACCACTTTCTCCATTTATCTAAGGCGGCTGCGATTCATTCACCAATAAAAAGCATAATCAAAAATAAAAACAAAAAGCTAAAATCCAATAGTAAAAAAAAAAAAACTTAAAATGCATTCTGTACCAGATCGGAAAATCTAAGAACAATGCGATTAAAGTAAAAGCACTAAATAATCGAGAAAATCACAGCCGAAAAATCGGAAATAAATTGCGAACAGAAAAGAAGGCGGAATTTTGATTTTAATAAAACGTAAAGGGTGTTGGAGCTATCTTCTTCCTTTTTTTTTTTTTTTGAAGAAATAGAAAAAAGCGAGACTGCAATCAGTATTAGCGCAGCTTTTAGTTTGACTCAATAAAATAAATTTAAAAAATAAAAAAGAATTGGCCGCTTTTTGCTGAAAGTATTGGGAAACGGGGATGTGGATTTATGTGTCATTTTACCCCCAGATAATTAAAAAAGTAGAGAGAATTTTGGCAATTTGCCCCTTTGGATTCGAGATTCCTGGAACGACATGGAATTGTAAAAGTCGATGCATAAAACGACAATTCCTTTTCTCTTTTTTCTTTTTGGTGGATCCAAAAATGGAAAAATAGATTGCCTTTTTAAGAAGTGAATTGGGATGGGGACAGTCCGAGATTAAGCAATAACACTAGTATTATTATATTTGTACTTATTTTATTTTATTTTAAAAAATTTTAAATATTATGAAGACTAAAAAAATAAATAATTATAACAACACTTTTGATTTACGAAATAAAATAAAAAAGAAATATAAATTAGTATTATTGAATCGAATCATAAAATCCCAATTTACGCAAGAATATTTTGCGAAAGCACGAGACTAGCGGTAGATAACAAAGATTCTTATAGCCTAAGGTATTGGCCTTAAATGACGAGAATTATTGACAGCAAATAATTGGGCATTAGGATGAGGAATAACATACAAAAGAAATTCCAAAATAAAATAAAAGGTAGTATTATTCTTTTAAATCTTATCTGCAAAGGGGGAAAATTAGCACGTTTTATTCCTAATAGCTTAGAGCATGACTTTTGGAGTTGAAATGCTAAGCAAAAGGGGAAAGAAAATAAAAAACACCCAATATTCCCTTTTATGTCATCAAATATGGTTGATTGAGTGGATGTCAAATTCGTAAACTTTTTATTCGAGATTGAAAAATTTTATCTTGCGTATCGAATCTCTCGAAACTCAATTGGATGATCAAAAAATTCAACATATTCTCTATATTGTAAATAAATTGATCGATGAATTTGATAAAAATAACATTTTTGGAATAATTGTTTGTGTTTAATTCAATCCAAGATATTTAAATAGCGAAAGTTGGTGCTATTCTTTTCATGAAAAAATATGTTGAAAATGAGAAAATAAAAAGTACTTTCATTTGACTTTAGGAGTTTGTAAGCAACTTAAAGATAAGTCAAGTTTACTAGTACCGTCAACTTCTTCCTTTTTGCTTTAAAAGTGGAGGAGGGGGAAAGTAATGTAACTGAAATCATGGGACACCTTTCTATTGTCGAGGCCCAAATCTCTGGGGCCATAGATTGACTTGTAGTTGCAGAAACAAAAGAATAGATTTCATTTTGTAACAGGGGAGCTAATTAAAGAGACTAAACCCTACATTTTAAGCAGGAGTTAGAGGTCATTTGCTTTTACTTCTGTATATGCAGCTGCAAAACTAGATTAATTCATTTAGGTTGATTACCTAATTAGTAGATATATAACATAATAATATTAAAAAAATAGATGAAAATAATAATCACAAATTTATGTTATGTTATTTGAGTTAGAAGGCTGTTAAAATAAATACGTTATTTTCAAATATACACGTTCCGTTATAAATTTTTTTTAAAATAAGCTCGAGAAAAATAACTGCAAATTGATTCTCATACGCATTAGAGCATGTTAAATTCCCGATAGGGAAGTAAGATCCTTTTTAGCTCGTTGTACATGCAACGCAATAAATAAACGTTTTGATTGAGGGGGGGAAAAAATGGGCGTGGGGCAATATCCTGGCAAATGCTGCATGATGACACTCATGCAGAAAGGGTAATTCGCAAGGTCCAAGTTTGGTCGAATTCGATCCCCACTCCTTATTCGTTGCTGAGGAATCGTCGGTGCTCTTCAACATGCGGTGGAAAACAATTCAATTCATGTACGCAGGCGGAAAGTTGTGTATGTCTCAAGGACACTGAATTTTTCAGTGTCCCTTAGAACTATGCAAGGACAAAAGATTATGTTCCATACAAAATGTGAAAGCGGTGTGACCTCTACGGCTAGACACCAATAGAAATGTTTTCTCATTTGATATGTATAATTTTACATTGCGTGTTTTAATTTTATGATTGATTAGACATTAAATAAAGATAAAAAAATCTCTATTCGGATTAATGTTATTGTTGAGACCAAACTAAATTTTATGGTTGAAACACTAAAGATAAACAGTCTCTATTCGGCTTAATACTATGGTGAATTGGTGAGGACCATGCTATACTTTCGGTTTGGTATTATGTTTTGGTCCAATATTTTTTTTTTTGAAAAGTATGTAAGTAAGAAAATTTACAAAATACAAAAGTCAATATGTATTGAAAGAGACCGAGTGAATGGTGGTTGTGGTTTCTATGGCTTGGTTTATTTCATAATGAAAAGATTATATTAATGTGTTATTTATAATTTTAATTTTAATTTTTTATCATAAATGAAAAATTAATCATTGAATTTAGATTATATATAAATAAGAAATAACCCTCTCTCAGTCTTGTCGTTATAAATTTCAACCTAATCACCTCAAGATTCTAACATGAAATCTCTATAATTTTATCTTCAATTATCGTATTTATGATTTGTCTTTTTGAAAAGCTATAAGAGATATTTAATTAATGAAGAGAAAAAAAAGAATGATATATTATTATAATTAAATTTGAAATTGAGATTTTTTTTGTACACAAAAGTGTTTACATTTGACATTTTTATCCTATCTCTTTTGATGAATTTCGTGTGTGTGTATATATATATATATAAATTTATTTATTTATTATTAATTTTTCATGTGGGCTAAGGTGGTCCTAAAGTAGATAAGAAAGATTAAAAGAAAGCTAGACTTGACAATTCGTGTTAACGTATCATAAATGTGTCAGATACGATTAGATACGAAACACGTTAAGGTTAAATACGAATACAACACGTTTAACATTAGTATTTTAAATTTGAAACACATACACATATACGTTTAATACACGTGTAACACGACGTAATTAACACGTTTAACACGATTAAATAAAAATATTTACAATTAAATATAATTTTATTATTGAAATTTAAAATTTATAATTATAATAAAACAAAAATAATAATAACATCAAATAATCACTAAAAGTTAAAAATTAAGATTGAGCATGTATAATTATATTATATCTTTTATAAAATTAAAAAAAATATTAAAAAATTATTTAAAATTATTTATATAAGATTAAAATAATTTTTAATTATTAATTTTTAATATGTTAATAAATGTGTCACGTATATACATTTAAACACAATAACAAGATTAAGTAAACGTGTTTATCATATTAAACACGAAACACATTAACACTAAACTCAAAACCTGTTTAATCCATATATTATCTTGTCGTATTCAAAATTACCAGATCTAAGAAAAACTGTAAAGACATTGTACATAGTCTTGATCCTTGGGTCGGGTGGTTTCAAAATGAAGATAAAAACAAAAGCTTAGCCACTTAGTTCATTATAATCTTATAATTGGACTTTTTCATTTTATGGGATTTTGAAGAACTTTGAATGTGCAATATTATCTACCGAAATTACTATCATATCAAATTAACACATACATTAAATACTAAGTACGTAATTAAATGTCACAAGTTACTTATAATTAAATATAAAACGTGATACGTGCACTTCATTCTTATCGTTACAATCAATGTTTGCTAGATTAGATATTTGCTACTAAAAGGTAGGCAAACGAGCGACTTAATCAATCAATCATGCATCAGATGCCTAAGTATGGCGAATTGGAGATAGGGTAGGGCCCGCTTTATGTATTTTTTTTATTTAAACGTTTAATGTTTGGTTACGATGGCCATTTTCTTGTCCATCTTTTAATTTTAAAATGTATCAAAATCGAAATTCGTTTTTTAGATATTTAATATTCTTAATTTTTTATATTTTAAAATTATTTTTTAATTTGTTATATTGAAAAGTATTGTATATTTATATTATAAAAAATTTTAAAATTTAATATAAAATATATCAAAATTAAAATTTTTATCTTAAATTTTTATGAAAGTATAATTAAATCCAATTATGTAAGAATATAATCAATAATCCGATTTTTTATCTTCGGATAAGTACCTAAATATAATTATATATAATACAATATTTATCTTTTTTTTATAACCATATATATTACTTTTTACTGAATGCACCTCAACCACGCAGCCACATTTATTACTTTTACAAGAGATAATTAAGCTTCGCCTCCGACCAAGCTCATCAGACCATAAATAGGGCACGAAATACCCTCCACTCTTCGTTCTGCCCTTCTCTGTACAACTCTCAGAGAGCAAAAGAGAGGACGAGACAGAGAAATAATGGAAGTAATGCAAGTACTTCACATGAACAAAGGGAATGGAGAGACTAGTTATGCAAAGAACTCGACGGTTCAGGTGGTTGTCTTCGCCTTTCGAAATCTCATATACCTGTTTGCCGTTTAAATGTTGGTTGGTTTTTTACTTAAATGTATGTCTTGCCTTTTCTTTCGATTTTTGTAGAGCAAAATCATATCTGTCGGGAAGCCAATCATAGAGGAAGCAGTACATGAAATCTCGTGCAACAATGTCCTAGAGAGCATGGGAATTGCAGACTTGGGTTGCTCGTCAGGACCCAACACCTTATCCGTGATCTCCGAGATCATGGACATGGTACAAACCACAAGCCGTCGTCTCGGCCGCCCGGTACCGGAGTTTAGGGTGTACCTGAATGATCTCTACAGCAATGATTTCAATTACATATTCATGTCATTACCGGCATTCTACCACAGACTGAAAGAAGAGAAGGGCATCGGGTGCGGATCCTGCTATATATCTGGTGTAGCAGGCTCCTTCTATGGCAGATTGTTCCCTAGCAAGAGCCTTCACTTCGTGCACTCTTCTTCCAGTCTTCACTGGCTCTCCCAGGTTAGTGTGAAATGATGGAAAAAGAGTTCACGTTTCAACAACCACCTAAACTGTTATTGAGTGACAGCCATAAATTTTTGTTATAGTCTTCCTTTTATTTAGAACCTTGATCGTAGACTCGTAGTAGATGAATTGATTCCTTTTTCATATATATTATGAGAATTTGAGGAACTTTTAGGCAGGCGATATCATCCACTGGAATTACTATATAATATCAAATCAAGATATATATGGAATACTAATCACTTAATAAATATTTTAAGTTATTTAAAATTAAATTTAAAATATGATAGTGTGTGTAATTGTTATTGTTAAAATCAATATCCGTTAAATTAATAATACTTTGCTTGTTGAAATATTTTTCATCCGATTGTTCAAAAATTATGTTAAAAAATATTATCGATACTATTTTCATAATCAAAACAAAAATGACATTTGTTATAAATACGAAAGTTTTTAATTAAATAATAAAAATAACTTAATTATTTACTTTTTATCATAAAATATTTTAATAGATTTAATTAATCATTTAACGCTTGCTGATTTTTGACCAAAGCAATAGTAATAACAGAAGGAAATAGTTTGCAAAAAAAATAATAATAGAAGGAAATAAATACCTAAAGAAATTTTAGGGAAGGAAGACAATGGTAGTTGTGCTGGGCGGTGGTAGTCTTTGATGTCCAATAACTATCGCTACCGTCGTATCATTATCCAATTGTGGGCCAATCATTCACGGGAACCGTGGGCAACCTATTCGTGTCTAATGTTGCATTTGAATTCGGTATATTATTTATATATTTTATATATTCATAATTTTAAAAATATTTATTTAAAAAAATATTAAAATTTTATCTTTATATATGTACGTATGAAAGGACACTTTATGACTAAATGATAATACCGACATTATCGAAAAAAATCTCAAATCTAATATTAGATAAGAAATTGAAATGGTGGGCTGTCCATCAATCAGTTTATTCCCACTTCTCATAGAATTAATTTGCATATAAATCTCATTAATTTGTCATTATATATCTTATGTATATATAAAAGTAAATTAAATCTGCTCTTGAAAATAAAATTTTTGAATTTCATTTATAAATCAAACTTGCAAAAAATAAATATCAAAATTATATCTGATACGAAGTTGAATTCAGATAATATTTTAAATTTTTATTGAAATTTTAGTACAGATGGAGGTCACTATCAAAAATTTCTATATTGATATGAAATTAAGTAGGGAAATTGTCCTACTTAATTAATATGTTAAACTTGTAGCCACGTTGAGAGAAATAATCTCAATGTTCTTGTTATTAATGACTAATGTACGTTAGGTTTAGTATGCTAAGGAAGGAATGCTGAATTTGTACAGGTTCCGCCTGGCCTGGAGAGCAAGGCTCTCGCTCCTTTGAATAAGGGAAAGGTCTATATATCAAAAAGCAGCCCTCAAAGCGTGCTGAATGCGTACTCATTGCAGTTCCAGAATGACTTTTCAATGTTCATAGAGTCACGTTCGCAAGAATTGGTTCCCGGTGGCCGCATGGTTCTTTCCTTCATGGGCAGGAGATCCACTGATCCCACAACTGAAGAAAGCTGCCATCACTGGGAGCTGTTAGCCCAAGCAATAATGAGCCTGGTTAGAGAGGTATACACGAAATTTCACATCATTGTTCCCTTATCTTTTCCCCTTAAAGAAAGAATCACATGAAGGATTGGATTAGAATCAATCCTTGAAAGTGGAATGAGCTTTCCAGGTTGACAAACTAACTAAGACGGTGGACTTTCCAGGGTCTGATTGAAGAGGCAAAAGTTGATTCTTTCAATGCCCCTTACTATGCTCCCTGTGCTGAGGAAATTAAGGTGGAGATACAAAAGGTAGGGTCTTTCGTGATCGATCGCCTTGAAGGTTTTGAAATCGACTGGGATGGAGGTGCTGTCAGTGACGTCCAGACAGCACAAGGGAAACTATTGATCGGACAGCGAGTGGCAAAAACCATCAGAGCCGTGGTGGAATCAATGCTGGAATCTCACTTTGGAATTGGACAAGATATAATGGATGATTTATTCAGCAGGTATGCAGAGATTGTTGGGAATCACTTGTCGAAGACTAGAACCAAGTACATCAATTTGGTGATTTCCCTTATTAAAAAGGGGTAATCAAGTCCAATTGGACGAACATCTTAACGAAAAGGTCTGCATTTTTTGTATGTCTGTTTACATAGGAGAGTACTATAAAATCCAAAGGAAAGAGATATAAGTGAAGCTTCGGGCACTAGAAGCCAGTTGTAATAGTTTGGGATAAATAAGAATGTATTGTTTCCTCCTTGAGAAATAATATTCATGAAGTTAAATTATTCTAAGTCCAACGACCAATCAGGGCATTTGAAATTTTGAACACAAGCACCAGGAAGAAACATGATGGTAGACAGTACAACAATAGTGCAATTTGTTTTGCTTCAAATTTTACCGGCGTTACTCTCATTGGCCTTGGTCAGACCGATTCAACGTGTGAAATTTTCATTACGATGTTCGGCTACTGGAACTTCTCAACGTGTGGCTCTAAGATTATCCGACATCTTTCTCCAACCTCCCAAGAAGTCATCGTCGGCGACCGAAATCTTCGAATAAAATCTGAGTACCAATTTAATGTAGAACAGACTCATAGGTACTATTGTCAGAACGTGCAGAATCAACTATCATCCTCCGAAATCAATAGGGTAAGAATCTAGGCATCTAGCCAACTCACAGCTTGCCGTGGAGGATCCTATAACGTAGGTGCTAGTAGGTACGGCTAATTAAGCTTGTGGAAAACTTGTAGATACCCAAGTCTAATGCATGAAGCTTGTGCCGCTGAAGAATATGACACTTTTTTGTTTCATTAGATGTACAATATGAATAAAAACTTTTTTGTCTCATTTGATGTTTTATTGATTTTTTAAAATTTTATGTTATGTATTTAATAAAATTTTGTTTTTAAATTTAATATTTAAGGATTAAATTTTTTTTATTGATAGTTGAAGATTGAATATATAAGATAAAATTTAAGAAATGAAACTTTCTAAGTACGTTATTTTGTCTATTGAATGGAAGACCTTTTTGTTGGTCTCAATTATATGTGTTAGAAGGAGGTGAATAGCACAAATCGACTATTGATAAAATGAATAACTAATTTTCAAAACAAAAAAAATAAAAACAGAGTATATAATGCGTAACAATTTATAGTGATTCGGTCAAAGATCTACATCCACTATCTTGATTATTCAATCAATAATTTTTTCAATAAATCCACTAAGAATCGGTGAAATTTATAAGCTTTCATCAAGCTTTACAGTGGCTTTTAGCAAGCTTAGCCAAAACCTTTTACACTAATTTTTCACGGACTAAACTAAAACTCAAAGTAATTTTTTCAAAGCTCAACCACAACCTACAACAATCAAGTTGTCCCAAGCTTTAATAATTCCTTAGAGTGACTTCCTCACTTTTAAGAATACAAGAAAAGTAGTAAAAAAAAATACTTATGATCACTGATTGATCTGAGTGATACAAGATTGAATGCAAATTATAAATTCAAAGAATATGTATTTAAGTGCAGACAAATGCAGTGAATATTTTTTGGTTTTTCAACTTTCTATAACTCAAATCTCATTCAAGGTTTTTGAAAAACTTGTTTCTAACCATTGGAATATCTTTTTATATTTGAAGAAACATCTCTGATGGCAGTTTGACAGTTTTCTAGCTGTTGTAGACAGTTGGGGATCGGTTCTAACCATTACTTTGTCTTTTAGTGCAACTTTCAAATTTGCAAGCAGAATGCTCTTAGTTGACTGATCGATATTTTAGTTGGCTAACTAATCTATGTTTTCTGCTCCCTGTTTCTGGCAGTTCTGACAATAAGCACTTAGTCGATTGACTAATTCTTGGTTGACTGAGTTGGTACTGTTTCTCAAACTCTTTAACCCGCCATTTCTCCAATTTGAATCTTAGCCAACCAACATTCTTCCTTATTCATTTAATGAGCCTCCTCATTGTTAATTAGTCATGTCTCATTATTTTTATCTCCCCTTTTCTTTTAATATACACTTTGAATGATTGATTTATTAATTTCATACATTAATTTTTCTGTACACTTAAGTAAAAGCATTAGACACAAATAAATGAAAATATTTTACTATCATAAAAAACTAATAGAGTCAACACTTCTCTCACTTGAAATGAAATCATAACTTAAAAATATATATAAAATTTAAAATAGATTACTAAACGGATATCCAATGAGATAGAGGATATCTATTTTGTACCATATATAGTTTGATCCTGAAAAAAAAATTGAATCTTAAACTTCCAAATAGTACAATTACTTTAAGCAAAGCTTAATTAATTATATATATATATTACTTGTAACAGCATATAAAAGGGATAAATATTAGTTAAAATTTTATTACACAAATATACGTATCGAATAGATAGTATATAAGCAAGTAGAGTATCAATTCAACAGAGAATTGATTTAAAATTTTATTAAATACTAAAATTAGAACAATTTAGTTTTATTTAAATAATTAAAATCTGAATTCTAATTAAATTTAAAAGTACTCAACTAATACTAATTTAATTAAAAATTAAAGCAATAAGATAATTGGGTAAAAAGCAAATCAAACAAGCTTAGAATTACAATATCCCTTACACTTCATCTAAATTTGAACTCTCTTCCTCAACTTATTTCAATAGGTTGAATTGCTAATTTAGAGTCTTCAATTATTTATAAAGATCTCTCGACTCGTTTTAACAAAATATCTATATTAATCAAAACACTATATCCTTATGTCAATTGAAATTAAAATAGACTCATTAAGTTCAGGCTCTAATCTGGTTACATATGGTCTATAGGTATATCTTTATCCTATTGACAAATCAATTAATATGATCATGTGTTATTTTAATTTAGTTTATACTAAACTCTCTTTTCCAAATTTGTTTAAGTTTCTAAATCAATTTAACTGGTGATCAAGCAATTAAAAGTATTAAGAACAAATTGGAATAAATAATTCAAATTCCATTAAAGATAAGTAAGAAAGAGATTAAAAATTTAAACTATATATGAGTTAAATTATAATATTAGAAAAAGAAAATTAACTACTCATAATTGTAAAGACAAATAACATTATATAAAATTCAACTATTAAGAGTAGCAAGAAAAATAAAAGTTAAGGAAAAAAACAAAACAATTGATTGTAGCTTGTTTCCTGAGTTTTTACCTCAACTTTTAGTCACTTGAATCTCCAAAAGTTCTCTCCCCAATATCTCATAAAAATATCCTATTCATACTAACAAACTTAATATAAAATCTCCTAAGTTAGCCCACTTATTCTAATTGGGTTTAAAAATGTAATGAAAGGCCAAAATATCAATTGTCAACCTTAAAATTACCATTCCAGCAATAGTAAACCTAGTCATCTTCTGATGTGATTGTTTTATCTTAGAGGAGAACTGGACAAAGTGATCTCATGAAAGTTATAGCTTTGTCTCTTAACTTTCCAATGGTCTAAAAATCATATCATTTGAAGTTTTATAATATGAGTTATGGTCAAAATACCAAAACATATGTAAGTAAACTTTTGAACCTTTTAACACTTTACCTTTCAAAATTAAATCAAATTCCCTTAATTCCTACAAAAACATAAAAATTAATAAATAATAACCAAATAAAAAAATAAACATAAAATTAAAATAACTCACTTAAAAATAAATTAATTATAAAAATAATTAAATTATAATTAAAAATTAAAAATTTAACTAATATTTAATAATAAATTTGATTAAAATAATTTTATAAAATAAATTTAACAATAAACTAAAATTTCATGACAATAGGAATCAACCATTGCGATAGTAGAATTCTTTATGAATAAATTAACGACTATATTTTCAAGATGCCATCGTGAATCATGATGTCTTTTTATAGTTTACATTTACGGTGAAACATCAAACATCCAGCGACTGGCTCAGAGAGTACTAACGTCCACTCAAAGCGCACTCGGGTTTCCAGCACGGGAGGCCAATCTTTTGCAGGCCAAAACACCAGCACACCGTTTTTAAACCGTACACGTGGTATCCCATTGGTTAATGTGAGGTTCAAGGTTCAAATTATATAGATGCTGTGATGATTCAATTCTCCAATTTCATCTGCCAAAGTGCAGTAGACAAGAAAAAATGTTTCAGCTTTTGCTAGATGTAGGTCCTAATTGCCATTGTTTGTACGCAGTCTTGGTTCTTGCTGCCCTGGTATTTCTTGCGAGTCAGTTGTGGAAGATGCTGCAGCAGCTTAATCAGGAATCCAGGGCTGATATTCCTCCGGGTAGTCTAGGATTGCCTTTCATTGGGGAGACTATCCAGTTTATGGCTGCCATCAACAGTGGCAAAGGATTCTATGACTTTGTCCGAGTTCGCAGTCTCAGGTGTGTAACTCTCCGCTCCCTGAGTCAATGAAAACTCCTGGAGCAGATAAAAGAACTTATTAGTTATTACAGAACATTTAGATTCCTATACTCCGTTTTCAAAACACATCTTTCATGAAAAAGTTTTGAGGTCTGGAACTAGAACAAGTAACATCTTTTAAGCATCCGACCGAGTTGTTACAGAATATAAATTGTTCAAAGTCTGCGTGATTTGAATTTGGAAATTAATTTGTTGTTTCGATGGGTCGTTGTTCTTTGGCTATGAGTCTTTTGACAGATATGGCAATTGCTTCAAAACCAGCATATTCGGAGAGACGCATGTATTCGTGTCGAGCACTTCATCAGCTAAAGCAATCCTCAACAATGACTCGGGGAGATTCACCAAGGGGTACATAAAGTCAATTGCAGAGCTAGTGGGGAATCAAAGCTTGCTCTGTGCTTCTCAACAGCATCATAAACTGCTCCGTGGCCGTTTAGTCAATTTGTTCTCAACAAATTCCATATCGCGGTTAGTTAAACAGTTCGATGAACTCATTGTTCATACTCTTAGTGGCTGGGAAGATGGAGGCACTGTAATCGTACTTGACGAAGCTCTTCAGGTTTGTTAAGAATTCAGATACTATACATAATTTGCCATGAGGGGTATCACTTTTAGACCAAAGTGGTAATTTCAAAGCCCAGATGCCCAGGCCCTGAACACGAGTGCTTTAGGGTCTTTGCATCTAAGCCCCAATAGCAAAAGGTGGAGTAAAGTTACCCTCGACTATCAGACATGATTTTGCCTATCTCAGGAAACTGTTGTGGATTTTTATTGCTGCAGATAACCTTGAAAGCAATGTGCAAAATGCTGCTGAGTTTGGAGAGCGGACTAGAATTAGAGCTATTGCAAGAGGATGTCGGTCACGTTTGTAAAGCGATGCTTGCATTCCCTCTGAGGTTGCCCTGGACAAGATTCTACAAAGGCCTCCAGGTCACTTAAACAAGCTTGTCTACTGCTCAAATCATTTCACTAATGGATTTCAAAAGTACAAATATCAGGCCCAGACTCTAGCCCAACAATCATCGTCTGAGAGTTTTCAGCCTAAAATTGAATCCACATCATAATTAGCACTAAACCCTTTCTGTGATTAAGCAGGCCAGAAAAAGAATCATGGGCACATTGGAGAAGATCATTAGTAGGCGAAGAAGAGGTTTAGATGCTGCTGCTGATGACTTTCTGCAACGTCTTCTGCTGGAGGATGATAATTCTTGTTCGGATGGATTGCATAGACTAAGCGATGCAGAGATTCAAGATAACATATTGACCATGATTATTGCAGGTCACCAGAGTCCCCGAACTAAACCATTTTGCTTCCATGACATTGTTCTGTTTCCTTTTTGTGTGTTGAGAACAAAATGTAATCAATTAGCAATTTGCTTACAAAATCAGGTCAAGATACGACAGCAAGTGCAATCACATGGATGGTCAAGTATCTGGGGGAGAATGAAGATGTCCTTGACGCAATTAAGGTTGGTGGAAAAACAAATTTCTGTTGCATGATAATCTAACTCACATTCTCAATAATTTTATTTATTCTTCTCTGCATTTCTTTGTAATGACTAAAGCAGGCTGAGCAGCTTCACCTCTTGGACAAAACTTCGAAAAAGTTATTTCTTACCCTGGGTGATCTTAACGAAATGCCCTATGCTTCTAAGGTAAACAAACTCAAACAATGCATTTAAAAACTAGGAAGGGTTGTTTAAGTTTTCTGAACTCCAAGAACATGATTCATCAACAGGTGGTTAAAGAATCACTGAGAATGGCATCTGTTGTACCATGGTTTCCAAGACTTGTACTTCAAGATTGTGAGATTGAAGGTTCATTTTCTAGCACCAGAAAAGCAACTCTTATCCTATATAGCAATAAATTTTGCTTTTTCTCCCCACATTTATTATGTTCTCTCTTTTTTTTAAAGGATACAAGATGAAGAAAGGATGGACTGTCAACATTGATGTTAGATCAATACACCTTGATCCAATGGTCTACAGTGAACCCAACAATTTCAATCCTTCAAGGTTTGATGTAAGTCTCGGTTTATATTTCTCAATGAGAAAAAATGGAAAGAATCAAAGAGAAGTTATGGGAGATTGTGTTATCCTTCTTTGCACGCAGGATGAATCCAAGCCATACAGCTTCCTAGCATTTGGAATGGGAGCAAGGACTTGCTTGGGGATGAACATGGCCAAAGCTATGATGCTCGTCTTTCTCCACCGTCTTCTCACAACTTACAAGTAACCTTCCATTACCTTACATTGTTCCCTCTTTTCAATTCTTTTGGGCAGAATTACCTTGTACGATTTTCTCACTATAACATTCTTCAAATTTACTCTTAAAGGTGGAAGGTGCTAGACTCGGATTCAAGTATTGATAAGTGGGCACTCTTTTCGAGACTAAGCAGTGGTTGCCCTGTGCACGTGACACGTCTTTAGCTTGTGCCTCCGGCAAGCGTATTTAGGGGGGATAATAATCGATTAAAAGACTTAATAATGTTAAACAAGAAGTTGGTCTCTTTCCAAGAAGAAAACAGGTGGTGTGAGAGTTAATTTTATATTTAATAACAGGTACTTTTGCTTTAAAAGTGGGAGAAGAAGAGACAATCGTTGGTATTAATATATATTATTTTATAATTAATTAATTAATTTAATTAAAATAAAAAGGTTAGGTAACTAAAATTTTGGGCCTGTTTCTCTTGTCCAGGCCCAAATTGCACAGCCCATAGATTGACTTACAGTTACTGAAAACAAAACAGTAGATTTCCTTTTGCTAACAGGGGAGCTAATTAAAGAGACTAAACCCTATTTTTTAAGCGAGAGCTAGAGATTTGTTTCGTTTATTGGTAATGAGAGCAACAAATTAAATCTTAGCCTTGCATGATCGTGAGCCCAAGTCCACGGCTCCATTTTCCTTTTGTCATTTGCTTTTACCTTGTATAACTAGAATTCATTTAGGTTTATTAACTAATCATGGATATATAATGTATTAGTATCTTTTATGTGGTGAAGAAAAGCGAATAAAAAAATAAAAAATAGAGAAAAAGAGTAATTACGAACTTATGTTATGTTATTTTAAACAAAAAAAAGTTTAAATAAATACGTTCTGTTGTAAGTCTCTTTTAAAATTCGAGAAAATCAATTGTAAAATATTGATTCTCACATATATTAGTGCATATTTTCTTATAAGTTTAATAAGTATGTATCAAACAAAATGTGAAAGGTTTCAAATCAGATTGATAGAAGCAAATTTTCTCACTATGGTCTCTATGGCCTGACAGGACCACAAATGCTCGATCTCATTTGATTTTTTTTTTTATAATTTTATATTACGTGTTTTAATTTTATAGTTGATATACTAAATAAAGATAAAGAATTTCTGCATCCGAGTATTGGACTCATGGATTGATTTATAATCTTCTACTTAAAATATAGGGTTCAAATATCTTTTTTTTTTGGATTTAAACAAAAAGATAAAAGAATTTTTAATGATTGGGACCACGTTATGCTTCGGCTTGGTATTATGTTTTGGTTCAATATTTTTTTTTTTTATGAAAAAGTATGTAGGTAAGAAAATTGCAAAATACAAAAGTCAATATGTATGGTATTGGTTGTTGTGGTTTCTATGGCTTGGTTTATTTCATAATGAATAGATTATTAATGTGTTTATTTACAATTTCATCTTTAATTTTTTATCATAAACAAAAAATTAATCATTAAATTTAGATTTTTTATATATAAAAGAATTAAGTAACCCTCTCTCTTCTCGTCCTTATAAATTTCAGCCTAAATCTCCTCAAGATTATAACATGAAATCTCTATAATTTTATCTTTAATCATCGTATTTATGATTTATCTTTTCAGATAAAAGAAACAATACATTACTATGATTAAATTTGAAATTGAGAGTTTTTTTGTACACAAAAGTGTTCATATTTGACATTCTTTACTTTTTTTTTATGAATTATGTAAAAATTTTTAAAATTTTTTATCAATTATTATTTTTTATAAGATACCAAGTCTGCTAAAGTAGTCTTAAGGTAGACAAGAAAGATTAAAGGAAAGTTGCAAATTAAGACGTGGTACATAGTCCTAACCCTTGGGTTGGGTGGTTTAGATTTGCACCGAGGGAGAGGTCCCCTCGCCCCCCCCCCTCCTCTCTCTCTCTCTCTCATCGCCCCTACGATTTGATACCACAGGAATCAGCATGTTTCATGACTTAAAGAGTTTTTATAATTAAGAGAAGAGATATTTGAATTTTATTTTTTAAGCAGGGAATTTATACACCAATCAATAAGCTAAATGTTGGAGTGCATATTTTATGACTTAAGTTTTTTTTATAAAAATTATCAAAATCATTTTCCTCATATTGTCTTATATATATGTATGTATATATATATATATATATATGTGTGTGTATGTATATATATATGTATATATGTATATGTACGTATATATATATATATATATATATGTATATATAAATGAAATTCAAGGACAGAGTCCCACACATTTAATTTTATGCAGGTTGTGTGGTTTTTATGTACAAATTAAGGGGCACGCCCACACTTGGAAAAGATTGATTTGGATTGGATGAAAACCCTACCTAGGGATATGCTACACATAATTGTTAAAGATGGGAAAGGAATAAGAAAAGTTCAGATGAAAATGAAGATAAAAACAAAAGCTTAATCACTTAGATCAATTATTCTCTTATATCTGGACTACTTTCATCTGATGGGAATTTAACGAACTTTAGGTATGCGAATTAATATATCATTATTATCGTTATGATCAACGTTAGTTAAATTAATGATATTTAACTGTTGGCTTATTTTTCATCCAAAATCGTTCAAAATTATGTTAAAAAATCTTATCGATAACGTTTTCCATAAGTAAAATGAAAATAGCATTTGCAATAAATACAAAGATTTTTAATTCAATAATACAATGATGTAATTATTTTAGATTTTGTGAGAAGAGCTTAGAAGCATGAAAATAGACTAAGATTTGATTGAGATTGATTTTCAAACTTTCGTATTCATTATTATAAAAGGGTTGGCAAAGAAACGATTTAATCAATCGATGCATCAGATGACTAATTATGGCGAATTGGAGATAGGTTAGGGCTCGTTTTATGTATTTTTTTTTCAATTTAGAAATTTAATGTTTGGTTAAGATGGTAATATTTTTGTCCATTTTTTATTTTTAAAATGTCTCATATTGAAATTTTTTTAGATGTTAAATCCAGTTATGTAAGAGTATGATCAATCATCCAATTTTTTATCTTATTCTTTTGTAATTTTTGAATAAGTACCTAACTATAATTATATATAATAAAATATTTATTTATTTTTTTAACCATATATATTATTTTTTACTGAATGCACCCGAACTTAACCGACCACATCTATAACTTTTACAAGAGCTTAGCTTTGCCTCGGACCAAGCTCATCATACTCTATAATTAGGGCACGAAGACCTTCCACTCTTCGTTCTGCCCTTCTCTGTACAACTCTTAGAGAGCAAAAGAGAGGACGAGACAGAGAAATAATGGAAGTAATGCAAGTACTTCACATGAACAGAGGGAATGGAGAGAATAGTTATGCAAAGAACTCGACGGTTCAGGTGGTTGTCTTCGCCTTTCGAAATCTCATATACCTGTTTGTCGTTTAAATATTGGTTGGTTTTTGCCTTAAATGTATGTCTTGCCTTTTCTTTCGATTTTTGTAGAGCAAAATCATATCTATCGGGAAACCAATCATAGAGGAAGCAGTACATGAAATCTCGTGCAACAATGTCCTAGAGAGCATGGGAATTGTAGACTTGGGTTGCTCGTCAGGACCCAACACCTTATGCGTGATCTCTGAGATCATGGACATGGTACAAGCCACAAGCCGTCGTCTCGGCCACCCGGTACCGGAGTTTAGGCTGTACCTGAATGATCTCTACAGCAATGATTTCAATTCCATATTCATGTCATTACCGGCATTCTACCACAGACTGAAAGAAGAGAAGGGTATCGGGTGCGGATCCTGCTTTATATCTGGTGTCGCAGGCTCCTTCTATGGCAGATTGTTCCCTAGCAAGAGCCTTCACTATGTGCACTCTTCTTCCAGTCTTCACTGGCTCTCGCAGGTCAGTGTGAAATGATGGAAATGAGTTCATTATTGAGTTACAGTCTCTTTCCTGCACGTAGAATCTATCAGTTTTCTTAATTTATAGATCCACGATGCCCTAATTTTTGTTGTTTATTTACAATCTCAAAGGTGTAGTAATAGGCCGTTAAAGAAACCAAAACCTCGGGCATAGACTCGTGGTAGTTTAATTGATTCTTTTTTTGACTAAAGTTAGGTAAGCTATATCATCTATGGAAATTACTATAATAAAAAATTAAAAAAATTGTGAAGAATAACCATCCTTAATAAAAGTATTTCAGAAGTAACTATTAAAATAAATTTAACTATTTTTAGTAAAAAAAATACCTTTAAAACTATTTTAAATAAATTAAATCATTTATCACAATTTCTCCCTATTTATACTTTCAATTTCTCTCTCTTACCGTCTAACTCTTTCTAATTTTATCAATTTCTCTCTTTGACATTTGCCTGTTATATTTCTGATTTTTCTCCTGCGCTCTCAAGACGTCAAGTGATGATATTAACATGCTTGAGGTAGGTGGTTATTTGAGAATTTTGATTTTTAAGTATTTTGGATAAAACTAAAACGGTTGAAATAATAACAGATGTTTGAAACAACTTTTAGTTAGATTAATTTGGAACCTAGACACTAATAAGCTTAAGAATTTGAAATTTATAAAACTAAGTTTTCAAAGAGAATTTTTTTCAATTTTTAGTTGAAATAAGTGTTCATATGAGAAAATTTGTGTTTTGATATATGAAAACATGTTGAAAACACTTTAATCAGTGTCAAATTGTAAAAAAAAAAAATGAAGAAAGTTGAGAAGATTTGAAGTTTTGGTTTATAAGTAACAACAACATTTTAAGCATTAAAGTGTAATAAAATTTTTGTTGAACATGATGTGTAATAACAACATTTTTTCAACATAGTATGCAACATGTTTTCATACATAACGTGTAATAACAGTATATTTTTTTCAACATGAAGTGTAACAACCGCTTTTGTGTAATAATCGTTTTTAATCATGATGTGTAAAATGATTTTGTACATAACTTGTAACAATAATTTTTTTTTTTCAACATGACATATAACAACTTTTTTTAACCATGGAGTATAACATATTTTTGTACATGACGTGTAATCATAATTTTTTTTTCAATTTTGTGTGTAATAACTTTTTTTAAACATGACGTGTAATATATTTTTGTATATGACGTGCAATAATAATATTTTTTTTAATATGACATGTAAAAACTTTTTTTAACCATAACGTATAACATGTTTTTGTATATGGTATGTAACAATAATATTTTTTCAACATGACATGTAACATTATGATGTGTAACATCATTAAAGGTAATTTTGTTTAATTTGACTAAAAATAGTTAAAATTATGCGAAAAATTATTTTTAAAAATATAATCCTTTAAGGATTATTTTTTAAAATGTCCTTAGAAAATTAATTAAAACACAACCTAAAATACGTCTAATATTAACTACTTAATAAATATTTTAAATAACTTATAATTAAATTTAAAATAAGATAAAAATTAACATTCGTTTAAATTAATAATACTTAATTGTTAAAATATTTTTCATCTGATTATTTAAAAAATATGTTTAAAAGTATTATTGATAATATTTTCATAATAAATAATAAAAATGATATTTGTTATAGATAAGGATATTTTTAATTAAGTATATATAGATGTGAAATTAAGTAGGAAAATTATCTTACTTAATTAAATTATTAATTAATATGTTAAACTTGTAACCACGTTGAGAAAAGTAATCTTAATGTTGTTTTTGTTATTAATTACTAATATATGTTAGGTTTAGTATACAAAGGAAGGAATACTGAATTTGTACAGGTTCCGCCAGGCCTGGAGAGCAATGCTGTCACGCCTTTGAATAAGGGAAAGGTCTATATATCAAAGAGCAGCCCGCATAGCGTGCTGCATGCGTACTCATTGCAGTTCCAGAATGACTTTCCAATGTTCATAGAGTCACGTTCGCAAGAATTGGTCCCCGGTGGCCGAATGGTTCTTTCTTTGTTTGGCAGGAGATCCACTGATCCCACAACTGAAGAAAGCTGCTACCAATGGGAGCTGTTAGCCCAAGCAATAATGAGCCTGGTTAGAGAGGTATACATACATCATTGTTCCTTTTTCGTTTCCTCTTAAAGAAAGAATCACGTGGAGGATTGGATTAGAATCAAACCTTGAAAGTGGAATGAGCTTTCCAGGTTGACAAACTAACTAACAACTGAACCTTCCAGGGTCTGATTGAAGAGGAAAAAGTTGATTCTTTCAATACCCCTTTCTACGCTCCCTGTGCTGAGGAAATTAAGGTGGAGATACAGAAGGAAGGGTCTTTTATAATCGATCGCCTTGAAGGTTTTGAAATCGACTGGGATGGAGGTGCTGTCAGTGACGTCCAGACAGCACAAGGGAAACTATTGATCGGACAGCGAGTGGCAAAAACCATCAGAGCCGTGGTGGAATCGATGTTGGAATCTCACTTTGGAATTGGACAAGATATAATGGATGATTTGTTCAGCAGGTATGCAGAGATTGTTGGGAATCACTTGTCAAAGACTAGAACCAAGTACTTCAATTTGGTGATTTCCCTGACTAGAAAGGGGTAATCAAATCCAATTGGAAGAACATCTTAACAAAAAAGTCTGAAATTTTTGTTTGTCTGTTTACATAGGGAGTACTATAAAATCCAAAGGAAATAGCTTCGGTCATTAGAAGCCTATTGTAATAGTCTGGGATAGATGGGAATGTATTGTTTCTTCCTGGAGAAATAAAGTTCATGAGGTTAATTATTCCAAGTTTAACGACCAATCAGGGCATTTGAAATTTTGACCACAAGCAGCTGGATGACACTTGTTGGTGGACAATACAGCGATGGTGCCATTTCAGTACTAAACTCGTTGTTTTGCTTCAAATGTGTTAACATTACTCCCGTTGGTCTTGGTCAAACCGATTCAGCGTAGAATTTATGAACCATGGAATTTTCATTACGATGTTAAGACTGTTGGAACTTTTCAACGTGCGGCTATAAGATTATCGAACAACTTTTTCCACCTCCCTTGAAGTTGAAGTCATTTTCTTTACGATGTTCTAATCTTGAGTGTTTTGTTAAAATTGAATATATGATGTAAAATTCAAAAAAGAATACCTAACGTGACATCAAATAAAATAAAAAATTTCTATTTCATATCATATATGTTTTGATCGGTGAATTTTAATATATTCAACTCACACTAATTTAAAAGTCTCTTGAAAAGTTCTAACAAAGAAAACAAAAGTTAAATCTTAAACTTCCAATCCTTTTAGATTTCAATATATTATTAGTCACACAATCCCTAAAACTAGTTATGCAATGTCAAAAATCAATTACGTTATATCTAAAAATCAGTCACGTAATATTCAAAATCAATAACGTAATACTCAAAATCAGTTACATAATGCTTAAGTTTCAGAGATGTAATAATTAAGTCTCATAATAGTTAAATCAAGTAATACCTACAAACCACTCTCGCAATACTAAAAAATCAATGACGTAAAGTCTAATAACTAATTAATTTGCTTCCTAGCAACTAGGTGTAAGTTATCAAAGTCATATAATATTCTAATTTACAAATATATCTAATTAATTTCAACCCCTCAACTTTAAGATTCTATTCTATGAATATAAACCAATAAACCCAATAACTCAAAATACATACCTTAATATTATCTCTGCTTTTTGAGATGACGAGAGAGAATCGAATTATGAGAAAAACAGTATTTGACAAGAGAGAAATAAAAATTTAATTTTAAAATTTTTATCTAAATGGTGGAATAAAGAAAATTTAAATTATTTAATTTATCTGAAATTATTTAAAAAATATTATTATCGAAACATATCAAAATTAAATAAAAATAATTAAAATTATAACATAACACATTTTTAAATTGAACTTATAAAAAAATTATTTATCACAATTTCCTTTTTTTACCTGTCTTTTGGTCTTTGTTTCATGAACCCATAACAGAGACTTTTAATCGAGCTTTATTATTCTTCTTTGCTCGATTGTATCATTTCTTTCTCTTAAAAATCTTATTCTAGTGATCATGATGTTGACTTGACCAATCATATAATTATTCTTTTCATTTGTTTATGAACCTGTTTTGATTGTCGCCGACTCAATGTAATCTAGTGATCTACCCCATATCCGGTCTCCCTCGTTGAAGTTTCTAAGAAACTACCAGCAATTACGCAAAATGACTTCTCACCCACCACAGAAATCAATATTTAAAGCTAAAAAATGAAACAGCAGAGGAGACCTTTCATGGCTGCTGCTTGATGACGAAAGCCCATGGAAATGGTACAGAAAAACTGAGAGTTCGACTGGTTTTATTCAGAACACGACATAAGAAGAAAAAAACAAAAAGAGGAAAAAGGAATAATAAGCGAGGGATGCTCCTTTGATCATATGAGACGAAGATATTAAATTATATAAGTCAATTTTTTGAGACAAAATTTTTTAGATGTAGCAGACCGTTTTTAAACCGTACACGTGGTTTCCCATCCATTAATGTGAGGTTCAAGGTTCAAATTATATACGGAATATGATGAATTGATTCTCCATTTTCATCTGCCAAAGTGCAGTAGACAAGAAAAAATGTTTCAGCTTTTGCTAGATGTTGGTCCTTATTGCGTTTGTTTTTACGCAGTCTTGGTTCTTGCTGCTCTGGTATTTCTTGCGAGTCAGTTGTGGAAGATGCTGCAGCAGCTTAATCAGGAATGCAGGGCTGATATTCCTCCTGGTTGTCTAGGATTGCCTTTTATTGGGGAGACTATCCAGTTTATGGCTGCCATCAACAGTGGCAAAGGCTTCTACGACTTTGTCCGAGTTCGCAGTCTCAGGTGTGTAACTCTCCACTCCCTGAGTCAATGAAAACTCTTGGAGCAGATAGAGAACTTATTACAGTACATTTAGATTCCTATACTCTGTTTTTAATACACATCTTTCATGAAAAAGTCTTGAGGTCTGGTACTAGAACAAGTAATGTCTTCTAAGCATCCGATCGAGTTGTGACAGAATATACTTTGTTCAAAGTCTGCGTGATTTGAATTTGGAAATTAATGTGTTGTTTCGACGGGTCGTTGTTTTTTGGCTATGAGTCTTTTGACAGATATGGGAATTGCTTCAAAACCAACATATTCGGACAGACGCAAGTGTTCTTGTCGAGCACTGAATCAGCTAAAATAATCCTAAACAATGACTTGGGGAGATTCACGAAGAGATACATAAAGTCAATTGCAGAGCTAGTGGGGAATCAAAGCTTGCTCTGTGCTTCTCAGCAGCATCATAAACTGCTCCGTGGCCGTTTAGTCAATTTGTTCTCAACAAATTCCATATCTCTGTTAGTTAAACAGTTCGATGAACTCATTGTTCATACTCTTAATGGCTGGGAAGATGGAGGCACTGTCATTGTACTTGACGAAGCTCTTCAGGTTTGTTAAGAAATCAGATCCTACACATGATTTTCCATGAAGGGTTGCACTTTTAGCCCAAAGTGGTCACTTAAAAGCCCAGAGAGACCAGTAGATTTTGACTTAATTTGGGTTTCTTTATGGGCCTGAACACTAGTGGTTTTGGGCCTTTACATCTAAACCCGGATAGCAAAAGGGGAAAAAAAAAGTTATCCACAACAATCAGACATGATTTTGCCTATCTCAGGAACTGTTGTGGATTTTTATTGCTGCAGATAACCTTCAAAGCAATGTGTAAAATGCTGCTGAGTTTGGAGAGAGGACTAGAATTAGAGCTATTGCAAGAGGATGTAGGTCACGTTTGTAAAGCAATGCTTGCATTCCCTCTGAGGTTGCCCTGGACAAGATTCTACAAGGGCCTCCAGGTAACTTAAACAAATGGATTTCAACAGTAAAAACATCAGGCCCAGATCTAGCCCAACAATCATCGCCCGAGAGTTTTGGGCCTAATATTGCATCCACATCATAATTAGCACTAAACCCTTTCCGTGATTAAGCAGGCCAGAAAAAGAATCATGAGCACATTGGAGAAGATCATCAGTAGACGAAGAAGAGGTTTAGATGCTGCTACTGATGACTTTCTGCAACGTCTTTTGGTGGAAGAGGATAATTATTGTTCGGATGGACTGCATAGACTAACCGATGCAGAGATTCAAGATAACATATTGACAATGATTATTGCAGGTGACCAGATTCCCCGAACTCAACCTTTTTGCTTCCATGACATTGTTTAGTTTCTTTTTTGTGTGTTGAGAACAAAATGTAATCAATTAGCAATTTGCTTACAAATCAGGTCAAGATACGACAGCAAGTGCAATCACTTGGATGGTCAAGTATCTGGGGGAGAATGAAGATGTCCTTGACGCAATTAAGGTTGGTGGAAAAACAAATTTCTGTTGCATGACAATCTAACTCACATTCTCAATAATTTTATTTATTTTTCTCTGCATTTCTTTGCAATGACTAGAGCAGGCTGAGCAGCTTCACCTCTTGGAAAAAACTTCGAAAAAGTTATTTCTTACCCTGGATGATCTTAACGAAATGCCCTATGCTTCTAAGGTAAACAAACTCAAACAATGCATTTAAAAACTAGGAAGGGTTGTTTAAGTTTTTTGAACTCCAAGAACATGATTCATCAACAGGTGGTTAAAGAATCACTGAGAATGGCATCTGTTGTACCATGGTTTCCAAGACTTGTACTTCAAGATTGTGATATTGAAGGTTCATTTTCTAGCACCAGAAAAGCAACTCTTATCCTATATAGCAATAAATTTTGCTTTTTCTCCCCACATTTATTATGTTCTCTCTTTTTTTCAAAGGATACAAGATGAAGAAAGGATGGACTGTCAACATTGATGTTAGATCAATACACCTTGATCCAATGGTCTACAGTGAACCCAACAATTTCAATCCTTCAAGGTTTGATGTAAGTCTCGGTTTATATTTCTCAATGAGAAAAAATGGAAAGAATCAAAGAGAAGTTATGGGAGATTGTGTTATCCTTCTTTGCACGCAGGATGAATCTAAGCCATACAGCTTCCTAGCATTTGGAATGGGAGCAAGGACTTGCTTGGGGATGAACATGGCCAAAGCTATGATGCTCGTCTTTCTCCACCGTCTTCTCACAACTTACAAGTAACCTTCCATTACCTTACATTGTTCCCTCTTTTCAATTCTTTTGGGCAGAATTACCTTGTACGATTTTCTCACTATAACATTCTTCCAATTTACTCTTAAAGGTGGAAGGTGCTAGACTCGGATTCAAGTATTGATAAGTGGGCACTCTTTTCGAGACTAAGCAGTGGTTGCCCTGTGCACGTGACACGTCTTTAGCTAATGCCTCCGGCAAGCATATTTAGTGGGGATAATAATTGGTTAAAAAGACTTAATAATGTTAAACAAGGAGTTGGTCTCTTTCCAAGAAGAAAACAGGTGGCGTGAGAGTTAATTTTATATTTCATAATATTATAGTAATGATATGAGATTAGGCAAACTGTGCCTAACTCTCACTAGTCAATGCAAGATCGATTGCACCACCAATTATGACAACATATATGTCAAAAGGCGGTGCCTTGTAAGTGTTTACCTTTTTCTTGCCAAAGTATAAAACCTATAGGTAAGAGTTTTAATTTTATATATATTATATATAATTTCTTGGGTCTTCACCTAACAATTAACCTAAGTTATAAGTTAAGATTAAATGGTAAAATCTTTCTATTTATCTAGTAGATAAACCTGAAAGAAAAAGTTTCTAGTAACAATATTAAAAGTGCAATCTTTGTTAGTTTATATAATTTTTATAATTATATTTTATTTATAATCATGTTAAAATTTTAATTAAATTACATTTGAGTATTTGGTTCATTTATTAGTGCATTATCTCGTGTTTAAAAAATAAAGTTCAAATCTCCCTTCCTCTAATTATAAAAATAAAATTTTTTATTGATTTATTTTGATAATGGTTATTTTTAATGTTATTTTCTCTTACTCAAATATATGAATGAATATCATTTTTAACTTATATGTGTGTATTATCATAAAAGTATGATGAAGATTTATCGTTTCAATTAGAGTTTAATTCGCACGCTTGATCTTAAGCTATTGAGGGGATAAAGATTATTCGCACTCACATATATGGATTTGATACTATAATGCTTGCTACAACTTTATTTGATGCGAATGTTCTAGTGCACCAACCTTACTCAGGCTTGTAGCGCTTCCACTGCAAAAGCTTCCCATCAAGATGATCTACATGAGAAAATGTAAAATCTAAAAGATAAAATGTTAGAGATTCAAGAGCAAATAAAAGAGAATGATGAAAATCTGAAGAATTGTGAAGGATTTTGTTGAGAGAATCATGTTGATGATGGGACGAGGTAATGAGATGTAGGAAAGGTTGCAATAGGAGACGACGATGCATGGCAGGCTTGATGACCTGGTGCATTCATATTTGCATTTCTTCGTAGAAATTCATTGTATTCTTATTTAATTATAAAATTGAAATAATTGTGTGAATTTTTGAATTAAAATTTATTTTTTCCATATCTTGTCATGTTATAGAGATATATTGAGTCTTAACTAATTATTTCACAATGTGTATGCTTTTCATCGTCACGATACAAATTATATCAACAAACCAAATCCAAATCCAAATCCACTCTTCCAGATTTATGATTCCAAACATATAATAAGCTTTACAAAATAAAAAAACTATATGGTTTTGATCATGTTAATTCAAGATTAGGATGATTAATATACAAATTCAGAAGAGCACTTAGCAACATTAGGGAGTTATGTCGGTACAGAAGAAGCAGACCTGGTTGTAACATAGCCTTATTTTAATTGCGGCTTCAATCATGAGTTATGACACATACTCTTGTTCATGTTTGCTAGCTACTGATAATGTCCTCGGAAAAACCATGGCGGAAAATATTAAATAATTAATGTACTGCATAATTTTTCTTTTTGCTCCATTTTAATATCCATAGAGCTAAGCTAAGATAGCATAAAAATATATAATAGGTTGTCAGCACCTGCCAGAGTTGATAAATCAAAACAGATAATTCCTTACAAGTTAATTTAAACTGTGATATCAAATAAAGATTTACGAACACTTGTGCTGGTAGTGGTTTGGTGATATGCAAGCTTATAGCTTAATAGCCTATCTTGTCCACCTGCTTGCGTATTGATTCCAACAAAACCCCAGTGCCAACCCCTTTTTCTCCACAGTTCAATTTGATAAAAGCCGGCGATCTCTCCAACCACGCAAAAACAATTAATGGAATGGATCCCCCTCACCTCATACCTAATCATACCCTCCAATCATATACCATACTACAATAAATTTAAATTTAAATTTTAATTATATTTCTTTCGGTAATATATCTTTTTATGTACTATTAACGTTCATGATTTACTTTGTTGAATTGTTGATGGACCATTTACGTACGGTACTAAATGGCGAAATCTTAGAAGGAAAGGGTATAAGTAGGTGAAAAAAATCACTACCCCGAAAAGAAAAAGGTCAAGAATTGTAGCTAGTTTTGGTTCTACTAGTTGACTTGCTTCAGCAATGTGCTTCTCCAATTTTAAAAGCACATGCCACCAGTTTCTTTGCAAAGGTCCACAAAAGACAAAGACAGGTCCACCGGTGATGAATTTTCTTCTCTCCCCCCTTTTTTCTTCTTTTAAAAGGGAATGGTTTATTGAACATTGCACTGTATGCTAAGGCCAGCAGAAAGAAAAAATTAGGAGTTGGGGAGGAATTATGCTATTAAATAAGTCAATAATGAAATTATACAATAGGTTTAACCAAACAGAAACACATATAAATAAAGACTTGGGTACAGTTTGGAAGCTAAAGAACAAGCGTGGGGACAAATTTTTCTTTAAAAAATTTTAAGTCGCAAACATGGGTTAAGTTTTTCTTTCTCTTAAAAATCTTATTCTAGTGATCATGATGTTGACTTGACCAATCAAATAATGCTTCTTTTCATTTGTTTATAGACGTCTTTTGATTGTCACCGACTTAATGTAATCTAGTGATCTAACCCCATGTCTGGTCTCCCTCGTTGAAGTTTCTAAGAAACTAAGAGTGATTGAGCAAAATGACTTCTCACCCATCATCAGAAATCGAGATTTAAAGCTTAAAAAAGGAGCAACAGAGGAGACTTTTTATGGCTGCCGCTTGTTGCAGAAAGCCCATGGAAATATGGTACAGAAAAACTGACAGTTCTAGTGGTTTTATTCAGAACATGAAAAAAGAAAGAAAAAATGGGAAAAATAAATGATGGGTCCTCTGTTGATAATATGACAGCTAGTGAGCAGTAGACTTAGACATGAAATGACACTCTTCAGAGACAAGGACATTATTGCTCCTACATGAAGACAAATTTATTGTGTTATATAAAGAAATATTTTTAGATTTGTTTTGCCCTCGTTTACCCGTTCACTTTTTCTTATTATAATTGTGGTATCAGTACTATTACTATGATTATAACATGAAAGTTACACGCAGCATACTTTCGCAGAAACAGTAAACTTCCATTTTCCATTCTGACAGATACTGTATTGGAATTTCAATGGTAGAGGTTTCTAATATTCTGAGGTTCACAAGACACAAGCTGCAACTTGCAAAAGATCCAGAATCATAGAAGTTCACAGCTAAGGCTCAAAATCTAGAGAAATGAGATTTGACAAGTTATTTTGCTCGCAGTTTTATCTGCAATTATAGTACTTGAATGGCACTAACAGGAAGGAATGAATTAAATTGTTAAAGAATATAGTCAATTTGCTGGTGCTGAAGTGAAGCAGATGGGGATGGTCCAAGATAGCAACAATCATGCTGAAATGTGGCATACACAATATTACTGATGGGTTATTTAAGGACCCCCCAGACTATGTGCCATTTGTACGGAACAAAAAAGAGCTTCTGGCAAAGGAGCGAAATAATTGAGAAGTTTAATGTTTATGTATACACCCGTTGGCGGAAGTGACAAGCTGAGGAACAACAAAAGGGGAAGAAATGTTGGTTATTGCTAATAAACAAGAAGAACCTCTTTTTCCCTTTTTGTTGCAGAATTTTCAGAACAAGTGGATAAGAAGCAGGGTACTCCATTACAAAGAAGCTTACGTATATAGCAATACCCCACAGCCCACAAGGCCTCAACCCCACTCCAAAGGCAATGTTCCCCTGCAGCCACCGCCCAAACCACTATTTGCTTCAACCCCAACCCCTCTTATTTATCTCAAAAATGGGTCCCCTTTGTCAAGCACTGAAGACCAAATCAAACCCAAGTTTTTCTTTTGCAAAGATTAGCTTGCAGCCTGGCAGGTAAATAAAAAATGCTTCTCTGAATTATTGTACTGCCCAACGGTTTCAAATTTTTCAGGAAAAAAGAAACTGCTAAAAGAAGAATTTATCGCATGTCACTTCAAGGGACAACATGAAGAATTAAGGAAGAAAAAAGAAAAGCTGGTGGTGGGAACTTTGTCTGGGATTGCAGAAAAATATCCTCTCTTTTTTGGCTATAGGAGTATCTAAAATTTCCTCATAGCCCCACTAGTTAGTGTAGATAATGATGATAAACACAATTTAAAGATGGATTAAGACAAAGCTGCTTAGTTATAGGGACAGGGCGTGCCCAAAGTAGAGCAAAAGTTACTGACTTTTCCGTGGAAGATTTCAAGCTTTTGGTAGTAAATTCCATCTGAAACATTCTAAATTATTACTCCATTATGCAGGAGTAAAGTGCTTTTAATGCACTTTAAGTAGCAGCGTAAAGAATATTATAATCAGAATAACAGTGTCATTTTCATGATTGGGTATTCATGAAGCATATGCCCACCCCTTTTTGCTCTTTCAATGTACTAGAGATTTTCTCGTAGCATTTTTACACTGTTGTTGGCCTTTCATCATTGTACCTTTGGGTCTTTGGGGTTTTGATTAGGCAAAGAGAAAAAGAAACGGTCAAAACACGAGCTGGAAGAAGAATCAAAACTGGAAGTTGGTGGACCCCAAGAAAATGATATGGTAACTGAAACTGGAATGCATATCGATTTCATAATCGTGAAGAATGGAAGGCCATAGGAAAATCGAAACATAATTCAAATTAACAAATGGAATGATTCCTCCAGTTAAACTTGCATGAAGCTGAAGACATTGCCATGGATGTAAAAGGAAGTTTTAAAGGAGTCGAAATGGTTTCTCCTGTCAGTAAAAAACAAACAGAAAATGGAATAATCATAGTCTCTTTTTCTTTCTGAAAAGGAAAACCCAAATATTCCAAAATCTGTACACCCAACCAAAAGCAGCCCAGCCAGCAGGACTTCAGGAGCTTTGTTGTCCCTGAATTGCCGTGTTTTCTAGTTCGTATTTTAAGGCCTTTGATAAACACTTGCTTGTCCGAAAACCCCAAAAAAAGAATAAAACCAGAATTGCATATGATTCAGAGTCAACTGAACTCAGCAAAGCAGGAACACCATAGATTCACAGAGCACTTAAAACGGATGTCCAATTCAAAGATTAAGGCAACAGGCAATAAAAAGACAAAAAAAAAGAGGAAAAAAACATAAAAAAAACTGCACTAGATCGCATATAACTTGTCTTAATTTCTACTCCCACAAAACCAGGGAAATTTTTATCACTGTACAATCCCAGACAGTAATTAATATCTGTCCCGAAAACCTAATAATTCTGAAAATGGAGATAGATTTTCAGAATTTAACTCACTAAGTTTACTCTAATCTCCATAACAAATTCCTAGTTCTTGACCACGATAGACATGCACTTTTCTTTCCTCCTAGTGTAATGAGCAGTGTTTTCCTGCATCAGAGTTCTCTTTCTGTCAGCAATGAAACTATCTACTATCGACCGAAACTCTTCGCTGCTCATCTCATCCATTGATTTCCTCGGCGGGTCTCTGACTGAAACCACCAGCTGCCTGCTGATAGCTGTGTCGGATCTCAGAAACTCCCGGGGTAATTGGGTTCGAGATTCTGAGACCATTGATCGAGTTCTTCGGTACTCCTCTGTCTTGGCTTCAGTGGTCGAAGAAACGGCAGGCTTTGTCTTTTTCACTGCTGTACGGAACATCGTAGTTTGTTTAACTGGTGAAAGGGAACGTTTTGTTTCTGTAACTGTGTCGACTGTCGTACGTTGCTGCTTTACATGGGAAAGAGCAAGCGCATTTTCTACCAGGACGATTTGCTTGTCAACTATGGTCTCCTCCTCAACCGGAGAGTTGTAGGTGGCGGCGTTGGCGGTGGCGACGATGGACGTGGGGTTACTCCGGCTAGAGCCGACGTACTCGTCGTAGAGGTCGGGGCAGCTGGTTTGTTTCTGGGACTGTTTCTGGCTAGACAAAATATAAACAGCAAGGATGATGATGTTTACAAGGATGAAAGTGACAAGAGGCTTGTTAAAGGTGGAGACGAAACGGCGGCGATAGAGTCCGGCAACCTCGACTGTATCAGGAATCAACGTGGGGAACCATGACCACAACAGCAAAAACAAAGCCAAACAAAACCCGCATAATCGAAGACCCATCCTCAGCTTCCTCTCCATGTTGTATCTCCATACAGCATCTTCTTTCTCTGCCTTAACGTTATCAAATTCAGAGGAAGCCATGCCTTGCTCAACAAGACAATGAAGGAATAGGAAACGAAAGGAGAAGGTTTAAGGTTGCTTTCGAAGGATATTAAACAGAAAGAAAAACAGAGTTGGAAGCTGGTAGCAGTCGTATACTTAATAATTCTTGGTACGGTGCTTCGGAAACTGATGCATTGAATAGATTCGAAGGGGTTTATATACACATGGTCCCATGCTTTTTCATTAAAAAATTTAAAGGGAAATGAAATGATTATTGAATAATTATATAGGCATGGAGAGCGAGTAAACCTGAAGGAACTTGGGGTGAACCATGGGGCAGGCCCACACGTGGGGGGGAACGGCTGTGATGGGGGTTGAGTTAGGTTAGGTGGTGCGCAGTCTGCAGGCAGACACCACAGGCAAACGGACGGGCTCGAACGGGTCCAGTGCTTTTTCTCGCGGTGTCGCATGTCTATCTCTCCCATTAGAAAAGTATACTAGTGGGACCTCCTTTCACCTTTCAGCTTTCTTTGTTTCTTCTTCTTCTTTTTTTATTTTTTTTAAACTATATGAGAATTAATAAATCATAAGAAATGTATTTATTATACATTTCCTAATGACCCACTGTAACCTTAGTTTACAAAATTAAGCCCTACCCAACAACATATATATTCTGAAATTTTTTTGTGCACCAAGCTTAGGTTTAATTTGGTTTTGCTTATCAACATTTTCGGAAAAGCATTAATCGGGGGTATTAAATTGATGATATAGGATAAATAAATCGGTTTATATTCTATACATTATCAACGAATTAGATATCATGATTTCGTTAACAAATTTCAAGATTTTTAATTTTTTATTTTTATATATTTATGAAGTGACAATTTATAATTTAGTGATGATGTATAAAAATATTACTAATTTTGACAAGTTTAATTAGCATTATACTGTTGGGAACGTGTGAAGTATTTTATTCTAATTACTAATATTTTTGGGATGGGAAAGAATGGTATTCATCTGCAACTTGTTGTTTGATATAGCTGCAAATTTGCATTGAATTCGAAGGGATTCTCAAAAAATACAGTTGCACATAGTATTATTTAATTATGCATGTTGAGGAAAAAGTTTTCAACTGCTTTAAGTCTTTGAATTTTTTACCAGCATAATAACTAAGAGTGGGATGTGCTCCTAACTTTCATTCAACTCTTGTTCCCAATTTCAGTTTCCTTATTTTCCAACATAATTATATATCAAAAGCAATAAAGCAATTTGGCTTCCTGGACAGTGAATCCTTTAATCATAGTTTCAACCTCAAAAATCAAGAAGTTTTGGAGGAAACCTAAAGAAAGTCCAAATTTCCTGCATATTATTCCAACAAGACAAATAGTTTTTGGGAAACTTTTTGCTGCTTTGCAGTATGGAAAATGGAGACTGGTTGTCTAATTGATTGCAGACATCCTGGAATTGATTGATAGTGACCAGCAGATGAATGTGTGGTGTGGGTTTTGATCCTGGAGCTTTAACTTTATTCCCTGTGGTTATCATACAAAATTCTCATTGTTTTGGAATGATTTACTCTTACTCCTTAATCTTTCACGTTTTGATCCGGATTATGGGGATTGGAGAACCTAAAGATATTTAATCCTGATTGGTGATCATGATTCTATTAAATTATGAGTAATTAGCAGCTGATTGTATATAAAATTCATCACATGGGCTAACTTTGTTTTCAGAATTGGCAATGTATCACAGGTACATTCGAAAAGCTCGAGAAACTGATCAACACCCTTAGCCTATCAGGAATCTCAGTTGGCCATAATCATTTTCTCGAGAAAAGGAGACGGGGGGAAAAAGGTAGTCATGGAAGAGTTCTGAACTCAACTTTTGTGTAGGTTTAGGTTATCACATTCGAATTAATGAGGTGCGAACCGAAAGGAAAAGGGAAAGGCAAATGAAAGCTCATCCTAAGCGTGAAAAATTCTACATCCCATCGAGCTTTTTGCATGGGAAAATCATGAGTTCTGATCAAATGGGAAGACTCTCAATGAAAACAGGCCGAAGCAGGCATATGTAAACTCGTGGTTTGGTCGTGGAAGGTGATGAAATCGATGAAACATTGATTGGTTCAAGGCTCTCACTCTCTCAGAAAAGTGAAGCACCCCCCCTCTCTCTCTCCCCCACAAGCAAGGCAAAAGGTTTGGTTTGAAGATCACGCGCGGTTTCCTTCGAGAAGGCATGACCAAGTAAAGAGTTGAAGCAGGGAACCAGAAAGGAGGTTCTATCACGTGAGGCCTGAAGCAACTGTACGAAAGCAACCTGACAAAAGCTAAGGTAAACAAAAAAAACTGCAGTTTTTCCTTCTGTAGGAAATGATCGCACACTTCAAACTTCAGCTCTGGTCAATGCCAGACGCTGCCAACCGTGAGATTAGGTATCGGGGCAACCCAGTCAGACACGCCCACTCAACCTTTTCCCCAACATTTAATGGTTAAATTTTCGTATACTATAGTAGTTCAGTCAGGAAAGAATTTCAGAGTGAATTTCCACATAAAGTGGTGTTAATCATGTATAGCTTTATATTATTATTGAGACTAACAAAACCAGAAGAATTCAGAAGATTTCGTTGCTTGAGTAGTCAAGCCAGGACAAACAACGCGATGACAGAGAGGGAGACTCCACACAGGGTCAAGATCTTTGGTGGAGGATAAGAACAATGTTAATTCTTAATGCTAGTGCATGTCACTTGAACTTTCCACACTCCTTCTCTTTCAAGACTTTTAACCCTCTGTTCCTAATCAAGTTTAACGTTTTCTTTCTTGTTTTATTTTGTTAATTCTCTGATTGACCAGCTGATGTTGATTCTACTAGTGATCTAAACCAATAACCTTTAGCAATTTGATGACTAAATGGTAATCAAGAACCATTTGATTTTATATTATCTTAGTTAAACTGTCAAAAAAAGCAATAACCCGGAGGATAATTCTAAAGATTAATTCAAATGTGGCATGTCAAGTCAAGGGGGGCAATGTGAAATCAAGTGTCCTCTTAAATAAAAATAGAGAGGTGCTTTAATGAATAATTTAATGTCGAAAATTTTGTTTGCACCTGTTTCAAATTCCAATTAGGCAAGAGGAAGGGGACCATTGGTTTTCTTTATTTTTTCTCTCTCAATTAATTTGTCATAATTGATTCAGTTTTCATCAATAAAAATAAAAAATATGATAAATTTGAGACAGAGAGAATATTAAATTTGTTCGTGTTATAATCTTTGAATTCAGGTTCAAATCGATAATTTTTCGTGTATATTCATCGAAAGCACGACAAATTTGATTAGAGGTATTAAGAACTTATGCAAATTGCTTGTTGGCTTCCTGCAAAACTTAAAGGGAAAAGCCTTGCAATTCCTTGAGAAACAGTCGGCTTTGAAGAAAGTACACGTCTGCTGTTATCTGCTTTTCTGCATTAGGACATTGGCAGGCCATGGGGAAGGAATAGCAGATTAGTTATTTCAGAAAGCAAAAAGGATGATCAGTAATTAACCTTTTGGCTTCATGATTAATTGAGTGATTAAGATTAGGTAAAGGGTGATGTTTGATTGTTAAAAACTTTTAGTTTTCCTTGGAAAAAAAGGCTGCGTTTACATCCAGATGGGTCCCAGAAATCAATAGGTTATGGTATCGCTCCGGGGTTTTATTTTGATTCTGCCGACCCATCTTATCACATGCTACAACCTTTTTCCTACCACACTTTGCCCACATTTCCAGAGGGTTCAGTGGAAATCATGATGCCTGCCACTGGCAACAGTCATCTCACTAATTATTCTAATAAGAGAACAATCTGGTCCTGTTTTAACAGGCTTAGAGATTAACTAATAGACAAGCCAAATTTTTGTTAAGAATCGATTGAAAATATACCAAAGCTCCCCATGTCCGTAAAATTGGTAAAACTCTTTATTGGGTTTGGTACTTTTCACGGGAATAAAACCTAAGACCTGTCCACAAGTTAAGTGTATCAACTTGCAAAGGCTGAGCTCAATGCTTTGACTCCAGAGTCAAGGAATTGAAAGTCCACATATAGTTACAAGCAATGCATTCACATTTTTTATCACAATTTTCTAAAGAATGACTTGCTAGCCAATTTGTACATAGTCTTCAACAAAAATTTATTTACCCGGGGCCCCTCTCTTGCCTCCTTTCAAGGCACACCAGCCAGAAAATGAATAAACAAACTTCTGCCCTGAAATTGGGATTCAAGTCGCTCCATAATTGGATTAGATTGGTTCTTGCTCACCTGTTGTTTTGATGTTTCTGTTTTGAGTTATTGTCGTATCCTGGTTGATTTTGTTTAGATGTTCTTAACTTGTATTAAAGCAATAGATATATAGCAGCCATGGATATCATTCTGTTTATATTCACCATCAAGCTACCTAGTTGAGTTATTTTAACTATAAAACGTTATATTCATGTCCCTGTTTAAAGCAATGTCATGCCATAGCAGTACACAAAATAGATTATTCCCCAGATACCAAATTGGTCGATCGATGAAATCTTATCCGAAATATATTAAGACTTTGAGTCGATTTCAAGGCTTCGCACCCTTTTACAAGAAAAAGGGTTGGAGATTTTTAAAATGCAATGACTGGTTTCGATTGAAGCCTAGAGTATTGGATAAGAACAAGGCGATCCATCTTTCTTTTTTCCCTGTCTATATTCATGCATTACTATACTTATTCTGCTATTGCTGAATCTGCTGCAAACACTTTATTTGATCTTTTCCCCTTATATACTAAGGAAACTATCTTTCGAGACAAACTATTAAGAAAAATTCTTCTGGTTCTGTTACTTTAGATTGGTTCACTAGAAAAGAGAAGAGAAATAAATGAAAGCACTTCATCTGTAACAGCATGAATAAGATCAAAGTCCCTTAAATTTTCAAGGGGCACGAATTGTGAGAACAAATCTGTGTTTGCTGCTATCATCTTTTACAGTATCCATGTCTACCATCATTCACAACTTTGGAAAAAGAAGAAAAGAAAGAAACTATTGTGTGTACGAGGTCTCCACCCGGTGAAAGCTGCGTTGAATGCACCCACGAATTGTTGGAGTAGTAGAGTTTCTACTTTTGCTTAAGACCCATCAACAATAACGCAGCTTCCTGACTTTTTGACCCCGGTTGACACGTTTGCATTGTTTTTAGGCTACATGATTTGACGTCAGAAATTCAAGTGTTGCTGTGGTTTTAAATCTAAACTTCATGCTTTTGCATATGGTTGCTAGTTAAGGTGTCAATTGTGTAGAAAGGGAGTGACAAAGGAAGGAATCGAGACTGGCATATACATACGCAAGTGATCCATTTCCTCTATCATGCTCTCTAGCTACCAACTCAGACTCTCAGATCTTAAGAAATCAATGGTTTCCCAAATTTGTCAAGTACCCAAAAATCAAAATGCATAGGTTTTCAGAGGTAAAACGTTTCAACTATCTGTCATCCTAGATTTCATCCCTTGGTATAGAGATTAAAAAGATGGATAAAAATTATAATTCAAGGTGTCATTGTGTTGTATCCACTAGGGAGACAATCTGACTCAAGATTCGGCGCTGGGATTTTGCTTTGCTTCATCAGATGAATATAAGGGATCCTCTTAACTCAATTCCTCTATAATTTATGCTGTCTTCTTCCGACTTTAATATAAAAAGCTCAATTCATTAGATTATCCTTAAAGCAAGACTGGAAAGCCGAAAAAAAAGAACAAAAAGGCTTTAGTGGTGGAAAATACTGGTTTAAAAAAGAGGGGAATGAAAGCCACTTTTCTCTAGAAACCAGAATTATTGTTCATGACCCTGGTAAAACAAAAAAGTCAATTTATCATAGCTTTCAAGGCTAAGATGGAAAACAAATCAAAACCAACTGAACTTTCTTGCTGGAAAAGGTCTGAATTCAGAGTGGTTGATTCGATGATAATGTTCATCGGAGAGGATGGAGTACTTGTTTGGTGAAAATCTTGAAAGTCCAAGTTTCAACAACTTTTCATCCATATGCAGGTTTAGCTTTGGGAAAGAATGTTGGCACTTGGCAGAGTGCATACAGGAAGGGTTTCAATTGGATTTTTGAATTTGATTGCCTGCGATTAAGGGGTGTAAAAAATAATTTAAAATATACAGATTGTGGGAAGAGGATTAAGAGATGGTTGGGCAGTACAAAAAGCAAGAACTATGTATGGTCAGGGATGTATGAAAGAATCCTACTTCTTGAACTTTAGTTCCAGCTATTATATATTTATTTTCCATGTACCAAATTCCCACCGACCTACAGAGATGATAACATATTATATTTCCTCCTGGAGAAAAAATGCACATCTAGCTGAAAATGGAAATGAGTTTAGTTCACAAACGAGTCAAATGAGCAGTCAAATAGTATTATCATTTGGTTTTATATATATGGCTAAAGAACAAGAATTTTCTGATAAAACGATCTATAAGTAAAATGGGAGATAAGGTTCATGATTTCATTCCATATATAACCAGGTTTAACTTGTTAAATGCCTGGTTATCAGCTATCCGGGCTAAAGACCCTGATTTATGGCTTATCAGAATTTCTTCAGGCAGTCAAATTCCATTAAGAAAAGGAAAGAAATCTTCAGGAAACTAGGCTAACCCCGCAGGTCAGTTGGATCTCTTAAGGGAGTAGATCAACCTGGGAAAAAGCTTTGGGCTTACTCCTTACAAAGAGCAGGCCCTAAGGTCAGAGGAGGAACGTCTATTTGGGCCAAACTATTTTCCATAATGCATCCTTGTAAACAGCAGTTGCGAAAGATCAAAGAACTCACCGCTCTTTCATACCTTTCATCACCAACTAAGAATTTCAAGTTGTTCCAGAAGAGAGTGACGAGCACAACTTGGATTTGAACTCTGTTTGAAGCCAAATATGCTATGCATGTTCAATGTATATCATGTTTTTCAGATAAAGATGACACTACTTCCCAACATTGTTTTCTTGTTTTTTCCTTCTGGAGCATACCGTGATCGGTGGAAAGGAAATTGATCCACCTGTCCGTGATAAAGATAAATGTCAGTTGCGTGTAAATGACTGCTCCATAGCTCTACTTCCATTTTCAGATATCAGAAAGATTGACAGATATGGCTAAGTCATTTGGTCGTCTACCAGCCTATACCTTTCTTTTCCTCTTTTTCCTCCTCCTGGTTTACTCTGGTATTGATCACTATCTTTGTAGTCCGTCACCTCTTTAATTTATTCCTAGCTACTTTCAGAATTCTTTTTTCTATGTACTTATAATACCAGCTTAACTTGAACGAATTGTGGAATGCAGATATCATGCTATTAGTGGAAGCACAAATTTGCCAGAGGCGGAGTTTAACTTGGTCAGGTTTTTGTGGGAACTCTGGCAATTGCGACCTTCGATGCAGGAGCTCGGAAGGTGCCCTTCAAGGAGCCTGTCATCGCCAATTTTTAGGATTTGCATGTTTCTGCTACTTCAGATGTTGATCATCATCTCTACTATTGCAGCAAAACCCTTAAAGTTATGTAGACAGAGTAATAATATTCCTGATAGCAGTGTTATCCAACACCATATATGCTTAAGTGAATGTTTTTCTTTCACCCTTATAAGAAGAATGATCCAATCTGATGCAAGATGGCCGGCATGTCTGTATGAATGCTAGTAATGTCACATATATGATGTATGCTTGTTAGTAGGGACAAAAACTGTCCTAAAAAATTATAACATATATAGCTAAAGAGTTTTAATTTATATTAGTAAGTATAGTAAATATGGGACTCCAAGAAAAGTATATTTAATCCAAATTACAAATACTCCCTCCACTCATCTCATCAAGTGATGCATGGTATGAGCAGAGAGGACCAACTAATTAGAAGTGTCAATCAAAACAATGGTAGCCCTTCCTCGTCATGAATGTTCTCTTCCATCATCACTTCATTCCTTTCAGCAATGAAAGCCTCCATCGAAAATGTAAACTCTTCATTTCTCATATCATCCATTGATCTCCATGGCGGTTCTCTCATCGTGATCACCACTTCTTTGCTCATCCTTCTCTCCAATCTCCGCAACTCTAACCCATGATGACTCCACTCGAAACTCTCAGAACTGTCATCCGAACAGACAGACAGAATCTCCCCAGCAGCATTCTCTACTGAGACGATATGTTTGTCAACAAAGATCTCTTCCTTGTGTTCCTCCCCAGGAGGAGAGTCATCACCAACGTCGACGGGGCGCACGTTCATATGTGATCCGACGTTGTCATGGTAGATGACATAAGGCGGCTCCATCTGTTTTTGGCTAGACAGAAAGGAAAGAACAAAGATGATGAAGTTCATGAAGATGAAAGCAAGCCAATGCTTGCTTGAAAAGGTGACGACAACCTGGTAGAAAGCTCTAGCGATATCCACATGGGTGGACAAATGAAAGAGCAATACCAAAGCCAAGACAACCCTACACAAGGTAGCGATATCCACATGGGTAGACAGTTTTTGCTGCTTGTTGTATGAGTATGCCGTCATTTAGGTCTCTATATAACTCAATGAGTTAAGGCAAAAGGGCAGTGCTCGAAGATGGGGAAGTGGCAATCTGTTTATATAGAGAGGGAATATGCTTAATCCTTATTGTAAAGCTTTTGCATATTTCTCCAATGGAAACAACAACGAAAATGATTGTTTAGCGTAGGTACAGGGAATGATCACATCATGTCGTTTGAAGTTTTCTAACCGGATTGATCGTTCGCATGCAAAGTATATGTATTTTCCAGCGGGTTTCACAATTGAATATTCGTCAGATATGAAGGTTAATCCTGAACGACAAAGTCTAAACCTAAAACTTAAGTAATTTAGACTCGTTCAATCGATTTTTCATGTTCTTTTCAGTGCTTGATTCATAAGAATCGTATTTTATAGAACATTAAAATATTAACTTCACACGAACTATTAATTTTACATTGTTAAGCTATAGGTTCTATACATTATCTTGAATCAAATATTGTTATTTAAAAAAAAACTTTTTTAAAAATTTTTAACTCTTAAATTTATTTATTAATAAAATGATAATATATATTTGATTCACCAACAATATACATTAAATATAAATCTTAATACCATTAGAATAAACTTTGTTCAGTTTTTCAAACACGAGGTCTTTGACTGCATTCTATCAATTTCTTTTCTTTTCATTCTTGAATTTTCAAGTTTCCTTAGTCCTTGAACTTATTGACTTTTAATTTAAAATTCCAGACAGTTATTTGCTTACTTTTTAATTCTAGAAACGCGTTAATATATCAATTGTAAAAAATTATAAAATTATATATTTTATTAATTAAATATTTGGTTATTACCTAATAAAAAAACATATAGATTTTCTACGTTATTAGTGAACTAAATGTTGTCATTTTATAAATACGTTAAAATAAGAATTCAAAAGTCTTTTTAAAATTATGAATATTTATATTTTTAAGGATTTTAATTTTTAATTTTATTTATTAATAAAATGATAACCTTTGATTCACTTTGTTCTATTGTCCAAATACGAGGTTCTTTGATTCCGTACTAGCAATTTATTATCTTTCTTTTCTTGTATTTTCGAATTTCCATGGTTCTTAAAGTTATTGACTTTTAATTTCATTTGGAAAGCGACCAATTTCCCTTTTTTTTTGTATTATTTTTCCTCTTTCTTCGAAAAAAGTCACCACAAGAGTAACCAATTTCTAAATTGGACGAATATTTGAAAGTTAAGTAAGAAAATAAAGCTATATATTTTATTAATTAAATATCTGATAATTATTCTTTGGAAAATACTTTCAGTACAGAACACGCACTTGACCGTAACTCTTTTTGTCACTATCTTTTTCCTAGAAAAAAGGAAAGAGAGAAGTTTTCAAAATTGTATTGCGAAGACGAAGAAAAAGAAGAACCGCTGGGTTGACAAAAAGAACTAACGAGATAATTGTGAAATCTCAGTGCAAAGGGTTTTCCTTTTGCTTTAAAATGTATTTTTACCAATAAACAAGAAAGCCCGGTGTTAGATTACTAATATGAATTTCTTAATATTTACATAAAAGTTATATGGAGAAGCAATGAGGTTTTCGAAATAAGAAACATGAAAAATAAGTACATAATTACTTTCAATTTTGGGGTGAATTGGATTATTTTTATTTTATTTTGTAAAACAAACGTGTCGTGGTTTTTTTTTTTTGTTCGTTTTTTTTACAAGAATGCGAAACCTAAAACTCATCCACGATTCTTTGAGAAATTCGTTTATGCGATGCATGGAATCTATCCGACAAGCTCATTTAAAACTCGAGTATTTGACTTGATTGTGCATAATTTCCTATCTAAATAATATAATTCGAATCCTCTTCCTCTCAATTATAAAAAAAAAAATCCAACAAGTTCATTTGGAATCTAAAACTCAACCTTATTCAGCCGTTTTGGCGAAAATAAAGCCAACAAAAATTCAAGTGAGAAACGAAAGTGCATTGCAACTAGGAATGACAAATTGAGCATTTCCATATGTGATCAGAAATTTACTGCAGTCGGCCAGCATTCTGGCAATTCATCCAAGAACTTAGTTTATTTTATTTTATATATGATTTGCCAGAAAAAAGATCTAAATCCGTCAACGATATACAAGAAATGAGATGATTGTTTACTAATAAAATTGACTTCATACCCAAAGTCTACCAAAGGATGCTGTTCAGATAAGCCAAATGCGTAATATAATAGAGATTCAATTCAACGAAGGAAGAGTATTAGTTTGTCAGGTTTTCCAGTGTTCATGTCGACCATGTACCTAACCTTAACAATGAGTTTAATGCTGAGGGAAATGCAACCAGTTTCCCTAGCTGGGAGCCTGGGACATGTCACTCACTTTGTAACAGAGGCATGGACTTCCTAGCACAAGCTCTGCATGACTCAAGAAACAGAGAGACCCAAAAGTGTAATGGGTTAAGAGACTGAAGCAGGTAAGCAGACACTACAGTTACATCCCAAAAGAACGACCATAACAAGATCATAGCTCCCTTAAAAATTCATGAATATAGCAAAGATGAGCCTTTAGGACGGTATCAGAATGGCAGAATCTGATTGACAAAACCATAAACAGAATACTGACTCTTCACCATATGTTCAACTTCCAATTTCATAACATTCAATGAGTTAGTCATCTTTTTCTACACTTTTTGCGACTAATTAGCATGACCCAAGTCCCAAAATGTCAAAAAGGACTAAAAGAAATAAGTTTTATACCCTGTCGGTCGTCACGAGCCAAGTCCAACCACATCCACATAGCAAATCAGGCATAATGTCAAACACAAACCAAGCATTCTAATACACAGACAATGTTGAGAAAAAAGAAAATCAAGTTACTAGCAATGAATCTACTTCTTCTTGCCGCCTTTAGCCGCCTTGCGCTTAGTGGGCAAAACAATCTCACCCTTAAGCACAGGGATCTCCATAATCTCTGACAACTGCCCGAACTTCTTACGGAACTTCTCGACCTGGTCAGCGTCCACAAGGACGGCCGACCTGTTTCCGAGGTAAAAAGGATGGTTCCCCGACCAAACATCCACCACGTACTCCTTCTGGGTCCCACCAGTCGTCATCACTAATTCTCCATTGCAATAAACTTTCGCATCCTCGTAGAATTCCGGGTGGATATCCTTCTTCCGACACGTCACTTGTGGCCTACAATTCCCCGCCGCTGCAGTCACTGCCTATAAAGAAAAATGAAAAAAAAAGGGGATTAATTGTATAATTAAGGTGTTAAGATGGAAAAAGAGGGGGTTTGGGACCTTGGGTTTTGGTTCATTTACCTTTCTGGGGGCGAGAGACGAGGGAAAAGAAGGTTTGATTTGGAGAAATGTGTTGTGGAGAGTTAGAACCATATCTTCTCTGGGTGGGTTGCAAAGGGGTAGAAAGAGGATGATGGAGACTTTGAGGTTGCCTTCCTTGAAGTTCTGGATTTGCAACAGAACACCGGGGCTTTCTTGTAATGGGCTAAGGTCAATACACTGAATTAATGGGCTTCAACTGGGTTTTGAAAAACAGGTTAGTAATGGAAAGCATTGGGGTTTAGGCCTGTCATTTGGTGGACAGTATTGGGTTTTGGACGAGGTTTCCAAATCTTTCTTTTCCAGAATTAAATTACGGTAGGAGTAGGATTTTGGGTATTGGATCTTTTCTCATTTTGGCAAATTGAGGTTTGTTTGTTTGTTTTGGTGTCTCATTCTGGGTGGCAGTGATGGGTTCATGGCACTGAATTTCAAATGCCTCTCTTCCTACGTTTCAGCATTCTAGTCCACAAGTTTTCATGAAGCAAACTTTTCAGCAGCTGAACATGTGGAAATCCTCAAAGAAAAAGCAAAATCTTGCTGACATTTCAATAAAAACCACCAATTTTACCGGTCCACCTTGCACCAGGCCTTTGCAATTATACGTATTTGTGGTTGCCAATTTGCATCTACCAAACTTTGAAGGTTCTACCGATGATTTCAATGGACATGGACTGCGACGGGGCCAAAAACTATCTGTCTCTGACAAAGAGTAGGCCCAAGTGTTTGATGCTCTCATCACTTCCCCTTAAGATTGTGCGGCATTCTCCCTCAAATCAGAAACTTTTGATTAAGAGGACACTGACATGATGGCCTGACCTTTCCTAAAGCATAATGTCAAGGTATGTACCAAGGTATTCTCTATTTGATCTATTAAGTTTTTACGATTTTATCTCACAAATATTCCATTGAAAGTAATATGAATATCAATTTCACTTTAACATATAATAATATGAGATTTATGATTTTTTTTTTAAGATAGAGCATATAACAAGCTTCTAATTTCGAGAATACATATCATTTTTACTTGTTATTGTTGTATCCAATAATGAGTTTAACACTGTCAATTACAGCTAATAATCAAATCATCAAGTCTTAATCAAGTTTTACAGCTCATGCCCTAGTCTTCAAGGCCTTCATGCCTATTTCCTTCCCACATTGTCACCTACTATTTGATCATATCCCATCGTTCCAGTAAAAAAATTTCATTTGGCCACCATTAATTATATGCTTTCATTGTCAAAATTGACAGAGACACAGATACTGAGTAGGTGACAACCACATGGCAAATTTCGGGCACCCTGCTTCTGTCAGCGTCGCTCACCGCCACCCACCTGTCCCACACGTCGCTCTCACTCTGACGACGGCCCATCGACGGATTGCCTTCATATTCGCCGCAACGTGGTCTTTTTTTTTTTCTTTTTTTGCCTTCTTGGAATATAGTCCGTACAAAATAATCTGATCTCTTGATTTGAACCAGTGACAGGGACAAAATTTTGTATTTTAGGGATAAATAGTCGAAGACAATATAAAATAATTTAGGTGAAAAAAATTTATATAAAAATATATAAATAAATTTTAAAAATTATTTAACAATCAATTTTAATAATTTATTTTAAAAAATTAACTAGTATAATTATAAATAATTTAATAATAATAATAATCTAACTTTTAGATAAAATTAACAATAAACAAAAACTAACAAATATAATATCAAAAATCTCAATGAAAAGTAATCCATTAAAAAAAATATTAAGGATTATCAATAAATAATTCAATGAAAAGTAATTTTTTAAAATTAATTATAAAAATTAAATACATTATCAATGAACAATTTAATGAATAAGTAATCTCGAATATAAAACTTAATTGTTCATAACAATATAAGTAAATAAAAAACACAAATAATTTGTAAGAAAGCAATCAAACAATTCCTAAATAAATAAATAATAACTAACATTAAGTACTTAATCAAATTCTTGTTTTATTGCTTTCAACAAAAAATGATTAAGATGGTAAATCTTAAATCAAAATCACAAAATAGAAATTATTAAATAAAGAAAAAAATTTAAAATTTAAAATATTAAAAATAAAAAAATAAATAAATCAAACTTACTAATTATCATAATATAAAATTTAAGTTATCTACTAAAGGTTTTTTGTACAAAAAATATTGGCAAGCATAAAGGTATAAAAAATCTTTTTTGTTCTATAGTATTTTGTAAAATGGAAAAAGAACGACAGGGGTGGTAGTTAGGTTTTAGAGAAGTAGGATTTGAAATAATTTTATTACAATAGGTTTACAAAAATTTTTAAAATTTTTGTAGAAACAAAATTATTAAATTTTAAAAAATACAAGTAAATTAGAAAAAATTTTAAAATTATTGGTTAGCGGGGGCACCCACTAGCTCCCCTCCCCTTCGCCTCTGGTTTGGACCGTTTAATTGCTCAAATTATTGGACCGTTTTGGATTTTTTATTTTACATTAAAGTTGAAAGATTATAAGACTAGTATAAGAATTAAGATTAGATCTTTATATGATTTAAGAATGATTAGATCTGTTTTTGTTTGCTTTTTGGTGTAGCATGTGAACTATGAAAGGTGACGAGTATCTAATTATATTGAACAGTACTATTGCTTTTATTTAATATCATAAGGAAAATAATTAAATTTTCAACAATTCCAACATGTTTGGCATGAGTGATGTGAAACCTTCACTCTAAAAAGGAGATCTTTTCCACAAGGATCATCACAATTGAAGAAAAAAGTTCATAATCAAGTACCCTTTCTTGTCTTTTCTTATCCTTGATGATTGATGAGTAATGTATGCCTTGAATTTCAATTAAATTTTCTGAATTGATGATTTAAAAAGAGATATAGTTAATAATTAATTAACTATATTTAATTAAAATGTTACTTATTACTTATTATATTTATGTGACGTTGACGTAGAAAGGGATCATGTAGTCATGACAAATTATTGTGTCATGACAAATTATTGTGTCATGATGCTATCCACTTCATTTTGTCAACGTACGTAGAGAATAATAAATAATATTTAATTAATAATTAATAATTATTAATTAAAATAATTTAATTTTTAAAATATTATGCCAAAAATTTAAAAGAATTTTTTATTAAACTAATGAACGTTCCTTCATAAATGGTCCAAATACACTGTGAAATAATGTTCATTTGTTGGTAGGAAAGTGTTGAACCTCGAGCTTATAAATAGCGGAATTTTCATTTTCCGCCTAGTGCCATAGAAGTCTGGGGAACTGCAAGCTCTGGAAATTTAGAGTGTAATCACATACAAAGCAAAGAAAACGTACCGTAATTATATTCTCATCAGATGCAGTGCCACTGTTGGTATATAGGGAAAATAGAGTACACCACACCGGTGCTTCTCGTGACGGCTCACAAGCCGATGTTATAAGTTATAGAAAAAAACTACTACGAGTCTACTACTATTCATAACTCGTAAGTCATTACTCTCTCATTCGTGCTCGTTCCTGCTTGCTTGTTTCCACTTCCAAGTTAAGCAAAGGAGCTTTCTTTTAAATCTTTGATCACATTTTTTAATTACCCATTTCTCTTCTCCCCGCAAATTTTGTGATCCAAGCAGCTTCATGTAGTGTTTTAAAAACAAAAAAAGGATCTTTTTTGCATATGGGTTCTTCGGGTTAGAGTTATTCTCGGATCTGGGTGTTTCTGATTTTTGACTTAGACACAGTCAAAGGTCGTCTCAGCATTTTAATCTCTCTTTGATCAGTACTCTTTTTAGTTACATTTTGTGGCCATGAAATTTTGGGACCACTAACAATGTAGTTTTTGCTTTTTGTATGATCTTTTTTTTTTGTTTTTGCTTTCTATACTGAAGATTCCATTTCAGCTAAGTTTTTATTTTTTTAAAAAAATTTCTATTTAGAATCTTCGGAGAATCATCTCGTTATTTTGGTTTATTGATTAATTAATTCAGCAATGGAATCTTGCTGCATGGCACTCAAGGCAAATGCCAATCCGATTAATGTTAGCAAAGGTCGTAGTCACGGAGGCTCTGTTTTCTGGGGTGAGAGTATCAGGGGAGGTCTTAAAAGCAGGGACCTTGGAGCACAGTTATGGAAGAGTTTGAGAGCTGCAAAGGGTGTCAAGAATGCTAAGCCTGGAGTTGCTTACTCTGTTCTCACCCCAGATATTGACAAGAAGACTCTGGTAAGCAAGAGAAAGCGTTTTTAATGTTATGTTTGTCCCGAGGAGTAGAAAACTAGTATTAGATTTCTTATAATTAGAGTTTGTGATTTTTCTGATTATCTAATGTCTTTTGTTTTGTCTCAATGTGGGCATTTAATCATCACTAAGCATTTGAATCATTCCTGTCAGAAGTTTCAGGCACCAGTATTCGAGACTCCACAAGCAGATCCAAAAAATGTGGCTTCCATCATATTGGGTGGCGGTGCTGGGACACGCCTGTTTCCTCTTACTAGCAAAAGAGCCAAGCCAGCAGTAAGGAACCACTGCCCATAAAAAGTTTAAAACTTTATTTTCTTTTGAAAATAAGCATTTTTTTGTTATAAAGAAAATTATACCGAAATGAATCAAGTTTGAAAATTAAACCCAATTATTAAGTTTGAAATCTCATGATTGATAAAGCTTTTTAGATTTAAAGTTTGCTATGATTTTGTTTGGTTTGCAGGTTCCGATTGGAGGTTGTTACAGGCTGATTGATGTTCCAATGAGCAACTGTATCAACAGTGGCATAAAAAAGATATTTATCTTAACTCAATTTAACTCCTTCTCCCTCAATCGTCACTTAGCTCGGACTTACAATTTTGGAAACGGTGTAAATTTTGGAGATGGTTTTGTGGAGGTAAGCTCCTATTGATTTAGCAATACTAGGAGAGATGTTTGCAATTGTACATATTGCTAGTTGAGGTTTGGCTTCTCATTTAGACATGCATGTTTCTGTGTGGATCATGATTTTTTTACAAATTCCATCCTCATGAAATTCAACTATTTTGTGAAAGTTTAATGAAGCCATGTTGAATGTAACAGGTTCTTGCTGCCACTCAAACACCAGGAGAAGCAGGGAAGAGGTGGTTCCAAGGAACAGCTGATGCAGTGAGGCAATTTGTGTGGGTCTTTGAGGTTAGTGATTAGGATTTTGCATTTGTGCTGAAATCATCAGAATGAGCTCTGGAGTTCACCAGTATGACTTATGTTACTACCAGGATGCCAAAGCCAAGGATGTGGAGCACGTACTGATATTGTCTGGCGATCATCTGTACAGGGCAGACTATATGGACTTTGTGCAGGTACTTAATTCAATTGCTAAGAGCTGCAATAAGCCTCTTCTTTTTTCCATTTCTCGCAGCATGAATATTGTACCTTGAAAATCTTGCTAATCCACGGTTACTGTGCTTGCAGAAGCATATTGACTCAAATGCTGATATCACCGTCTCATGTTTACCAATGGATGATAGGTGATTGTTTTAAGACAGAGTCTAATGGTTATAATATTTATAAATTATTCTCTTATTGTGACATGTGAGTTGCAGGGAACTGAAATTAATTACTATCAAGTTTCTAAATACTGATCCTCTACCTGGCTTTTAGATTCTTTTGATATAGATTATAAGTTTCTGTTGGTCAGAACATAAAGTATATGCCATTGGTTGCCTTCCTTCAGAACTTTGGAATTTCCTTAAATTTTGGTTTGTTGCAGCCGTGCATCAGATTATGGATTGATGAAGATAGATGAAACAGGGCGCATCATCCAGTTTTCTGAAAAACCGAAGGGCCCAAATCTTAAAGCAATGGTACATGTTTGAACTACTTATCACTTCTTAACCCACATTTCCATAATTTTGTTGTTTCCAAACATTATTATAAGTTTTCTTTAATACTGGCATCAATTATTTTCTCTAATCAGGGGTCTTGCTTGTTTCACATTTGTACTACAGCAAGTTGATACCTCCATATTAGGGCTATCAGCCCAAGATGCTGCAAGATATCCATATATTGCATCAATGGGTGTGTATGTGTTTAAAACTGATGTCTTGTTAAAGCTTCTCATGCGGAGCTATCCATCATGCAATGACTTTGGCTCTGAGATTATTCCATCAGCAGTAAAGGAACACAATCTGCAGGCAAGATGACTTTTACTAGAACTTTTACCTCTAGTTTTCTCTCTGGATTTTTCAGTAGTAATCAGATGTTATAATTTTGCCATAATGAGGACTTCTAATCTGGTGATCAAACTGCTGTGTTTCTGGCTGTTTGAATATTCGCAGGCATATTTGTTCAATGACTATTGGGAAGACATTGGGACAATAAAGTCGTTTTTTGATGCCAATTTAGCCCTCACGGAACAGGTTGCTCTAACTTTTTTTGTAAAAGTTAATTTTCTATGTGAGTTACTGACCATCACAGATAATAACATCTCCATATATTGGGGATGCACAATAATTAGAAGATCTTAAAAAAGCTGGCTGCAGTAACAAAAGTTTACAAAATTTTCATAATAGTTCTGCTAAATAAATAAATAAAGATTCTTATTAAGATGCTGCCATGTCGTGTTTGCATTATTACTTCATTTGTCATGTTGCACTATGGGGTACCTCACTCATCCCACTCAGGTACCCCTCATAAGCCCAAACATGGCATTTGGTATCCATTTCCTGAAAACTGATCGTTTTGTATTCTCAATGCAGCCACCAAAGTTTGAATTTTATGATCCAAAGACACCTTTCTATACATCTCCAAGATTCTTGCCTCCTACCAAAGTCGATAAATGCAGGGTATGACTTCAAGCTTTAGTTTGTATCGTAATTAATAATTTGGTTTTCTCATCTCATGGCTAATTGGTTGTTGCAGATCGTTGATGCCATAGTTTCACATGGTTGCTTCTTGCGAGAATGTAGTGTACAGCACTCTATAGTGGGTGTGCGCTCACGTTTGGAGTCTGGTGTTGAGCTTGAGGTGATCCAACATCTTCTATTTTGCTTAGATCTATCTAACAAGGGCTTTTAGAAGGACCTCTTTTTTTGAATTCATCTCCTTATTTCAGGAGTAAGAAATTATCTTCACTTTGATTATATGTTTTTTCTGCAGGATACTATGATGATGGGAGCAGACTACTACCAAACTGAGTATGAAGTAGCTTCTCTGCTAGCAGAAGGAAAGGTTCCCATTGGTGTTGGGCACAACACCAAGATCAGGTGAGATTTAGATTGAAAAACCACATCTGTCACCCAACACCACCTATTTTTTGTGCACTCTAAAATGTTTGAATTGATCATCTCCATCATATAAAATGTAGTATATGTTTTTAAAACAATTCCTTACTCTGTTAACTAATGACTTCTTGCTATTGTGTTTGGAAGGAATTGCATAATCGACAAGAATGCCAAGATAGGAAAAGATGTGATCATATCAAATAGTGGTGTAAGTATTGCTTTCCTCGCTTCTATGAATCATAAATGTCTATCATGTCTAGATATCTCTTTTTCTTTCTATAATCTCTTTACAGATATGTAGAATGCCTGTTCCTAAACAATATACTTTGACCACCCAGGCTGTTCAAGAAGCTGACAGACCAGACGAAGGATTTTACATTAGGTCTGGGATCACAGTCATATTGAAGAATGCAACAATTAAAGATGGAACCGTTATATAAAATTTTTGTTCCAGAGGCTGCTATGTTAGACCGAGGCGGTGACAGAAATCTGAGAATTCCAGTCTGCTGCCTTCTGCTGTTTTGCAGTAAAAATATAGGAGTAATGCTTTGTATATGTGAATTATTAGTTCCTACGCAATTTTCAAAGAAATTCAAATTCCCATTTGCTTTATTTATCTCTTCCTAAATTCATTTAGTAGTGCAAACACTATTGTAGCTTACAGCACAAAAAAAGTTGGTTCATCAAATTAGTACTTAATCACAGAATCTATTACACTTTTAGCTTTTGATGATTACAGTTCATGTTTAGGAGAGAATTCGCCTCCTTATAACAAAACCTCGCTATAAAATAGTAGCACATCAACTTATAACTTTTTTCGTTCTCTTATACTTTACTATTCAAACACCATAAGGACTTCTCTGTCTCAATTTCCTGTGTTACTGCCACCATTCCCAGCCCACCATTGTGCCCTTCTGATATCCCTAGCTTTCTTCCATTTCTCCATGTTCCTTAACCTCACATACATCTTCCTAATCCGATTAAGTTTCTGAGACTCTTGAGTGATGATGTTGACGGTTGAGGTGCCTTCGCTCAGGATTACCTCGTACCCATCTCGGAAAGAGTCCATTCCTTCAGCGAAAAGCTGCCAGAATAATCCACCGATTGCTGTACCTCCACCCCTAGCTGAAGAGTAAATTGCTGTGTACACGGTGTTGAACAGCTCGTCTCTTTGGCTAGGACCAGAGATTTTCAATGATTTTCCAAACTCAGCAAACAGCAATGGCTTCTGGAGGATGTTCTGAGCATCCTGAATGTGATTGTTCAGCCAATTATTCAGGAAGGCAATTTGGCTTTCTTCGCTTGAGCTTTGTAACCTGCTCAACAAGCAAAATCATTCAGGTTCAGGGAAGGATTGGGTACATTGGTTGGCTTCAAGGTGTAAAATTTCTACTGAGTATTACCATTGGTCGGGATAAGAGTGAACTGTAGCGAAATCAATGCCCGGGATCTGATTGTTTGCAATGAAATCAGTTCCTACTTGGAAGTTAGGGTTATACTGCTGCTTTTGAGACGATGATGGGCCATAAAACCCTTCCAAACCAGCTTCTAGCAAGTGATTTCCATCAACGGACTTCACATGAGAAGCCATCTCTGTAATCCAGGACTGTTCAACAAACACAATCAAGTCAAGTAATGGACTAGGTTACCAGTCCCATCAGGCCACCAAGACATATTTGAACATGGGACACGGGTAAATGCTACTCCATCTAATTAAAAAATGCTACTAAAAGTTGTGCAGGTGCAACTTCCAACGCCACTATAATGGATATCATGGGGGTAAGCAAAAAGCACAAACTAAAAACTAAGACCATTCACATTAAATTCAAATGAGAAAATAGTTTAAGGAATTTGTCAAAAATATTGCATTGAAAATAACCCAGAGGAAACATGATGAAATTGATTGCCTTACCTGCATGGTCCTTCCTGATGGGTCCGAGTAGCACCTGGGCTCATTCATAAGCTCCCATGCCATTATTGTTGGTTCATCTTTGTAAGCCACTCCGGTCAGGCTGTTTCTTCTTGTAAGAACAGTCTAATTACAAACACACAAAAGAGAGAGAGAGAAAGAGAGAGAGAGTGAGAGGGAGAGAGAGATTATCAGAATGAGTTAGTTTCTATATATTTAATTTTCCTGTTTGTAATTATTTAGAAATTATTTTAAAGCATGAAGCAGGCAATAATTTCATCAGTTGCATGGAAGTTATTTTTCTGTATGCAGTGTTAAATGACATTGCTGCTTTTACCAGCTAGAGCCGGAAAGGTTCATCTACCACTGTTCAATTTACTACTAATAAATTACTTAATCAATGCAAAATCCATCTTACTAATGTAGAAAAAGTTTTGATTTCACCAACCTGCAGCCGTTTCTATTACTGTCACTCATAGTCATGGAAAGAAGAAGGAAAAGATGAAACAGGCAAAACGTTCAAAATGTTTTATATCAGAGATGGAGACAGGGAGAGTAAGAGAAAGAGAAGGGAGAACAGTGACTGACCTTGATATGGTTCTTGTAATATTCCTTCACAACAGAGTTTGTAAAGAAATCTTCGTCAGAGCCAAGGGACTGTCCTTGATTTCTTGCCCAGTTCACATACTGTTTTTTCCCTCCAAATTGATCATAGTTATTCACAAAACTTAAGATTAGCTTAATCCCATATCTCTTAGCCTCAGACACTACAAAATCCAATCCCTTCAAGGAAATAAAAAGAAAAGCAATCAGAACCCAGATCATGGACAAGACATGGACCAAAAGTTTAATCTGAATTTTGGTTTTTTTTTTTTAAACCTGGAACATTTGCTCATTGTAGGAACCAGGTGAGTACTGAAGAGGTCTGTCTCCACCATCACTGAAAGCCCAAGTTCTGGCTATGTTGAGGCCATGCTGTTTAGCTTCTTGAAATGCAGTTGAGACTTTGCTTCTCTGAGATGGATCAGCGGCCATGTACATGAGCCAGTAAGCATTGAACCCATTTGCATAGAAGGGGCTCCCATCCAACATAAGTTGCATTCCTTTAGTTTTGACAAACCCATCATCAGCTTCCACACGCACAAAACTTCCTTGCTCTTGAAACAAAAGAAAAACAAACAAAACCAGACCCCATTGCTTCATCTCTCTCTCTCTCTCTCTCTCTCTCTCCAAAATGAGCAAAGAATCAAAACCAAAACTAAGCTCAAAAAGAGACCCTGGAGGTTTATATAGCGGTGGAAGTAGAGGTCAATATATTTTGCTTTTTTAAAAAAATAATAAAATGAACAGTATTAGCAATAAATATATATGGTTGAGCTATCTCTACCTTATAGTTGTTTTCTTCATTAAATTACCTATGGGGTGGTTTCTTTCACAAAAAAAGGGAATCGAAAAGCCTTTAATGCCCTCATTCGGGGCAGTGCCCCATCAGAAAAAGAAGGGATTTCCAAGTGTCTTACTGATGCCTGACAGGGTAGGCTGTGGGGACAACCTAAATATCATTTATGGCCGTCCATTTCACTTCCATTCTGCCAGTGCGGTAGTGCCCATTACGTTCTAGATCCTCCCTCGCGAAGCTGTCAAAAAGCCAATCTAGATAAAGGAAGGGGTTACTGTTGTACTTCTATCCATGGAGACGAAACAACCACGAAATTTAACACGAATTTTGTCGTCAGTTGTTTGCCGGGACTTGATCAAATGTATGTAGTCCTGACTCCCTGACAGGTCACGGTTTGAGAGTTTAGTTCTACCATAAAAAAAATGAAACTGCTACTCGAATTTGTCAGAGCTCAGACTGCGAGACAGATTTTGATGAACAAAGTGAGCTAGATTAACAAGCCTTTATTATTTCCTGTTCTTCCTCTTAGCATGAATGATCATGGTAAGGTAAGTTGAAAATTCATCGAAAGTCAAAAGGTACGAGAGGATTTGGAGCCTTTCGGTTTACCCACTCTCGATTTGCTCTAGTGCCTAAAAATCATCACTAATTGAGCGTACATCACGGCGGCATATGGTAATCCATGACAAAACGCTGAGGAAAATCATCAATCTTGACTTAAAGAATAAAAATCTGGTGCTACTTCTTTTCTGCCAACATCAGATTTGATCATGGGAATACTTTTTCTTTTCTTAAACATGTCTATGGAGACAAAATAAAAGGTTCAAAGTCACAATGAGAACCCAAAGCAATAAGAGGGCAAGGAATAAAGAGGTCTTCCAATACTTGACAAAGAGGTTAAAGGAAGGAGATGTGGTCGCTTTTGTGGGTCCTCCATTCTCCATTTTTCCCACTCAATGAGCTCCATCTTGGTGTTAGAGCCTTCACTCCTTATGTCACGCTTGCATAAATTCTGCTTCTTCTTCTTCATTTTTTCTTACATTGGGTGCTGTTTTGTTTGATTTATGTGCAGTTCTTAGCGAAATACTATGTTTTCTTTAGATAGTTTACACTTAAAAAAATCATGGCATCTTGCATTAAAATTTGTTTTTCTAATTTTGATTAATTGATCCCATCATGTGATCTGTTGCATATCATCTTTCTCCGTTTAAAGGCAAGCATTAGAAGTTTAGAATTTTCAAATTCCTTTCTTTCCTTTTCAATTATCCTCCTCCAGTAGTTCATTATTTCTAAGATTTTGGCCTACAATTGATTAGAAACATTAATGGATACCTTACAAAAGAATATCTTGCATTATTGAATCAATTAAATAAAATTAAAGTATTTTATAATAGAATTCAAGTAAAGTTTGGATAATAAATTTATTATTATATTAATAATTCTTTTCAAAAGAAAAATCATTTACTTATCAATTGAACTAAGTCATGTGAATATAATTATATTAATTGTGATACGCGTTAAACTTCATTTTGTGATTGAAAAGAACCCCTTCACGTGCATACGGAAGAAGCAGGCTTCTCTAAACACATGGCAAAATCCATGATGAAAACCAACCACTCCACCTCAATGAGGTCGACCTTATTCTTAATTAAAATCATAATCGTTCGATTAATGGGATGAATTGCTTTAGATTTTGACTGCCCAAAGTTCCAATTATCAACATTAACATGTCTTGCATGCCCAAAAAATCAATTGGTAACTCGAAATATTGGAAATCTTTTACACTAAAAACACAGCATATGAAGGTGTTTTATAAGCCATGTGCGAGGTGGCCCAAACTCGTTAACATTGTTGGGAATCATGTTAATCTTTCTGCTGCTCAAGAGAAGGAATCTATTTTCTGGCATAATGTATCTTTCCCTACCTTTAAGTTAGTAAAAAGGATGATAAAACAATATAGTTTGGTTTACTTGTTGAAGATAAACCAAGCACCGACGCCGCACCCTCCCATTTTTCCAAACATAGTGGTGTGATTTACTGAGTCATGCTGCGCCCAGGTCCAGTGTTCATGGGCCGGGGGCCTCGTGCTCTTGTCTGCTTCTTTGTTAACTCATCAATCAATTCATTTGGCGGTCTGTAACTTCAAGTCGGTTCTTACTGCTTAGGGTCATTGGCGCAAGGTTTCCATTAACCTTGTAGGTTGCTGATGGTACTGCCACTAGAAGTGTGATGTTTTGTAGATATTCTGCAACTGAATCAATTCTTTGATCTGACTGCTCGAGATGGAAGGACCCAGGTTATGGATATGGCTACTGCCGACTGATCATAGGGATTCGTGTAAGAAACCTTTGCACCCTAACCACCCAAATGCATTAAAGAAGGATTGATGGAGAGCATTGTTCATACGAAAATTTGATAAGTCGTTTTTTTTTTCGTACTCTTTAATAAATCTTTGATCGTTTACGATTCATTAATGAATCTTATACATATAATATTCGATCGATTACTTTATAATATATTTTTAATTATAATTTATAAATATAATTTTTATTATATATACGCATGTGTAATAATTAAAAATTGAATTAAAAAATATAAGACAAAAAAAGTCTAAATTGGGATATACCCCAAAACCAAATATATTTACTTCTCTAGGCTCTTTCTCTTCCTCTTTCCTAGTACTTGGGCCCAAATTTCAAGGCTAACGACCTGAATTCTCATGGCATGAGCCGAATCTGACTAGGCCCAAATTCTAGTTAGTGGCTTAGTGGGTCTACTTTTGCATGGCTACAACATCGGACTAGGCCCATGAAAGATCAAGTCACATCCTCCAGAGAATTTCTCCACTCATACAATTTACCATAGTTATTTATTTTAGTAATTAAAATTAATGCGTTGTGTAATGTTGACTATGCACAAATTAAATCATTTGTTGCACGTTTTTATATTTTAGGGGCCGACAGGCCATGCACCCTAAACTAAGGCTGAATTAATTTCTTGGTTGGAAAATGGAAATGCAATCTTCAAAACAGACACCTTTTGAAGACTGGCGGGGAAAGCCTTGAACACTTTCTGGTAATAAATTAGACTTCTGGCCAAACTGGTCGACTTTCACCTTCAAAATCAAAAGTAATTATGTTTTCTGTAGATGGAAGTTGAAACCATGATGAACAGAGTTCACGCTTAATGACAAGAACCTTCATTATCACAGCACCGAACTGGTAATATATATACAAATGACTTCCTCAGTTCTTCACTGACCCACAAATTAAACATTTATAAACATTTGATTGCGGAAAATGATTGGTTTTCGTTCCCAATAAGCCTCTAGTTTAAGTTCAGTAATTTCTGTAAAAAAAGGGTAAAGGAAAGTCCAATAAATGGAAATCTAACTGCAGAGAAAGAACCTAGCAGAAATGGCTTCCATGCCAAGCCCTGTAATCTTTGACATTCTCGTTCGACTTCCAGTAAAATCTCTAGCAAGATTCAAGACCTTAAACAAGCTTTGTGGCTCCTTCATCAGGGATCCACGTTTTATTGGTACCCACTTCAAGTACGGTGCAGATGAAGGTAATGATGTCTGCTTGATCCTTTCATACATGCAGCATGGAAATCTTAACAGCATAGTTCACATCCTCACCGTTAGAGACAATGATGAGCTTGCGCTTGTTGAGTACTCTGCTCCTGTAAGTTTCGACTCTTACCAGATTTTACCTTCTTGCTATGGCTTGGTTTGCTTTTATGGTCTCCATGGCGGCGTTCTTGTTTGCAATCCTAGCACGAAAAACATACTCAGACTCCCAGATATTGATGCTGAGGGCATTCGATCTTTGAGCTGCGGATTTGGGTTTGATCGAATGAGTGGTAAGCATAAGGTCATCAAATTTCTGGAGCCTCTGGAAGCAGAGTACCCTTTTACGGATAATCTCAGGATTGAAATATTCACAACGGGCAATAATTCTTGGAGGACAGTAAGGTACCATCCTTGTTTTCGCTTTCTACACCACCAGCCACCGGTGTTTGCTGGCGGGTTCTTTTTCTGGATTACAGCTGATGCTACCGATCCTGGTGGTCCATCTAGTTTCTCAATTGTTTCCTTTGATATTGGAAATGAAATCTTCGAAGCCATTTCTCCACCAGAAAGTGTTTCAGAAAAGAATTGGTTTAACTTATATCTGGTGGAACTAGGAGGTGAATTATGCTTGGTGGACTTGGATTATGAATTGGATCAAGACAGGAAAAGAATGGACATTTGGATCTTCAAAGCCAGCATTGCTGACAAGAAAGAGCAGTGGGTGCAGGAAACGATCGTTCATCAATCCGAACCTATCGATACCACTCGTCCTGTGGCGTTTGATGGTGAAGAGATTTTACTGCATGGGTTTATCAATGGCCTGGGTAACTTGAACTGGTACAATCTGCGGACTGGTAGTTTTAGGCAACTGAAAATCAAAGGTGTTCTTTCGCAATACTGTCACGCAAGCCATCACGTAGGAAGCCTTTACCCGGTTCTCCATTAATCCATGTGAAAAGCAGGTCGGTCAATAGATAACGTATATTCATCCAGGGCAAGCTAATCTCCAGGGTGTAGACTTGCCCCAACAGACGTAAAGTTGAAGATCCAGCTCCCACCCTCGCCTCCCCTCTTTTCCACCTTTTTTTTTTCTTTGTACTTTCTCTTCCGAGTGCAATTAATGTTTTACATGGTTTCAGCACTTATTAATTAAAGATACATGGCCCCTGCCTCCTGATTCTCTTTGCTCTCTTGATTCCTTGTTCTTGTTCATTGTCTTTGTGTTTCTGCTGCGATGTTCTGCGATTGCTTCTTTCATGTTCCTGACGTTTTTGCCCTGGGACTTCCTTCTCTGCTGATTGATGTCGATGGTTGCTGCTTTTGTTTGCTGCCTTGCTGTGGCTACTTGGTTCTTGTTTTGATTTGTTGTTTTTCTGCCTCCTTCTGTCTTTGTTCCTCTTGAGGGGTTTTTTTATTGCTGCTGATGCTTGTTCCCTTTGTTGGCGGGATGCTTTTTCATCTCCCTTCTTTTTCTCTTTTCTCTATGTTATTGCTTGTTTTCTGATCTTCTTTTGATCAGATCTTGTGTCTTCTGATACTTAATAAAATTCTTCCATCTTAATTACCTTTCAAAAAAAAAAATTAAAGATACATGGGTAACCACAGGTAACCTCAGCTAACCTAGAATCAACCTGAATGGCCAGCCAATCTGTGCAGAGATCAAATGATTATTTTATATTTTCTAGTTCCATGTTCTGCCACCAGTCATTCAAGGTATGATTCATGAACAAGCTCCTGAAAACAAAAAAAGAGGCAACTGTGCTATCTGAAGACGAGTTCAACTCCATTAAACATGTAATTGCAATAATACATGTACAGATTTGTGAATTTGAGTGCAGGCCCGTATTGCTGCCCTGTTGCATTGAGCACGTGATCCACTAGTCCTTGTACAGTAGTACTAGTCCTACTGACCCAGTCCGTAAAGTCGAAGTACATTCCCACCAAAGGCCCAATTAGACTTAGAGATGCCCATAACGCAGACCAGTGTCCTTTTGACAGAGAGAGAGAGAGAGACCTAGGAAGAAGTATTACATTCAAATTAAGTCAATAAGTTTAAAACCATTGATTTTACATACTAGAATAAGTGTAAACCTTCAAGTCATTGGGTTGGTGGTAGGTTGGTAGCCTTGCCATGGCCTAATCCCACAAGCCGATGATCAAATTTCAGAGAAACAATCACCTACCCCATGGTTAGATTGAAATTGATGTGAAGAAAGCATCTGACTAACAAATTACGAAGAACATTTGTGTTCCCAGTGCTTGTCCAACTATTTCAAAGCAGTACAATCATGGCTGATTCGAACATACAAGTGTAGGGAATAGGAGTAGGTAACGGCTCAACCAACTAATGCTCACGTGCAAAACCGTCAGCTGACCACGTGACGAGACCCATGGGTTAGATGGAAAGAAAACTTCAGCCTTTCGTAAATACTCGGCCCATCCTACCTTAAAATGAAAGTACGTGGAGTAATAGTAGTAGTATTAACAAATACTTTTGCGTTTTGTCCAGCCGTTTCAGAAGAAAATTCGATTATGGGATCGGACGGCGAGATGGTGTGCATGACAGGCGCGTCATTGGATCATGGCTCGTCATGCTGCTCTTGGAACGCAGTTATGTCGTACGCGCCACCCTGCGCGACCCTGGTCGTTTTCTAAGTCACACTTTCTTCTCCTCCTTCCTCCACGTTCATTGGCCCATCAATATTTATTTTAAAAGAACAAAAACAATAAAATATCTTGGGGTTTAGTACTATTTTAGTTGTTTTTTTTTCCCATTTGTTTGGTAGCAGACAACTTGAAGAAGGTAAATCATTTACTAGGGCTACCCAAAGCTAAGACACATCTGAGTCTGTGAAAGGTTGATTTAGGCGAAGAGGGTAGCTTTGATGATGCAATTCAAGGTTGCACGGGTGTGTTCCATGTCGCCACACCCATGGATTTCGAGTCCAAGGACCCTGAGGTACTAAAGTAGAAAGCAGCTTAGCTTGGATTGGATGTGTTTTGAGTCCCTGTTAAAGTGTTAAGTGAGGGTTTTGGCTTCTAAGTTCTAAGCTCTAACACACATATGAAAGCTAAGAATACTTTCCATTAATGGTAAGCGCTAAGCAGATGGCCGGAATATGATCATACATGGTGGCTTAAAAGTCAAGAATTAAAGTAAACCATACTCAATATTTATCTTCTATTTGGTTACTATAAACAAAAAAAGATGTACTAGTAATTTAAACCATTGGTAATGTAAGGATAGACCACAGTATCCGACCTGATAAAATTATTTAAATTCATGAGTTTTAAGAACTGTAATTAATAAGATAAAAGCAACTCCTTTAATTTGAAGGAAACAATAGGGTAAACTACATTAAATGAGGAAAGAGAGAGTGAGAAGGGGGCGTCATCTTTCCATTGCTTAGTGCACCGTGTCCTTTATGCCAACTGCCAATCAACGGATATTTTAGTGTTTTCATGCTATAAATTGGAATTCTACATATAATAAGACAGCACCTAAGCTAATCCAGCTGTTGATAGACTGGTAAAGTATCAAATTGAGTGCGCCTTTCTTTTGTTGTCAAAAGTAATTGCTTTCTGCTGTGCAGAATGAAGTCATAAAACCAACAATCAATGGGGTGTTAAGCATCATGAAAGCATGTGCTAAAGCCGAAACTGTTAGAAGGTTGGTGTTCACATCATCTGCAGGAACTATTGATGTTGCAGAGCACCAAAAGCCCTTCTATGATGAAACCTGTTGGAGCGGTCTTGCATTTATCCAGGCCAAGAAAATGACTGGTTGGGTTAGTATGCTGCTAGCTTTCCAAGTTCCTAATTAATCAAGGGGAGAGAACAAAAAAATGTCGAATTCTAATCCTTTTTCCTGGTTGATATAGATGTACTTTGTCTCCAAGACCATGGCAGAGCAAGCCGCCTGGAAGTTTGCTAAAGAAAACAACATCGATTTTGTCAGCATAATACCACCTTTAGTTGTTGGTCCATTTATTATGCAGTCGATGCCGCCAAGCCTTATAACTGCACTTTCTCCCATCACTGGTACAGGCTTCTCTGTGATTTTCCACAGTGAGTGATCAGTGCTTGAATTTGTACACAGAAGATTTAACATAATTTTTCTGCTGAGTTGTTTCAATTCAGGGAATGAAGCTCAGTACTCGATCATAAAACAAGGCCAGTTTGTTCATTTAGATGACTTATGTAGAGCTCATATCTTTCTGTTCCTAAAGCAGAGGGCCGCTACATTTGCGCCTCTCACCATGCTACCATTCTAGATATTGCAAAGATGCTTAGAGAAAAATACCCTGAATACAATGTTCCCACCGAGTAAGTTCCTTACCTGGTAAATATAACTTGTAAAGGTTGGGATTATTTTCTCACACATTGTTTAGAGTTTCGATTGAATTGCCAGAATTTCGATTCCTGGCCTGATGAGACAATTGTGATCAGGTTCAAGGATGTGGATGAGAGCCTGAAGAGTGTGGAATTCTCTTCAAAAAAGCTCACGGACTTGGGATTCGAGTTTAAGTGCAGCTTGGAAGACATGTTCACAGGAGCTGTTGAAACATGCCGAGAAAAGGGTCTGCTTCCTCTTTCCAATGAGAAGAAGATCGATATAAAGTAAAAGATGTACCGTCTGGCAATGATTGCCATTGTCTTCCACTTCGGGCTTTGGAAAATAAAGATTTGAATTGGGCATCAGCTATAGCGGTATTGTAATATGGGGTCGACCATATCTATAAATTATCTTATGTATTTCGAACTTCGTAGAAATCAAGGTCCCATATTCTTTTTCTCTAATTCTTTCCAATTCTTAATAAAAAGGGGAAATTGCAAGCTTTGATCCATGGTGTTCATGCTCAAAGCACAGACACAAGTAACCTTAACTTAACTACCAAGATTAATGGGTTTCCATTTGTTGAAAAACATTAATCAAATAAAAAAAATTATTAAGGGTTTCTACCCTTCAAATTATATCTTCTCACCTGATCAGCTTCATTCCAACACGAGGAGCTGTCACCAGAGAGTCAAAAGACACTGCTGGAAGCAAAGATGAGATGGGAGAAAGGCCCTAACGAGTTAGATTTACTTTGATTAGATGCTAAGTAACCACAGTACCATTAACCAATTCTTGCATACAAGTTTGATGTACATGTTTAATTGAAAGCGAGAGTCCAATTGACTAAACTCTCGCCTTTCAATTGGACTAACAATTATTTAAATATGTATTCAAGTTTGGGCCTTATTCTCTATACTGAGGTTGGCTTGAATTAAGTGGTTCTCAATAGCTATATGTTTGGCAATTTTGTTTGTATAAATGAAATACCTTTTTAGTGATAAATAATTACCCTCCAACTCTTTATGATTTGAAAGACTTTTAATTGAATGAAAATGAGGGTTTGGAGACTTCTGAATAACCTGTCATTTCCATTAAATCTTCTCCAAATGATGTCATTCCTTCCCCTCCTACCTTTCTTTCTTTCTTAATTTTTCCTTTGTGGTGGACGAGATGGAAGACAGACTAACTTCTTGGAAGGAAAGAGGGGTAAAAAAAGAGCTAGAAAAGTCAAACATTGAATTTAGTTACTAGTGACATGAATGAGCAATAAATCTTACATTTCTTAATATGAAACCTTAGTTATAATAGTAGATGTATTATTATTATTTTATTGTTTTAATCACTGTTAGTAAGAAGTAAAAGGCTTCAGTTCTATACCATTACTATTACTGTTTTAATTACGATCATAAATTTATAATTATAATGAAATAACAACAGGTAATTCATATTTAAATTATTTGCAAAACATAAAACTCCACCTACTGTTCAACCCTAAGCTTAATTAGTATTGCTAATAAACTGTAACCGAGGAAAGCAAAGCATAGAATCATAATTTCAATGCGACATATTACCATAAATAGAACTTACAACATATTAAGACAGTTAAATTTAGTTTATACCCTTCTCAACTGAAGACATGTATGTCTTTGTCTGGTATTGAGATGATTTCATTATGAAGAGAATAAATGAACTCCTAAGTGATTGAATTCAAAGGCATCGATGACTGATTTTGAACCTTCTCTAAACAAATTTGAAGTTAAAACCAGAAGTAATTTCGCTTGAAAAGAACAGATTAATTATGTTGAAGGATCGGTTCCTGTTTATTACCAACAACCAAACACGTGCGGATTCGTCAGTTGACCACCCAGGTTTGGTGGGAGTTTTGCTACTGTGTTCTGGTGTAAGTTAGATGGAACTAAAGATCAATCTGCTTGGACCATCCAAGGCTCTTCCTTTTCCTCATTCCAGTTTCGTCAGTTTTCCGGACGCACGTATCCAATCTTATATAAGCTACCAAGGCCGAACCTTATGAAGGCAAACGATTTTTCCTTGAATTGTTATCTCCCTATCAGTGGTCTGTAGGGCTTCTTTAAGCTATTTCCCAACCCCAACTTATCAAATCTTAGGAAAGCCATGGGATCAGAACCTCAGAGCGTTTGTGTCACGGGAGCATCTGGTTTTATCGGATCATGGCTCGTCATGAGGCTCCTGGAGAACGGCTATGCGGTTAGAGCCACCGTGCGTGACCCTGGTTCGTTTTCCTTTCTACCATGATCTTGACCAATCCATGTTGACTCGGTTTGCATCTTTGGGTCTGTTTGATGTATACTCAGCACAACTATTCTTTTTTCTTCTGATGATAACAGATAATGTAAAGAAGGTGAAGCATTTGCTTGAGCTGCCTAAAGCCGACTCCCACTTGACTTTGTGGAAGGCTGATTTATCTGAAGAGGGAAGCTTCGATGCAGCAATCCAAGGCTGCACTGGAGTGTTCCATGTTGCCACTCCAATGGATTTTGAGTCCAAGGACCCCGAGGTTTAGTCTTTTATCTGTTGAAATTTGTCAAATATTACTAAATTTATACTGCTTGCTTTACAGAGGAATTGCTTAACAAACAAACTTGTTTTACATCTCTGGGTTTCTTCTTTTCACTGCAGTATTACTATATTGAGTTTCTTACTTTTTAGTAATCATAAGCAAATAAGTAATGATGGGTTATGGGTTATATTGAGTTTGGTGTGCTAATTCAACTATGGTGCTAAATATGGAACACCATTTTACACTCGAAATGGGTTTCACTGTCATGTTTCTTTAGTTCAGATGATATATATTTTGTTACTGTAAAATGGAAATAGCAACTCTGTTTTTTAATTGGTAGGTAGTTGTTATCTTATTTGAATGATTGATTTTGTTCTTAATTTGCAGAATGAAGTGATAAAGCCAACAATAAATGGAGTATTGGACATCATGAAAGCATGCGTCAAAGCAAAGACGGTCAAGAAGTTGGTATTCACGTCATCAGCTGGAACTGTCAATGTTGAAGAACGCCAGAAGCCTGTTTATGATGAAAGTAACTGGAGCGATTTGGAATTTGTCTACGCCAAGAAAATGACAGGATGGGTTAGTGATTAAGCCTGGTTTCTCCCTTTTCTTTCATCGTTCAAGAACAAAAAAGAAACTTAAAGCCCTTTCTTTCTGGTTTCTAGATGTATTTTGTCTCCAAGACTTTGGCTGAGCAAGCTGCTTGGAAGTTTGCTAAGGAGAATAACTTGGATTTCATCACTATAATCCCTACTCTTGTGATTGGTCCATTTCTTATGTCATCAATGCCACCTAGCCTGATAACTGGCCTTTCACCCATCACCGGTACTTGCCACTGCCATTGCCATTTTTGCTTGAAGGAAATACTAATACAGGGAATGAGTTTTAACATTTTTTTTTTTTGTGAAACATTGTTTCAATACAGGGAATGAAGCTCATTACACTATTATTAGACAAGGCCAGTTTGTCCACTTGGATGATCTCTGCATGGCTCACATATTCTTGTTCGAAAATCCTAAAGCAGAGGGCCGCTACATTTGCTCCTCCCATGAAGCTACTATTGTCGAACTTGCCAAAATGCTAAGAGAAAAATACCCAGAGTACAATATTCCTACAAAGTAAGCCAATTCAATTCTAACAGAATACAAAAACTTGGCATTAAGATTTTGTGCTACTCCCATGGATGTGTTACATATTTGGTTGCTTGATTCCTCAGGTTCAAAGATGCGGATGAAAACTTGGCAAACGTAGTCTTCAGTTCCAAGAAGTTGCTGGACTTGGGTTTCCAGTTTAAATACAGTTTGGAGGACATGTTTACAGGAGCCGTCGAGACATGCCGGGAAAAGGGATTGATTCCTGCTCCTATTAAGAAGGATGCTGTCGATGTCAAGGGTTGTACAACCCCTGTTCCTGTTTAACCTGCAGTCAACGGCACAAGTTAGAAAAACAACATCAATTATCTAACCATGGATGTCATCATGCTCATGGCTTTCGTTTTGATTGATGAAAATAAAAGATTTTCCTCAAGAATTATGGAGTTTGTTCTTGCTCATGTATTGCAACTGAGTTAGGGGGAGGGGGGGGGGGGGGGGGGCAAATTATGTAAAATCTACCCCATGATTGTGGGTTTTGGAAGTGGTTGCACTTTCGGTAATATTGATTATGTTATTTATTCCAGGAATTGGTCAGATTATCATACTCATGGTACCCTAAACTAGTATCAAAGATTCAAATATGATTACGAATACCCTTTTATCTCTCCCACAAAGAACAACTAGACTGAAAACATTTGGTAAGGTAATAACTCGTGACTGGGAAAATTAGCCGTGAAAACAATCAGATGGTGATCACTATTTTGCAAGATATTGAATTGAAACAAGGTTTCCTATTCGAAACGAGGATGTATAGAGCCTTGATTTTGTGAGAATGATGGTTCCTGATCCTGACTGACTGTGGCTGGTAGATGGAGAAAGTTGGGTGGCCGGTGCATTCAAGAACCTAGCTTGGCAGTTGGGTGTGGATTAATTGGGTATTACCATTAAGTTCCTTCTGTTTATTTGGTATTGGATGATTAGAATTTGAATAGGGTTCGAGTTATAAAACTACTATCAATCATGAATTTAGATAATGTTCCTAAGATACTTACTACTTGAATTCGATTTTAAATAATTATTTTTAATATTAAATTTTAATTTATGTAGGACAAGTCAATGCAGAGGTTATATCTGGCATTTGCTTGGCTACATCACACCACCGATTAAGGTAGTTTTTTGTATTCTTCTTATTGACTAAAGAAATTATTAGAATTAGCTTTCAAAAAAATATTAAATTTTAGTTATATTATATTATTTTTAAAGTCTTTATAATTAATATAATATTTGTTAAAATTTATTAATTATTTTAAATATAATTTTCAATTTTAATTTATTTTTGATAAATTAATTTTAATTTCTTTAATAATTTACATAAAAATTGATTTTAAATTTATTTTATTCAGATATTTAACCGATAATGTTTAAGATATTTGGGTAAGATTTGAATAATAATTTTAAATTTTAATATAATATTTTTCAGGCTTAAATACTCCGTGCATTATTATTTTAATACTTTAACAATAAACATATGAGTATGGATCGGGCCAAGTGCAGGCCCTTTACAGGCCTGGCCCATTCTCATGTCCAGTTATTTTATTTTGAACAGCACTCTGCGCCACTACAACGGAAAGGCAGGGGCATTTGAGTCAATTCGGGACTTTATAAAGTCTCCCCTTAAGCCCCTCGCAACTGGTATTTCACTTTTCTGCTGTTAGTTCTCTCCCACCGAAAACAATGGCGGCGATCTCTGGCCACTGCACATTCCGATCACACAAATTGCCTCTCTCCTCCTCCTCCTTCTCCTCATTCTCCGGCGGAGCTGACCGATCTTCCCGCATTTCCTTCGCTTCTCCTCTGTCGGTCCGCCGAAACCACATCCCTTGCCAGGCCTCCTCCGCCACCTCACCACCTTCTTCTTCCGTCAATGGGATAGGTTCGTTTTTTCGTTTTTTTTGAATTCAGTCTTTTAACTGGCTTCTCTTTGTTTTGATATTGGATGAACAATTGTGAAGTTAATTTGGTAATTGTGCTTAGAATTAGGGTTTGCATGCTGCTTTAATTATGGTCTAATCACAGAAATGCTCATTAGATGAAGAAATTTTGCTATTTTTGAATAATGTAGGCTTTATTATACGCTGCTCTATGATTAAGCAATTGAAGGGTTAGGTCTTTTGATTGATTAAGAATACGGAAGTAATCAATACTGAATGCGTCAAAAACTCTTGCAAATTTTTGTTCGAAATTCTGAATGAACAAATTGGTTAGAGTTTACAGATTTTATTGTACTTTTATTCACTTTTGTTTGCTATTTTACAGCAAAAGGGGAGATGAAGGATTTTTTGCATATTAGCGACTTTGATAAAGCTACCATAATGAAGATATTAGACAGGGCTGCAGAGGTCAAGGCACTGTTAAAATCAGGAGATAGGTCATTTGTTCCATTTAAGGGTAAGAGTATGGCAATGATTTTTGCAAAGCCATCAATGAGGACACGAGTTTCATTCGAGACTGGATTTTTCTTGCTTGGAGGTCATGCTATATATTTGGGACCAGATGATATCCAGATGGGTAAACGTGAGGAAACTCGTGATGTTGCTCGTGTTTTATCTCGCTATAATGACATCATTATGGCACGTGTATTTGCTCATCAGGTATGATGGTGAGTTTTTTTTTTCTTCCAAGTGATTATATCTTAGGGTGGTCTCATTTTAATTTGATTTTTTTTTTAAAAAAAATTATGGTTAAAGGTGCAATTTCTTTATCTGTTCTGTTGCAGGACATTCTTGATTTGGCTAAATATGCTACTGTACCTGTCGTGAATGGCTTGACAGATTACAACCACCCTTGTCAAATAATGGCTGATGCCCTCACAATTATTGAACATGTTGGTCAATTGGAAGGGACGAAGGTGTCTTTCTTGCTAATTTACCTTGGTTGTTAGCTTCTATACTGTGGATCTAATATCTGGTTGTATGATTTAACTTTGGTTTGATGTGAATGAAAATTTCAGGTTGTCTATGTTGGGGATGGAAACAATGTTGTGCACTCTTGGCTGTTGTTGGCTGCAGTTGTTCCTTTCCACTTTGTCTGTGCCTGCCCTAAAGGTTTTGAGCCTGATAAAGAGACTGTTAAGAAGGCACAGCGAGCTGGGATCAGCAAGATTGAGATTACAAATGATCCAAAAGAAGCAGTCAAAGATGCTGATGTTGTGTATTCAGATGTGTGGGCTAGCATGGGGCAAAAGGAAGAGGCTGCCTATCGTCGTCAAGTATTTCAAGGATTTCAGGTGTGCTTTAGGACAGATTCTTCTTTCAAAATATTGATATCAACATTGACTGATAGGGGAACTCATTTGGCTCATATGCTATTCCTGATTGATGCCAATGGTGGATTTGACCATGCAATCACCAACTGCACAATTCAAATCCTTTATGCTTTTTTCCTATCCTCTTCCCACCCCTTAATATTTTATTCTAAAATTTATAATGAGAAATTCTCTGCCTGAAACATGAATGAGTTCTTCTTGTGAATTTTTCAGTTTGTGTAGTGTTAAACATGAATTAACTGCTTCTCATAGTCAATTACGTTCTTATACCTTCTGCATTAAAATCTGATGTGCTGTGTTATATGTCATGCCTAATCTGCAATCTGATATTTTGCTTGTTATCAAATTTCTTGCTGTGTTTTGCAATCGCATTGCAGGTTGATGAAGCTCTTATGAAGATAGCAGGCCCCAAAGCTTATTTCATGCATTGCTTGCCAGCCGAAAGAGGAGTGGAGGTGACTGATGGTGTTATCGAGGCTCCCAACTCCATTGTCTTCCCACAAGCGGAAAATCGCATGCATGCACAGAATGCTATAATGCTTCATCTACTAGGCGTATGATTCCATTGCAATGCTGCATTTTTTAAGGCTAGTGCTTCAATGTTTAAATGAAAACCGACTAAGGCGTGTTACCTCTCTAATTCCATTTTCAGCTTAGATACAAACTTTTATTAGTTGAGTTTAAACTTTTTATTCTGGTTTTAAGTTATGAAATATTAGTATATTCTCTGGCGATTATCACCCATATCAATAGCTGTACAGTGCTAGAGTGTCAATAGTCTTTCTCTCTTGGTGCATATATTCGTTTAATTCAATAACAATATGGAATTACAGCTTGCATATTAAGCCAGACGAATGAGTAAAAAAGAATGCCTCCACTAAGACTTTGCTTGCTTCGTGTACCAGGGAGTATGCAGTCACTGTAAGCTTCCACCAAAGTGGATCTCTCTCTAACGTTCTTCTGCACTAAATTTGTTCCAACCCTCCTGGAGATTACACACGTACAACAGGCAATTTAGATTATTTCTTGTTTCCCTCCCGTTGTGGAAGAAATAAATTACTAGCAAATCAATGAAAGAGTCGTATGGGGGGGGGGGAGGTACACACCTTTAGAAGATCAAAAACTTTCTCACACGTGTACTTTTGCTGTATGCTTGCCCCTCGTTGCTGCAACTTGTCAGGATGAACACAAAGCGTGGCTTTTCTGTATGCTTTCTTCACAGCTGCAGTAGCTATGATATCTGTAAGTGGTATCGGCTGCCAACCGCAATCTGGGCCAAGGATCTGCCAGCAGTGCGACGTCAATGTGAAAAATATGATACTACGATCCTATGATACTTTCCACAACACTTGCATTGGGTGAATTAACTGGGCATTCCTGACTAGATTTATGCCCATACATGTTGTAATGTGGATAGAGACATTAGTGAACACAAGTAGAGAGCTGTTACATACATATTGCAAAGTGGATAGCAGTGCGCGTAAATTTCCTTGCTTCCCACTTGACCACCTTTTGACTTCAGCATCCAGGGTTTCTGCTAATCTCTGCAATATATAAATTAGGGTCTAAAACTGTTAGACAAGAACTGAAGCCTTCCTCATAGGTTGCAAAAGATTTCTCATTTCATTTGAATGGATAATTACATTTCTTTCAGCTTGTTCTTTCTGAGCAAGAAGATCACGCTTGTTCTTCTCTGCAAGAGCTTTCGCCTGGAAACGCCAAACCCAAGCAAGAGAGAAAAAAAAAAAAGTGAGCTTTTCACGTGTCTGGAAATACTTGTCCTGACATCCACCAGGGGTTTGGGGGCAGGGGAAGAAAAGAAGAGAGTTGAGAGAGAAAGATTGCAGAACTCGTACCGCTCGTTCTGCTGTCCTTTGATGCCTTTCCAACCTAGCTTTACATCTTTGAGCTGACTCGCCAGTAGCTCCACCCAATCCCTCAGAAGAGTTCGAAGCTTCATGAAGCAAAATAAAGATGATTCAGGAATCAGGATTTATAGGTTTTTTTCTTTTTCTTTTATGCCAAATAAGTAGTCTAATCTTCATAAAAAATGATGGTTTTGCTTCTCTTTTTTGGTAAGTACATGCAGGGGTATTTTTGAATACCACGTACCACTCTGATTTGAAGAATTAGGATATCTGCCAGTTGCAGGAGGACATGAGCCTTTGTAATGTGAATCCTGCAAGAGATTCTTTAGATCATTTCTTTGCCCTTCCATTCCTTCCAAAAACATGCTGAAAGATTAACAGGGAAGATAAATGCATGACAAAAGGAGACACTCACATAAGATTGGAAGCTTTGTTTTGCATCAGAAAACTTTTCAGCCTGGTTTCTGGCTCCAAAGGCGGCCTTCTCAGACAATGCTTTCTCTAGGGCACGCTGCCGGGCCTCTGCAGTTGCTCTCTCTACTGCAGCACGCTCAGCTTTAAGTTTAGCTTCCATAAAAGCCTTATCATTGACCTCTGCAGAAGGCTTGGCTGACTCACCTTGGGCGTCAGCCTTTACCTTACGCCGTCCTTCTACATTTGTTCTTCCAGCAGCAGCCCTTTCACGGGCTTCTGCAAATGCCCTTTCACGAGCTTCACGAATTGCTCTTTCAACAGCTATTCTCTCCTTTTCTCTTTCCCTTTTCCTCTCTTTTGCTTCATCTACTCTTCTTTGTTGTTCCTTCTCTAGCTCAACGTCTTCTTGGGAATTATTTTTGGTTTCCCTCTCTTCCTTTGTCAGGGTTTCATGATGATTCTCCTCATTGTTTTCTGTACTTTGACTTGTTTCAACATCATGAGCTATTTCTGTGGTTTCATGTTTCTCACCAAACTTACCATGTAGCAGAGAATCAACCAACCTTCCCTCATCAGGGAATTCAAAGTTGTTCTTGTTCTCTTCCTGTTTCAACACAACTTCAGCATCCCTGACGTCTTCTTCTGATTCACAAGCCAGTTCTTCAACATGCTTCTCCAGGGTGCAGATTATTTCAGACTCTTTGGAATGCTGCTCATATTGCTTTTGCTCAAAACTTATCTCTGCTGTATCAATATCTATACCATTTCTGTCAAAATCAATTGCCTCGGTTTTATTTTCTGATTGCTGCTCAATCTCATTGAGGTTAAAGTTGCTTTCAGCCAAGCCAGTATTATCAAATGCTAGGTTTTCTTCCAAGTTACCAGCCACTTCAACTGCTTCTGAATCTATTCTAGTTTCCTCACAGCTGTCTTCGTTTCCTTCTGCTATCCCCCCATTTTCTTCGTTTACAAGTAAATCAGGAGTCATTTCACAGCTGTCTTCATTTATAGAGGATTCCAGAGTTTCATCTAGGTTGTTGATTTCATTTTCCTTGTATGCATCATTGGCTGCTTCAAGATCTTCCTCACAGCACTCTAGAGCAGCTTCCGTTAATTCTGTCATCTCATCTGCTTTTTGATCAGTCAGTTTTTGCATCTCTTCAGTTCCCACACTGTCAGGAGCTTCTTTTTGTCCCTCCTCCACTGCTTCCATCTGATAAGCATCTTCAAACATATCACTATTCTCTTCAGCCTCCATAAATTCCTCATCCTCCAACAAGTCATCATCCTCTTCAAGGCTCCCCTCCCTTTCTTCCTCATCATCAAAATTATTATGTCTAAGATCAATTATTTCCTGTTCCTCCATTTCGTCTGACATCTGCTCATTGTCTTCTATATTGCAATCATCTTCTTCTTCTTCCTTGTTTTCTTCTGCTCCACAAGCCTCCTTACATTCTGCCTTCAGTTCTGATATCTCAAAAGCTTCTTCAGATCGCTTCCCCAATTCTTTCTGCATAGAAACATCTGGTAGTAGCATCTCATTCTCTTCCTTCTCAAAAACATCTTCTAATCCACAACCATTTTCTTCCTGTTTAAGCACATGATTACGTTTCTCCACATGATCAATATCCTGAGCAATTTCTAGTGTTTCCATATTATCAATAACCTTCAACTCTTGCATTTCAACTTTTCTCTCATCTTCTGTTGGTTTCTCTGGCTCTTTCAAGTTACTTTCACATGCTTCTAGTTCACTGGACATTTTATTTTCAGTTTCTTCCCACGGTTCAGAAAATCCTAGTTTAGTTTCATCTTCTTTCCGATCATGAAACTCTACATCTAACTTCTTTTTATTCAGACATTCATCCTTATCACATAACTCTTTTGATGCATCTAGTTTCCTCTCAACCTCCTGTTTAGGAACCTCCTCAACAGCTTCTGATTTCTCACCATATTTTTCTAAGTTTTCAATGATTTTTTTCTCTTCTCCTTCATATTCATTCAGAGCCTGCATCACTTCCTTTTCTCTTTCTCCCTGTTTTGCTGCTTCCCTTTTTTCTGCTTCTTCATGCCTACAATTAGCTTGTGGTGATGTGAAATTCTTTGCACATGTTCCTCCTGCAGCTTCTCTGGCAGTGAAAATTTTCTCACTGTCATCTGATTCGGCTGCCACTTGGCCAACTTTTATCACATTTTGCTTTCTTACTTCAGGAGGGGTTTGCACAGAAGCATCTATCTTTTCACATGTCTCCTGCGCCATATCTGGCATGATATCATTTTGTTTGACAGTATCTTTACTTTTCTTTCTCGCCTCAGCTTTCAAAACACCATTAAAGCTTGGTTTTGTACGATTTACATGACCTCCTTTTCTTCTTTCCATCAATTCTTTTGCAATTTTTAACCTGGCTTGAGCCTCCTCTATTGCCTTCTTGACTGCAGCTGCAGAAGTAGCAGCAACTGAATTTGCATCCACTTCATCATCCAAGTAAGGTGGGGAAGAGACACCTACATCACCATCTAAAGAATAACTCCTAAAAACCCCAAGCTTCATAGAACCACGCTTATTACCACCCATGTTATTCAACATGCTTGAAGCGCGAGGGACTTTCGGAGGTGTTCTATGGCCAACATCATAAGAACCAAATAATACATCATTAAAATCAGACCCATTACTGCCAGATTTGCTGCGCAATTCTTTAACAACTGTCGAAGTCTGTTTACTACTGGACACTGGCTTCTTATGCATGCCTTCTACTGTCCCCTCACTGGAATTGCTGGACTTATATGTCTCATTTACAACTGAGGAATCTGGCTTGTCCCTTGATGAAGTGATTTTTTCATCAACTAAACGTGTATAACCAGGAACAGCATGAAGCTGCGCTACATGTGTTGTTCCATTTGCCCCGTTTTTGCTTCCAGGGCTGATTTTATTATATGACATTTTGAACTGCTTCACACCATTACCGGATTCATGGGAGGTTTGATCATTCGACCCCACCGGAATATTCAAAGGATATGAGAATGACCCTTCTGAATACGATCGTGTCTTAGCTGGAGTCCTACAAAATCAATTAACTCAGGCTCAATCTTTCCATATATAAAAGTTAAAAATATTTAGTACTTTCCAAAAATTCAACATTCAACAATCTCTACTCTTGGCAAGGTCTTAAATAAAACTTCTTCTGAAAATACAAGGCCAAAGTATCAATGCAGCCCTTCTCAACCATCTAAGCTACGAACGAACAGTTTAAACAAAAAGGGTGTGCTTGGACTTTGGAGAGCCATGAAAGTTCTCACCTTTGCATAAAAATGTAAACTTCTTTCTACATCAAAACCCGCCCTAACACCTTGTTTAACTATCTAACCATCTCAATCCTCAAATTAACAGAATAAACAGAAAAGAAAAAAATCTTACTTTTTAGCTCTTGGTGGCTTAGCAATGAATTCCTCATGAGAAACAGCATACTCGAAGTCTCCAAAACCGCCAAAAATGTTGGAATATTCAAGCTTCGAGCTCGAAACATCGACCGAGAACTTCCTCTCATTCAGCTCAGGGACATCAAGAACCGGAATCGAAGAGCCGGAACCGCCACCAAATATCTCGGCGTAATCTTCAACACTCGATCCTACCTTACTTTGACCACTGAAAACGCCGTCGTACATGTTTTTACCGTTGAAGCTGTGACCATGGCTAAGTTTCTTAGAAAAGGCCGTAGCAGCCGAAGCTCTCTGGTATTCCATTGAAATGAAAAAAAAAAACAAAGAAAATCCTTAGGGTTTGCTTTCCAGAGTTCTATTATAATTTTTCTCTTGTTTCTGTTTCTCTGCAGAGGAAAAAAAATGGTCTGCAGAGTTCAAAGACCAGGAGAGAAGAAGACTGAGGACGAGAAAATGAAAAGAGTTTTTGATTGAGACGAGAAAACGAGGAGAAGAGGAAGAAAAGAAAAATTACTAATAAATGGAGCATATTTGTCAGTGTACGGCATTCAAGGAAAGGGCAAGGAACGGGGTGGGAGGGGGGATGGTTGAAAGAAAGGGAGGGAAAAGATCGGTCAAGTGACCGGCGAAAGCCGGTGAACCGTTGGTTTGTGTGAGGGGTGAGTTTGGCATTTGGCTGTCACTTTTATCGATAATCAATTTTTAGTTTTGTCTGTTGTCGTTTGTACTAGAATGTCTTCTTTCCATGTCATCCAACCTGTCACCAATCGTCGACGCCGACGCGGTGGTCAATGAAGGGTACTTTCGAGTATTTACAATTTTCATATATTTGTATATTAAAATTATTAAAATTACAAATACAAAATATATATATATATATATATATATATTGGTTATATGATTGAGTACTAATATTAAAAGAAAGCGAAATTATTTGACATTCCAATGCTCAATAATTAGAAAGAAAGAATCCCTTTGATTCACATGGTAACATGAGAGAGGGATGGGACAGTGGGAGTGGGGGGAAAGCCTTTCAAACCAGAGGAGTTCTTGGGACCCCAACCCCATTCCTAGCCTGTCCTAAGTCCCAGTCCCCCACCAGGATTGAAGGAGTACCGAGTAGGTGAGTTTTCCATTCCAGGCAGAAGTTGGTTTTGAACGTGGTCCTGATATTTTTGTATGAAACAAACATTCAACAGCTCCTTGTCATGACATTTTGGTAGACTCAAAATCCCTGGTAGTAGTACCATGTTTGGTACATCTTTCTCTTTCTTTATAATGATCTCCAGCTTCCACATTGCTGGCTCCAGATGTGAAGTTACTGCCAAAATGTTGTGTGAAACCTTATGAAAGTTTTAGCCATCATTTCCAAGAGGATAATGGTTTTGTGACAAGCCAACAATTGTCCCCATTGAAGAAGTAAAAAAGGCAGGGAGGTTAGTGATTGTCAGAGTAGATTATCTTTAAAGGGTTAAGAATCTGTTTGAACGTTTGGTCTGTGGGGGGAGAGGGACCTCTTTTCAATAATTTTGAGGTAAAAATAATCAAATTATGCATTGCTTTTCCCTGTTCTTATCATTTGGGTCTTTATGACTCGTCCGAGTTTAGGATGTTTAAGCTTTCTTTTGCCATTTGAAATTGGCCATGGTGACCCATTGAATGATGGGTGTCTCTTCTTTTCATAAGCTTCTGCCACACTTCCTTCTTCCTCATTGTCCAACTATAACCAAAGGGTAAAATAGCTTTTAGAAAAGGAACTAGTCCTGGAGGTTGGTTTTCCAGGAACTCCTAGGAGAGGAAAATGAAAATAAGTTAAGGCTTTCCATAATTCTTCCTCCTACACCTTTTACTTCCTTTTTCTTTCTGTCAGTACTTTCTCCAAAGGTGATCCAGGAGATCTTGGCTTAACCCAAAGACAATCTTGCGTGGATGGGACATGCATTGAAGATGGAAACCAATTCTTAATGTCACCCCATTTTTGGGTTTTCCCAATTCACTACAACAAAATCTAGATCAAAAATCTGGCAGGCTGATGCATTCAATAATGGGAAGAGAAAGGGATGGAAGAACTATTTCAAGCAATGATTAGGGTTATACTAATTCCATATATGATAATTATTACTAACATGAATCTTAACAAGTTTAAACCAGAAAAGGGAATCACGAGAACATGGATCTTAACATGCTCAAACAAAAGAAAAGAAAAGCAATCTTTTTTGATCTAAGGCCTGGGGAATCTGAGAAAGTGAAATACTTTATGAATTATGATTCAAGGGAGACTCATATTCGTGAAAGTAATGAAAGCCCATTTGATCTAAACACCAAGTGAATCTGCCAGTATCATAAAGAATTCAGAATCCAAAGCACAAAAGCAGAAGCCGATTTAAGATTTCTGCTTTTTTGCTTTGCTTTTGGTCTTAACTACTAATTCCCCAACCCAGTGACCACCAACTCAGCCATGTTGGCCCCTTTAACCACCAAAATAAGTAGCGTTACTTAGTCTACTGGCAAATTTCTTATCTACTGTCAAGACTTGTAAAATTCAAATTCATTGAAAATTATCATCATGGAGACATTACTTCTAAAAAGGACACATTGAGTTTGAATTCCCATTCCTTAATATTTTAATATTTTTGAAACGCACTTGTAATAATTTTTATCAAAATTTTCATATCCAGCCAAGTAAGTACTAGGATGAGAAGGGATACTTTATAGTTAGATATCTTACATTATCCAACCTACTTAAATAAAATTAAGATATTCAATAATTAGATACGAGATAAAGACATAGATAATAAAACTATTACTCATTACGAGTTTACATAAATCTCGAATAAAAATTATAAGATACTCGAATTTGATTGTAAATAATAATTTATAATATTATTTTTTAATTCAATAAATCATTTTAATTAATGTAATACTTATTAAAATTTAATGTATTATTAAGTTGGGGCTTTGATTTGAATACTTCCAGTTCAATAGTATTAATTAATGAATTGGTTTTAATATGAATTTGGAATTTTGTCTCAAAAACGGGCTACTTCTAGCCCAATAATTTCAGGCCAATCGGCCCATTTTTCAAATATTAGACCTCCATTGGGCCATTTACTTATTCAGTGATCCAAAAACTACAGGCCTGTAGGCCCATTTGTACCAAAAAAGACAGGCCAGTTGGCCCATTTACTTGTCGGGTGACCCAAGTTGGATAAATTGTATCCGGGCAGAACCGAATCAACAAAGGGGCCTTTGTTTTTTTCTCGGGGTGTTTTCTTCTCTCTCTCTCTCTGTCTTGAAGAAGAAGAAAAGAAGAAAAACCCTCTTAAATACTTCACTCCAGCGAGAGGGAAAAGAAAAGCAAGTTTTTTCAGTCCAACGAAACCAGCAATTGGAACGGTGCCTTAGTGGAAAATGTTCAGGAACCAGTACGATACCGATGTGACGACATGGAGCCCTGCAGGGCGGTTGTTCCAAGTGGAGTACGCGATGGAGGCTGTGAAGCAGGGCTCGGCGGCGATCGGGCTCCGATCCAAGACCCATGTGGTCTTGGGTTGCGTTAACAAGGCTAACTCCGAGTTGTCTTCTCACCAGAAGAAGATCTTCAAAGTTGACGACCACATCGGCGTCGCCATCGCCGGTCTCACCGCCGACGGACGCGTCCTATCTCGGTACATGCGAAACGAGTGTATCAACTACAGCTTCACGTACGAGTCGCCGCTTCCTGTGGGGAGACTCGTCGTCCAGCTCGCCGATAAAGCCCAGGTCTTTCTTCATTTCTGAAAATCTCCAATTTCTAAATTTTTTCTTAAAAAAGAGTGTAATTTAATTGATGGGAGATGTCAGTGTTTGGGTTTTTTCGAGAAATGGGAAATTGTTTATGGTTTTAAACCCTAATTGGTCTTTGCTGAAGTCTTGACAAGCATGAGGATTTCGAGCAATACTTTGAAACGAATAATCTACAAGATTGAAGCATAAAATGGTTATTGACTTGACCAGAATAGTGTTCTATATGAAAATGAGCTCACATTTAAAGCTGTTGTGTTGGAAACATTGATAGATCAGGTATTGTGGCAACTATAAGTAAATAGCATTACCCTTTTGCATTATTGCTGAAGTGGTCAATGATTAGCAATGTAAAATATATTTTACATCCGAACATTCTATCTGGAACAGAGGAAAATGAAATGGATAATGAGGATTAATATGATGCAAATTAAAAAGGGTTACAATTGTGAATTTCCAACTTATGGTTTCTATATTCCATTGGTGTGTTAGATTTACTTGGAAGTGTAAGGTAAGAGGTTGAGTGTATCCGGCATCAGACTAGGGAAACAATCTCATGTATGCTTTTTGTTTGTGACCAAAAGCTTCAGGCAATAGATTTTGTGATACAAAGAATGATTTTTGAAAAGAATGTTGGTGGCAAGGAGTGTTTCACAATGACCATTTTGTTACCTTGCTTAGGCTTCCATGAAGTGAATGATTGAGAGGATATTAAAATACAAGCTAAATTTATAAGGTTGGATGAGCTAATGGTCTTTGCATCATACTTAAGGAGCTTGGCATGCCTTTGTGTGCTCAGGTTTAGCTGTGCCAGTGTGATGTGATCAAACAGCATTTTTCCAACTTTTTCATAATCATTTGATATGGACTCTGCACATTTGTTGATGTAAGAGTTGAGGTTGTTAGTCTTACTGAATTAAGTGATGTCAAGTCTTTGAAGTTGGTTATAGTTATTAACAATAAGTTTTGATAGATGATATGTGTTTACATATGCTTCTTTCATAGTTATTTAAAAGGCATGGAAGCCTTTGATGTTTATCTTTTGTTTCTTTTCCTTACTATTCTGTGCTTACCTATTTAATTTGCTGCTTAGATTTGGTATATTTCTCAGAAGTATTAGGGGCATGTTCTTAATTCAGATATGTTACATATTTAAAGGTCTAATATAGTTGTATATCATTTTCTGTATCAAGCATGATTTTAGATAAATCTTCTCCCGTTAATCTAGTGAGTTTTATCTTTTAAATGAAACACGGTTGATGCAGGATTGCTAAAACTAGCATTTGCGTGTGGAACACCAAACCTACTGGATTTCTTGAAGATAAACTGTTTTACCACTAGTATAATAATTTTATTTGTTTGTGCAATTGAAAATGGGAAAATGCTTGTGTTTTCGTTGCAGGTGTGCACCCAACGCTCTTGGAAACGACCTTATGGTGTTGGCCTGTTGGTGGCTGGCTTGGATGAATCTGGTGCTCATCTCTACTACAACTGCCCAAGTGGAAATTACTTTGAGTACCAGGCTTTTGCCATTGGATCCCGCTCACAAGCTGCAAAGACATACTTGGAACGCAGGTTTGAGAACTTTAAGGATTCCTCACGGGATGATCTGGTCAAGGATGCTCTTATGGCAATAAGGGAGACCTTGCAAGGAGAAACTTTCAAAAGCTCAATATGTACAGTTGCTGTGGTAGGGGTTGGGGAGCCATTCCATGTTTTGGATCAGAATACTGTACAACAAATGATTGATGCCTTTGACATTGTGGGAGAGCAAGAAGACCCTGCTGCCGAACCTGATACTGATGCAGGACAGGAGGCTGCAGCTGAGCCAGGTGCTGCTGCTGATCAGGGCGGTTCTACTGATGAAGGTGTGGCCCCAATGGATATTTGATGATGAAAGAATCAGTGTTCCACCCTTCTCTTTAGATGACGTTTTCTAGCATGTGTTTGCAGATTTGAGTTAGGCACTGGTAGACATTATTGTGTTGGATGTTTTTTCCTACTTTATTATGCAAATTATCTTTACCCTTGGTGCAAAGATGCAATGCTACCCTGAACTGAAACTTAAAACTACATTTACATTTATACTCAAGATCCAGTCATTGAAGTTGTTGACTTATTTAACTGTTACTATGTTGAATTATGAAATTTGTTTAGTCTCTTGGAAGATTAAGGTGGAGTGGGTGGACATTTGGGATTGGGAAATTCGCATCAAGGGTACATAGGCACCCATAAACATAACGCTACAAAATATTTCCTTGTGGTGATAATGTTAGGTAATTTTGCGAGCTGAATTTCTTATTAGAAATGTCAACGAGTAAACTACTCATTATTTTTCAAGTACTTTGCCTTGAATCCTATTCAACTATAGAGTACTTGAACCTTATCAAATGAAATGAAACCGGAATTTGGCACAGTAGGAGCCATAGCTAATCAAAATCTGGCAACCTTCTGAATTTGGGCATCCACTCCAACTGGGAATTGCATGTTCAAGAAATTTCAGAACTAGTTTGGTAGTCTTTAAAAATTCATGCACAAAATGACAAATTTTCTTTTATGATGCCATTTGATATATCAAGGAAAGTAAAGAATGAGGTAACAGAAGGCATTTGCCTCTGGTAGCACTCAATAGATGGACTGAAGTCCTTGCAAAGAAGTTTCTACAGAATAATTCACTAACATGACTGAACATTGCATATGTTAATGTTTCTGTTGAAAGCGAGGAGTCGTGTGAACAAGTCAATCCAGCCCCAAAACGCAACTAAAGCTGCCTTTTTCTTCGGAAAAATAAATCATAGCAAGGGAAGTGAAACTAAATGCTTCTTTTGTTATGGAGACATCAGTTCCGAATATCAGGAAGTGAAAGGCCCTTGACCTGCATCTGCTTGTACATCCATTGCCAATTCTCTGGCGTTACCTCACCCCCGAGCGAACGAATCACTGAGCCACCACTGCATGAGCCCACTTTGCAACATTCCTCGAGGGATAATCCCTTGACCAATCCATATAAGAAACCACCAGCAAACAGGTCCCCAGCTCCAGTGGCATCAACGGCTTTTGCCTCCCCTATAGCTGGAACTCGGACAATCTGGCACAGAAAGTTTAGTTGGCCTGTCATCAACTATGGACCAAAAGGAGGTGTGATAATGACATCCATAGGCAAAGGCCGGTTCATGCATCACAATTCAACAAGGATATTTATGGAAAACAGCACAATTTGGCCATACTTCCCAAGTTGAGAATGGCACGTAACCATGTTAGACTAGGAGGGCATCCCTAAATGGAGGCATTGATAAGTTGAAACTATCTCAAACAGTAAGAATTTGTAGCTAGTGGACCACAAATCAAAACGATAAGCACTGAAAAGTATGAAAAATGCCTATGAGTTTACAAGGTTGAAAGTGACCGACCTCTTTTCCATGTTTAGCGATGCATCCATTGGGCCCTAAGGTAACTACAGCCCACCGGCAATATTTAGACAGATATTCTAATGCAGCTTCAGGATCAGCATTTTGCCCACCCCTAAAGACGTAAAACAGAAAATAATATCAGCAGCTAGCAACAGCACCAATTTCTGAAATCTTGAAAATCAGGAAGACGAACCCCCTTCATTAGTTATTAAAAAGAAACAGCCACCTTAGTAACTCTCTAGCTTCATCCTCATTGGCAAAACAGAGGTCTATATCCCCTGACTCCAGTAACTGTAGAAGAGGTTCTCTAAAATTACGAACCATCTGACCAAAGTTACAGACTTTGTAAGATAAAATATTCAGACCTGGAAACTTCGATATTAAAAAGCACAAAAATGAGGAATCAAGGAGCAGTTAGATGCCAAACAGAGATGAAATACCTGCACTTTATCAACTATAAGTCTAAAAGTGTACCAGTATGATCATTTTCAAAATTTCTAAGAAAAGAAACTGTTTTGAGTTACACATTAATCCAGGCTAGCTATTTCATTCTGTGCATAACATTGCTTTCACCCTTAAACATAACATAAAGTTATTCCAGTTACTAGAAAACCACACCTCAAAACTGGCCAAATCCAATGAGACAGAAACACCCTCTTGTTTGGCAAATTGAATAGCTGCTTGAATAACTTCCAAATTGAATATCCCATATCTCAACACCAACCACTGCAGTGAAAGATACATCATTAAGTTGAATGCTCTGCAGATATACCAGCCGCAAAGAGCTGACTATGTAATGTGGTCAAAAAGTGCAAATTTTATCCAACTATTTTCATAATTAATTAAAAAAGCATGACCAAAGGAATATCATAATCAGATAAAATGGCATCCGATAAAACAAGTCTCCTTCATTTACAAAAGACAGGAAAAGAATTGGAAAAAGGTCCACAAACATATAATCCTTAAAAACAACTTTTTTGAAAAAAAACACAAGTTCTATAAAATAGGCCTCACCTTAGAACCACTAAAATCCTCTTGGGTCAGTTCATCCGCCTGAAAAGAAAAGGTAAATAAAATTGCTCGTGAGTGTACATCACTAAAGAGCAAACATAAATCCTTAAAATAAAGAAAGAAGCAGGTTTAACCTAAATACAACAAAAAAGGGGGTGTTGTGATATTCACTTGAACTTTTACAGCGGTTGATAGGCAAGGTCGCATCGTTCGATTGCCCAATGCATCAACTAGGCAAACACACTGCATCATAGCGTTCACTAAGAACATTTTAGCACTTACCATTTAAAGCACAATTCAATTTCATAGAAATTGTATCATGAAGATCACCTGAGCCGTAGGTCCATTCTTCTTTCTCAATCTTGAAATATTAACTCCACTAATGCTCATGTTACTTACAAACAATTGACCTTGCTCATCATCCCCAAAAGCCCCAATCATTCCGCAATTAACCCCGAGGCCTGAGCTAAGTCCTCTAATAGTATTTGCAACACTTCCCCCGGCCATCGTCTTCATAGGAGATAAATCATCAGCTGAAGCAAGGATGTGCTTTTTCAACTCGCTTAATATATGCTCAAGCTCCTCGATAGCCACCTACACAATTGATCAATTACATTGTCCTTAAATAAGCACAGAACCTTGCTCGTCCCCAAGATACGTATGATTATTCTCAAGCTTATCAAACAAGATAACCGTTCTATCATTTTCAGTACAAGGTTGAAAGCCATTATTTTTCTAAGGACAAAACTTGGGAAGAAAACAAGAAAAGATTAAAAAGGGTAGGAAACAAAAATGGAGCAAGTTTGGTACAGAAAAAAAAAAGGACCAAAATACCGAAACAGAAACAGATAGAAAAGGCCAAGGACATTGGGATTCGAAATTCTAAAACATGAGAACAAGTAAAAAAACAGAGAATGTGGGAAGTTCAAAGCAAAATAAATCTTGTCTGCAAGCCAAAACGGCCAAAGAAATTACATTTACTGAGAAAGCCCCCCACCACATGCATCAACCAATAAAAAAAATGCAAACACTGACTCTCAAACAAAAGAAAAAAAAATTATTTAAGCCCTTTTTATGGTACACAGAACACAGCGGAAAAGATGGGGGGGAAAGCTTAATCCAGTTAACGGATTGGTGGGAAGTCTTGATGAAAAAAACCCAGAGAGTATACCAATCGCAAAGGAGACAAATTAAAGAAAATTAGCATAAACCCAGTAAGCACAATGCAGCAAATGATACAAAAAAACCAAAAAGAACAAAAAGTTAAAAATGGGAAATTACTAAGAAGGGAAGTTTTAAGGAAAAAAAAATAAAGGAAAACTACCGGAATAGAGCCACCACGTTCACCGGGAATTTGATCGAGCAAGGACAAATCAACACGAGCCACGTGGTCGATGAGGGCGGCTGGTTGGAGTCCAAGTATAACAGGAACCTTGGCCTCAAGCTGAACCCGAGCCTCCCCGTTCGTTAGCAAGGTTTCTGCTCCCATAGTTTTGGTGGTGGCTTCCCCTCAAAATAATATTTCTATCCTCCCAGGACTCCTTTGCAGTGGTCTCTACTCTCTAGGAATTTTCCAAGTATTATATAGGCAGAGGGCTGAACAAGCGTACTCCGCACTGCAGCAGGTGGGGAAGGTCCACGAGAAAGGCCGCTCTTCCGCTGCCCCTATTCAACGCCCTTTATTTATATACTTTATTTAATACGTAAAAGTTGGGCCTTTCGGCCCCTTGAATGGTGTGGATTCTGAATTGTGATTAGGGTAGCCCTAAAAAGGTAAGGAGGTTTTCTGCTCACAACGTGTTCTTTGGGTCTGTCGGTTATTATCCCACGCGGGAAGTTTCGGAGTCGTTCGTTAGTTTCGATTGAACTTGACTTCTCAAGTTCCCAAGATGTCGGTCCAATAGTTTTGATCGACAGGGTATGGAAACTACCCCTTTTTGTTGTTCAAAAGGAGTGTAAATCGGTTAGAATTGTGCAGCTTTACCCGAAGAAACGTTGCTGTCCATTGTCAGAAACAATATTGACGAATTGCTGTCGATGATTAAAGCTTTTTGACGACTTTGGGGTGAATTTGTCAAAGCAAGTCACTGTTTTACAGAATTTCATGGAAACTCAAGCCCATGCTCGACCTTTCTGAAAGCAACTATGGATATTCTTGATGACCAACAACCTTAATCATCACAATATGTCTACTTATGTCTGAAACTCCATATATATCAGATATCAGATATTATGGATGTACTCAGAGATGATAAGGAGTTTTTGGTAGAAGTCATGTCATGGAGAGGAACTGATAACTCATTAAGCACAAAATATATTGGATCCTTCGTCAATTTTGGCTCAATGAGATGTTAACCTTGCAGCTTGTGTGTGGGTGGTGTGTCATCGCGGCTTGACCTCGCTCTATCTTAAAATATATGTACTTATTCGAATCAATTAAAAGAAAAAAGGCCAAAAACTATTTGCATGGACAGAAACAAAAGTAGGGGGGCGTAGGACTGAAAGACAAGGAAAGAATGGCCGTATACTTCCACTGCAGGCTTCAAATATCCATGGACCAATGATCACGCACCCAGCCGAAAGATACAACAACCATTTGGATGTAGCTTTTCCTCTAGATTCTTGCTTAAAACATATCCCAGGCATGTGCCATGACCATGATGTTTTTGTTTGATTGCTCGGCTTTGTCTGCTTCCCATCAGGGAGCTTTCTAGGTTAATCATTGGCTTTTCTTTGCACCTCCCTAGTGCAGTCTATTGACCAGTAGTGGTCACTTAAGCTTCATCCACTGCACTAATGATGCATAATTAAATAAACTATTCTTAAAGTCCAAGGTATAAAAATCTAAACTCGTCCTAAACCAGCCATTATCACCTTGACAGAAGTGCTTATGGTCAGCTTACGTAAGAATTTTACTTTTTTCTGTAGAACATACGTAATGATGGGGCACAAACAATGGGAAAGAAACAGCACTTTACACGAATGTAAGGGAAAGAGCAAGATTACAAGAGAACCAAACAAAGGAAAGACAAATTGTAATGCAGATATGTCAGATTTTGGATGATTTGGAGGAGCGCGTCCTTTTTGTCGTGGCCAATCAGAAACCAGCTGAAATTACGGGGAATGGTTTGGTTGGCCTTTTGTTTTAGATTCCCGAATCAGACTTTAATTATTGCAGAAAAGATCGGATCATTAGCATTAATATACGAGTTATTAGTGCTTTAGTAAACATTAAATGGGCTAAGCATTTTCGCAACGTGGCTAGGATTTTCGCACATGGGTTAGGTTCCAAATTATTGGAAGAAATTGCGCTTGTCTCAAACTTCTCAATCTAGTTGTGAAGTGTCACAGATTCTATGTCAAAGAGGTGGTACTCTTCATTAACGTGAGAATTGAGATTCCATGAGAGATATCAAATGTGAAATATTTTCGAACGCAAGTACAATTCAAAGTATAATTCTCTCCTATATAGATAAAAAAGCCTAACTGTATGAATCTCACAGTCGAAATACTCACATCCACATACAATCTAAAATATGATTCCTTTCTTTTATACATAAAAGAGTCCAATTAAATGAAATAGAATATCAAGTAAGAAATTATTACCTTGAAAGAGCTAAATTCTAACGGCGAAACCAAGTTGGACTACACAAGCAGTCCTTTACCTCCTGAGGCCCAGGGAAGCACGCCAAGCCAGTTGCTTTTCTTTTAGCCCATTTTGAGAACTTCCAACCTCAGTCTCTGCAGCCTGCCATCAAGTCACAACCAGTCACGAGAGATATCTTGAACTTACTAAGCTTCGTGGTTTCGCAAAAGAGAGCAATATGAATGTTTCCCATTCAAACAATTGCTCTTGACAAATGACATTGCTGCACCAACTTGCCACTTATGCAAACTGACACACCAGCTATGGTGTTTGCAATACTTATAAATGGTGGGAAATGACTTTAACAAGTACAAAATGACAATCATCATGAAAACAAGAATCTTAGGTACAAGGAACATTAGACATCAAAATACATTCTTCCGGTCATGGAAAGAGTCTCTGAGTAACCATATGAGGAGCTGAAAGCTAAAAATGAGCCATGTTTCTATCCTACAACATGCCCGGTATTATTGGGAAAGAAAATGATCCCTCCGCCATGTACTTGCACATAACAACAAATATTCCTTGATGCCATATCTCAAGGGTTGAGGCAAACAAAAAAAATGACGTGAAAAAGATCATTTTTCAGAAGACTTCTGTGCTTTATCTGGTAGGACGTTGTCTGGAAGAATTAGTTCTGGAGGAGTTTCTCGTACAACGCCCAGCATTGAGTCATACTCTTCATCCCGATGAGCAAACTTCTTGCGGAGGACTTTCTCAAATTCAATTTCATCGAATGGCTTTGCATTCTCAGCTGCATGTACCTGTGCAAGGTTGGAATAATTGGTGGCTGACTGAGAAATAAAAGCTATCTCCTCATCAGTTAGCTTCCTCAGGAACTTTGCAGGATTGCCACCCCATATCTGTTAAAAACCAACAAAGATAGAATACCAGCATCATCTAATCAGAGATAGTCAAGGATATTTCTATAAGAACAAATTCCAAGTAGGGTTCATAATGTACCTCCCCAGTAGGGATCCTTGTATTTTGTCTGACAAGGGCTCCAGCAGCAACCATAGCATGTTTCTCCACAACTACACCATCAAGAAGTGTTGCTCCCATTCCAACAAATGCTTCATCCTCAACAGTACACCCATGTAAAACAGCACTATGACCTGATCATTTCAAAATTTCAATCATAGCCTGTGAATGGAAGGAACTTTTATCAGGTTAATTCAAATGAAATTTATGGCCAATGCCATTACACTCACCGACTGTAACATTGTCTCCAATAATAGTTGGTAGCACTTTCCCACTTAGATTAGACTTTGCCACATGCACAAGGGAGTTGTCTTGTATATTAGTTCCAGATCCAACACTAATGCTGTTGACATCCCCTGTTAAAAGAAAAAATTAGGATGATAATTAACAAAATCTAGTTAAATAAAATGTCAAAGAAACATCCCTAACCTACACAACTACAATTTAAACTTGTTAAACAAATTCAGATGGACAAGAAACTTATAGCTTCCCATCCACAGGGTGGTTGAAAAGTGGAATATGCTGATCTCAGAAAACTTTCTCTTCCTCGGACATGGTACTGAAGAGTCAATCAATTTTCCTATGAGTTAATAAATATTAACAAAAAAAAGGGGATTTTTCTTTGATTTATTCAGGAGAGATGCCCTGGCATGTTTAGTGCCTCAATTTATGAGCCAAGAAATCAATTATGTGAAATACCTATGAAGTAGAATCCCAATATTACCACCTTCATAGTATAAATAAAGAGCTTCATTTTACGGTTAAAGAGAAGAATGATAAATACTAATAACATAGGTCTACTCTGCAGGAGAATGGAGAATAAGATTACCATCTTATTTATTTTGGTCATACTTAAGTTTTAAGAAGCAAGTGGAGTTGGGTAGGACATGAATCGGGTGGAGGATAAGGTGCAAGATACAAGCATCCTGCTTGTATGAATCAATACATTGTTTAGGCAAGCTACAAAGTTAATTGAATAGTATGCAGATCAGGCAGACAATATCCTACATCATCAAGAGAAAATAAACTAAACATAATACCAACAATTAAAAGTTGAAACTGATAGTTAAAATTACAAGCCACATTCCTCTAAACCAATAGTTAAAGTTGAAACAAGGTACATCCTTCATTACCACAAGCCATATTCCTCTATACCAAAGTGATGAACATCCAACATTTGCTAAAGTTAAAAGATTCTGATGTGCCAAAATAATCAACTAAAGTCAACTATCTTTATTCAACATAGTACTTCAAAATAAAACACTTTGAATAAAAACCAGTACAAGTATTACCATTAATAGTACCTATCTGTTCCTTATGTCACAATCTAAAAGTTAATTAGCATAACACTAAACCTTTTATATGCTAACTTGTAGACATGAAGTCTGACACTGTCCTTTCTTAAGGTAGACTTATACAATTCTGTCATCAAACAAAAATGCCAGATTGTGTACAAACAAGGAGTCAAGGATCTTACCCCTTAAAACAGATCCATACCAAATAGATGATCCTCTTCCCACCTGAACATCACCAATGACGGATGCGCTAGGGGCGACAAATGCATCCTTGTCAACCACAGGAGCTTTATCAAATATGTTCATCAGAGTCCGATGCCTAGAAACTAAGAAAAGAATAATACCATAAGCGCATAGTCAGGTAACAGAAAGCAACCTAAAGCAACATAACCAAATATCCTATCTTTGAAACACAAACCACAATGGCAACATATAAAAGTAAAATGCAGCCGCGTTTCCACATAAACTTAGCAAGTAAACAAGCAATTAACCAGTATAACCTAAACAAGGTCATTATAGAAATTTTTAGGAGGGATTTAACTGTCAGCTTATCATCCATAACTAGAAATTACGCTATTATACAGAGCCAGCTAATAGTTTAACGACAGCATCAAAGAAAACTATAAGCTTAAAACGAAAGAAATTGAAAAATTACAATACAAATTAGTATTTGCTATCAAATCTGCAGAAAATCCCTAGCATTAGGAGAGATTAGCTTTGGCTACATACTTTGAAGAGGAAAAAAGAGAAGCTGAGAAATGGATAAAAAAAAACTCACTTTGCTCTTGGAACAAGTAGCTGCCTTGTAGGCGGCAGCCGAGGCGATCGAGCGCCTGGCCGGTCTCACGAATCCAGAATCCAACGGTGTATACAGCTTTCCCTAGGGTTCCCATCTTCAGCTTCCTTCGGGAAAAACTTGTGATCGGTTAATTCTTTTTTCCTTTCGAGTTCCCAGGTGCGTGCGTGATTGGGAGACAAAGCTCGAAATGGAGGAAATGATGCTCCAGTGGTAGGGTAGAATATACTGGGCCTCCCTGAGGGCAATTTTGGGTTTCCACAACGGTGTCTGAAATTTATTGACGGGGTATAATTGGGCTTAAGCAATTGGGCCCCTTAAACCATTTAAGGTAGCTTTCTATTTTGTGGCCCAATTAATTTTTTCTGCGAATTTACTATTATTAATTAATCAGAAGTAATATCTTCTTTCTCATTTTTTTCTTTTTATAAAGTTTAAATCCTTTAAATTCTATTTTTCTTTTAAAAAGTTCATTTTTACATTATATATATTCAATAAATAAAGAGTAATAACTAAGTTTGGGTTTCCAACTTATTTAACTACTTTGGGAATCCATATTTTCCAAATTCACAATTTATTTATTTAACTTATCGTAATTACATGTTAAATTAAAAATGATAAATATTTTCTAAACTAAATGAGCCCTAGATTTTATAAATAAGGTCTTAATTAAACATTAAAATATTTGATAATCATAGGAAATTATTAGGGTTCAAGGTTTTTGGAATTCCTCATAATTTGATTGGGATAAAAACGGAATAAAAAAAAGAACTTGAAATTCAATAGAAAAATAAAAAAAAATCATTAACATTAAAAAAACTTTTTTGTATAATCATTTATACATCAACAATTTAAACGTTTCAAGAAAATTTTTTTATTAAAAAATTTTTCGTTCAAAAAATTATTATCTGATTACCAAACGGAGCTTCCATTTTCTTCCCTTTCTATACACAAAATAGCAAATTTAATGTTAATTTTTTTTAAGCAAACAAATAAGCACGTTGAAAAAAAAAAGGATAAATCAAGCAAAACATGGGTGAAGTGGGCATGTTTTAACCAAAACGTCGTCGTCGCGATGATTTTGATGAATACGCGCGGCACAACCCGTTTAACCGTAAACTGCCTGCAATTTTGTCCTTTTCTTGTCTCTTATTTCCGTGAAATTCAGCAGATCCATAAAAAAAACTTCTTACCATCATTAGATCTCTGTAATTAAACCCTAACTACATCTTCAATCAAAGGTAATTCGTGATTGTCTTTCCTTTTTACTTGTTGTTTCCCTCACATTTTTAACATTTTGATTATAATTTTCCATTGAAACAGTAATTTTCCTACGTTTTTAATATTAATTTTCTAAATTATGATCCATAATTTGTTTCTTTTTTCTTAGGGATATTAGATTTTAGATTATATAATTAATTTCAAATGGAATCATTGGGGGACGACGCTGCCACGGCGGTGGCGCCGATTGCGAAGTGGAAGAACGATTTCTCGAGGACATTTCAGTACTATTTGGATCGTTCCACGCCACATCTCGCCGAAAGGTGGCTTGGAACTCTTGCCGTTGCAGCCATTTACGTTCTACGCGTTTACGTCCTGCGAGGCTTTTACATCGTATCCTATGGCCTCGGAATTTACATCTTGAATCTGTTAATTGGTTTCTTGTCGCCTAAGGTTGATCCTGAACTCGAGGTGTTGGATGGAGCCTCATTGCCTACTAAAGACTCCGATGAATTCAAGCCTTTCATCCGCCGGCTTCCTGAGTTCAAGTTTTGGTAATCTAATGCATCCCGTTTTCCGATTTGGGAATTACTTTGTCTTGATCAATGAATTATCTTCGGTCGGTGTCTTGCATCGCCAGTTCTTAATCTATGATTTCATGTTGAATGTTCTGACATGCAAAATTCAATGGGGAGGTTGGGAGCATCTTATTTCTGCTATTAATATCAAATTCTTTGCAAGGTTCTGCTCTTGATATGTGTAACTTGAAAGATGTTTAAGAAACTTGGTCGTTGTTGATTGATTACGGTCTTTCACAGTTATAAACTGAGACAATTGGACCTTGGAGCAAGTATATTTATACAGTGTCATAGGATCATGTTTTCTGCTAATGAACATACCGCCGGATTAGTTGATAACTAGTAATCAGATCATCAGAATACTACAAATTGCATGAACATGTTTCAAGCTGAAGATGAAATGATGAATGCATAAGATATGCATGTAGTATGTGACGCGAGGAGACTGGATTTGGTAGAAATTGTTCTGTGCATTGTCTGTTCTGTTTTTCGTTGGTCATGGAATTTCCCTTAGTTATGCAGGCTCAAAGAGGACTTGCTTTTCTTTGGTTTTTTGGTTTCAGGTACTCCATTACAAAGGCTCTCTGCATGGCCTTCTTGATGACCTTCTTTTCTGTATTTGATGTTCCTGTATTTTGGCCCATATTACTCTGCTACTGGATTGTTCTGTTTGTCCTCACGATGAAGCGTCAGCTAATGCACATGATCAAGTATAAATACGTCCCGTTCAGCATGGGGAAGCAGGTGAGAGCTTGGGAATTTGTTCTAATCACCATATTTTGATTCTGCTGTTCCTCACTCTCCCTCCTTTGAAATTTGGAATATCCTATTAATTTGTTCCTTTGTGGCTTTCAACAGAGGTACACTGGGAAGAAAACCACTGCCAGGGGCTTAGGTTCTACGATGGACTGAAAGTTGGAGCCTTTCCAACTTTCATGCTTTTAGATTCTAGAAGGAAGCGTTGTCAGTCACGTATATATGTTGGGGATTCTGTTTTAATTCGCTATGCATGGCCGACTTTGTACCAAAATTTATTTGTATTTTCCTTTTTCTTTTTCTTTTAAGCTTCTTGCAATGTAATTACGGTTTTGGTCGTACAAATTTCAAAATAAAGAAATCAATGGCTGCTTTCCCCTGCATCTTCTTTATTTCCATTGGTTGACCATAGCATATGAACTCTTAATCAAAAGACAACTTCCTTCTAATTCTCTAGCGAATGATTGGTTCCCCAAGGCGATCCTGCCAATAATATTGCTAGCCTATTTCTCCCATAATTTGCTTGCATAGTTGTTTGTTGACCTGGTATTGGCTTTGTTGGATGGGTATAAACAAGGGTAGGCCTATGCTACATTGCCGTTTGTTATGGACCAGCCACCAGGAAAAACTCTCAGGAATCTTTTAAGCTTGATAACTCAGTATTTTGAAGCTTAAATTATTGTCGATTATCAGGTTCTCCATGGTAGTTGTAAACTGAGTGCAGGGGCAGCCTTGGGGAAAATTGACCCAAGGATGATATGCCAGATGGATGCCTAATCATGCACACACGTCTTGAAATAACAACTCTCCAACAACTGAACAAAGAGTAATCTCCATGAGTTTGTTGTTTGTACCTGACTTTTGATTAGTTTAGGGATAGAATATAACGATTTGAATATTAATATTAAGTTTTATAATAACATTTGCTCCTTAAACATGGCCAGCTAATTTGTGAAAGGTTTTGCGTCAGTCTCTTTCCCTCTCAAAAAGGGTACTTTAAAGCTCTCTCAACAACTAATCAAAAATTGAATCAGGGTTCCTTTGAAAAAATGGAAGGGAGAACCTTTGTCGTGATATTCTTCTTCTGGGCTGCTCTCACAGTTATCACCCCTACCCTTGTTCTCTGGTCAGAGTCCTCCAAACCCGAGTTGGAGTTTAATGGTAAGAGCTGGAAACTCTTCTCCACTATTTTCTTTGTTTCGAACCTGGTTTTCACGTCTGATACTGCTTCTGGTTGAAGGATTGGCAGTTCTCCCTTCTTTTATCGTTGATTTCTTTTGCTTTATATTTTGCAGGTCAGAAAAGTGAGGGAATAAAGAATAGAAAAATGATTGGATATGGAGTGAAACAAGTAAGCAATGCAACAAAATCTTCGACTCAATTGGAGGCAGCAGCCACAACTGGGACCCAGAATTGGAGCTGGCTTCAGGAACTTGAAAGCTGTGTCAGCAAAGTTTTCCGAAAAGCAATGGGACTGCTTATCAGGGTCAGCTAAATCCAATGATAAACCTTCCAAGAAAGCGTAGGTTTGCACATCCCACCTTTTCCTGATACTTGAAACAAAATCCTTTAATTCAAGAACTCAAGTTCATCAGGTTTAAGTTTGTCAAGTCGTTACTGAAAGAAAACATGTAAAAGAAGATGAGAGGGGCAAACTTGCAAATATCTTACCCTTGTATACAGATAGCAACTGCACAAAAATTTACATATTTATTTATTTTCCCGAAAGCTTTTTCATCGTGGAAGTTGATTGGTAGAGGTAGATAACTTGATGATGAAAAACTGGGTAGAGTAGGTGAAGGATTTTCTTATGTTAGACAAGTTCAGACTTCTCAAGCAGCAGCTTGTCTCCTGGATATGGCACAGTTCATTTTACCAGACTTTCAAAGACATACTGTACAATTAATGGTTAAAAAACAGGGGATGTTTGACAGCTTCGTTTATAGGAGCTGCCGAGCTGATTTTGTCCTAGTCCGAATTGTCCAAGTTTGCTAGAATAACATTAGTTGGAGAAGTTGACAGATGATTTGTAAGTCATAACTACTGATTCGAAATAAGTTTTCGAGATATATTTTGTTAATCAGAGACCATTGGGACCATACGCTCTTTAATAATCAGGAATCTTCTTGTTGGAACACGAGGTGCCGTGGGATGAATTCAGATAGCTGCAAGGTTTGTCTTTCGTTCCATATCACGAGCAGCACTGGTTCTAGTAATTATTGCACGAACGGATTCATTAAAAGAGTTGAGAATTGAAGATGAAAGTTAAGAAGGGGAGAAAAAGTATTACTAAAAGGGTAATCTTAATTACATAAACAAGTATGGCATTGTGTTACAAAGCCATTACCTTCTCTCCACACCCTTATAAGCTTTCCAAGATCCCTTTATTTACCCGACCTGAGATTGAAACACCCTGCGTACTTCTTTCGAGGCCCTTGCTGTGACAATTGCATGTTGTTGTATAAAACGTGGGGTAGCTAGATTTGATTTATTAGATGCTTCGGTGTTATGTTTGACAATCTTTTTGGGGGGGAAGATAGCTATATCAATTGGGTTTCTTTAGCTTATTAAATTGGATTAGAGTACCTCTTCATAATGTATAAAATACTCCCTAAACCTCTTAAGACCATAAGTTTGCTGGCCATAATCTGCTGTTTTTCCATTAGTGGTCAGCACGTTCACAGACCTGTTAATCCTATTGAAACTTGAAAAAATCAAGAGAACCGTGCGAAATGGTTGGTTTGGCTTTGAGAAATCAGACCATCTCTTTCTATTTAGATAGACTCGGCTCCCACAAACGCTCCTTGAAGACCCAGTGTTAGAGATCTATTGCAGGACAATGAATGATGGTCCAATGCTCATTTTCCATTGCTAAAATGAATTACTCGCTTTTGAAGTCCTGGGTTAGATGCCAAAAGAAAGGGTAGCATTGTATCATGATTCATGTTTTGGTTGAGTAGACCAACATAAGAGGGTAACACCCTTCTGCATACTCAGGCAATTTTACAGTCCTGGGACTCAATGCTTATGGTGGAAATTATATAAGGAAGTAAATACAAGAGCGGCTTTTAGTTTTATAGAAAATTTAGAAGAGCAGCATGGTTCACAATCTGTGGGATGATAGTAGTAACAAGCTTATGAACAAACATACACACACTCTCCTCTAGTACTCTCCATAAATCTCGTTGGCGAACAGATTATTTTTAGTTTAATTAAGAAGAAGAGCCACGGTTCAAGGTTCTTTTCTCAAACAAAACGACTAAGGTATTCTTCCACAGTGGTATATTTCACATCAGGGTACAGCTCAGAAGCCTCGAATCCAAACGATGGTTCGATCTCAAAGTTGGTGTGATCGCCTTTCAAAAAGATTGAGTGATTGATTGACAACACCACATTGATTGGAATTGGGGCCTCTGCAGGAATTGATGAATACCAAACAACACCAATTAACTGACATTGCCTTTCACGTTTGAAAATGGAATAACAATAACAAAAGTAAGAGGGCATTTCACCAACCTTGGATCTGTTTGAGGAGTTGGTCCTCCGGAACATAAGTTTTCTCAAGGGTTTTGCCAATCAATTTCTCCCACAGGGCAACAAGCTCGTTAAGTGAGTAGGTGTTTTTAGGAGGCCTAATGAAGAGGACCTTGTTCAATGTTCTGGGGTCATCAACAGCTTTGATGGTGAAGGTGCCGATGTCACCTTCATGGTTGAAAACAGCTGCAAGCAGAACAGGATGCAAATAGTGATTACACATGCTTTGTTTAATGTCTACAACTAACTAAGCCCTTCAAAACTTTCTGATCGAGTCCTCAGGATTTCTTTTATTTTCTTTTTTCCAGGAACAGATGCTCTGTTTTCCTTTCCTTTTTCTAGCTCACTACAATGACCCATTTCCATTTCGATCAATCCAAGGGTTATTTCTAGCAATGAAGTTAGCATAATTCACAAGCAATCAGCAGAGGTACCGCATGTCAACCTTGTCTCTTGTGGGTTATTGATGAGCTAATAAACACTATTTACCTTTAGGATTTCCATCCCCTAGGATAACGACCTTGTCTCTAGGGGGAGCAGTGGCTCCTGCCTGACACAAACTAGGAAGAAAATAGCCTGCAAAGCAGTTAGCCGGCACGTAAGTGTAAGGGATTCCTTCAGCCTCGATAGCACGGCGGATATGAGCCTTCATTGCAAATGCTGATGTTGCTGGCTCAACGGCATGAACCCTGTCCACGTCATTCCCAAATTCCGAAGGGAAAAATCTCTGTCCAAATAAAAAGAAAACACCATTAGAATGGAATACCAACAAAACTGCACTGTTGCTAGTTTTTTACTACTGTATGCAACCAGGGTGGGTGATTATCTACTCCATTGACAATTTGACAATCAAAACCAGTACAAAGAGGGTCCATTCCACCAAAATAATGTATTAAAAATGAATCACTATGTATACATTCTTGGTTTCAGCAATTTGCAGAATATTATGCATCCCAATAATGTTCATCAATTAATTTGTTTAATCAGCAGAGTCACAGATAAGTTTTTTCTTTTGAAAGGCAAATTTGTTGATGAAGTTTCTTAAAGAGATAAACAAGCTGAACAGCTTTCAAAAGAAGCAAAAGAATCCTCACATACGAGGATTGGCGAGTATCAGAAGTAGTCTGATGTGCGAACAGGGAAAGTGTAACATTAGTGCATTTTGAGTCACAGATAAGTTAATTCTACATAATTACATGTAGTTGGATCCCATGAAGACGTATTAAAAACCAGACTTTAAGTATGTAAAGTAACTAGAAAAAGAGAAAATGGAACAATATGAGCAAGCAGAGAAGCACCAACCTTCACATTCCCAGCTTCTTTGATGGCAGCAATGATCTTAACTTGATCTGCTATCTGCATGTGACCTACGGCTGATATCACCACATCGACTTGCTTTATTGCCTTAACCAAACTCTCGTGATCGTAAAGATCCCCCTGCATGAAAAAAAACATCAAAAGAGATCAAACACCAGAACATTTCACAGCCAGGAAATACACACAAGAACTAAAATATATACTTACGTACAACAGTTGGACCCCTAAGGATTTGAAGTTGTCAATAAGTTTCCCCTTCACAGGATCAGAGAACGCACTCTCTCTTACTAGGGCAAAAGTGGGATGACCCTCTTTCGCACTGGCTTCAACAATGAACTTCCCGATGTACCCAGTGCCCCCAATGATCAAAACCTTGCTCTTTCCGGCCATTTCGAACAACTTTTCCAGCTACAGAAATGAGAAACAGCCTATGAGAAGTAAGCAGAGAAGGTTTTGGATTGTGTTTCCCCGTAATGGAGCTTAACAGACCAAAATGCAGCACTATTTATGGATGAAATGAAAGGGGAAGTGCATTGGCGAGAATATCCTCGGGTATGGGAACCCAAAGTCCTGTAGTTCGAAGAAATTCAATTTTTTTTACCAATTACGCACCACAAATCATTCTCATAGCGGCAGAAATTGTTGGCCTGTCGTCAGGAAAATCTTCATTGGAAGCAAACGGGGAGGTTGAGCTGTCTTTGTTATTGACACTCTTTTGCCTGAAAAGTCTCCATTATCCATGCACCGTTGATCTAGCTGGGTTCGGTGAAGGCCACCATTGACATTTCACTTAATTTATTATGTAGCTTCAAGAGCAAGTACAAAAGGAAATGTAGCTTCAAAGAGAAACAAAAAGGAACTAAAAAAATGAAAAATTGAACACTCTAGATGCCGGATGAATGTGGCCCAAAATGCTGATGAAATTCATGGCCTATTTCAAGAATTGGTACATAGCCCTATAAAGAAAAAAAATAAAAAGAATAGCTAACAGTCCTACTTATAAAACTACAAAAGAATTTAGAAAAAAAAAAAGCTTTATATCTGAACTGTGGTTAGTATATTAATATCTATATACTACCATTTTACCACAAAATATGACATCATAAATGTGTACTTAGTGATTAAACTTTGTATTTATAATCTAATTATCATTATTTGTCCATTTTTTAATCTAATTAAAAGAAGAGCTACCTAACCTAACCTAACCTTACAAGTTTTTTAAAAAAAAGCACTAAGTCCATATTAACCAAGAATTCCTTATCAAGTTAGGTGCCATGAAGACGATAATTTGGCTTGGTTACTGCGTACCATGAGAGATTAGATTCAAACAAAAGTTACAGATACTCTTAATTTTATTATAAAAAAATAATGGATTTTATCAAAAACAGTTTAGTACTATAAAAATGTTGAAAAAGTTATTGGCAAAGATTGTATTAAGCGAAGAAATAGACCCATGGTCATTGTTCTGGTCCATTGGGCTGACAACGAGTTCACCTCTCTTTGTTTCCATGATTATATTATGCTGGCGTCGCAAGCTACCTTTGGAAGAAAGCTCAAAGCCATCTCGGCCGAAGCATGGGCAATGGCCCTACACTTGATACTCCTTGCGTTGGGCCCTAATCTTTAGATACCTTCAGCAAAAGAAGGTGGGTAACTGAGTCAGCATGGGCCACAGCACTCATAGTTTGTTTACTTTTATACTCTCGGTAACGAGGTTTACAGCTGATTATTGTCTGACAATTGACGAGATAAGACTCCACCATTTTTGCCCAGGGCTTAAGAAATCATGATTAAGGGAAAAAAGAAAGATACCTAGCAGTAGGAGATAGGCAGCGTAGAGGCCAAACTTCCATGTCCATAAGGTGAAATTCCTTTTCACCAACATAGTTGGCTTATCTTGGTGATGACATAAAGATGGTTATGATGCGATTGAACATCCTTTGGGATTTCAACATTTTGATTTAGACTGCATAGACATGACGTGTTTCTTCAAGTAGAAAAAAAAATTGAGAACCTCACAGGTTTGATTTCAACACAATTTCAGCCTTTTTCTCTTTGTTTTCTAGTTGTTCTTGTTGTACAATTGTTTCCAGTTCTTGTTGGAATTAACAAGTGACAAACCAAATTATGGATTCGTTGATTGTTGTTAGACATAAACAGAAAGCCAAGGGCTTAGGATGGACCTTGCAGAGCAGAGTCATGCAATCTGGTTAGTGTCTTTTTGATTTATGTTTCCAAGTTGTTGAGCAATTGACACCAACACAAATGGAAGTTGGAACCACACTCTGGGACAAAGAGAATTTTAAGAGATAGATGAATCAGTCAGTCAGAAACAAAGCCCCAGCACAAAATATTGCCACCAGGTAACAAGATCCAATCTCAGTGATCATTCCCAGAAGAAAATCTACAGCTGATTCTTGCCAGATGTAAGTTGTTCTATTTCCTTTGATTGTAACTTATACATTGATGCACGAACTACCACACATTGCAGTGAAAAACAATGAAATCAGACAAGATTTCGCATAATTCTTCTTGTTTTAGAAACGAGTCATCACTAGAAGAATACCTTGTCCTACAAATCTCTATACAGTACAGAAAGCTTAGGAAATATCAAGTGGCCAAAAGACTAGGGACAGATTCATCCCCCTGAAAATATACAGCTACATTTAGTACTACTTTGTACAGACTCCAGACTAGAACACACTCAACACACACACACACACCAGCACATAATAGAGTAAGGTTCTTAGTATACAGATTAGGTATACAAATACGCCCACACAAGATAGGATTAGGAGCTAAAGATTAAGTACTGATTCCAGCATTTGTGTTAAGCTTCGAAGCTGCAAGGTTGGCAATGTGGTACTGTGATGTGTAACTGTTGGTAGGGCGTTCAAGAACAGGAGGTTCATTCAGGAATGCCCAGTTGCTCCTTGTCCACCTGAAATCGTCCACAGTAAAATTATAGAATGTTAGTATATTAATCTAAAATTCTTAACTTAAAGCTTTCTGGTAGTAACGAGTCAACTAAGATTTAGATTTAGCTACTCACCAGCCGTTTTTCTTTATGATATTCTCCAGGCTTGTTTCTGTGTCCGTATCCAGGAAACTCTGTTTTGTATTGGGCAAAGGCATGGAGCTTGATCTCATATACTGTCTTCCATACTTCTCAAATGGAATTTCCTGTCATAGATGTCATCATAAGGTACTAGTTCAGTACCATATTTTCCATGTCTGGTTTTCAAAAACATGAGTAAAAAATGGGGCTAGGCTTCAATTAGTAGTAAAATCTTTTATACAAAACTGTACCAGCTGGCTGCAGCTATCCGATGGACTAGATATAGCCTTAAGATGCTCTTCCTCCGTTTTCTTCTTTGATCTCCAGTAAGCATCAATCTCTTCCTTGGTAAGTGATCGATTTCTTTTGCGTATTACTGAAATATTTTCACACAACCAGAAATTAAACAACAGGGTTAAGCAGAAAGCAAAACACCATGGAAACACTTTGCCAGATAAAATAAACCAGATAAAAGTTTCACTGAAGTCACCTGATTTAGGATCTGATACAGGAGAGTCCCATCCTGACATTAGAGAGCCCATTTTGCTGATGATCTTTCGCTTGCTTGAACCAAGACACAGTACTATGTATCCTTGCAAATATCTCGAGAAAGCCTTTATATATGTGGTGGGGCCTTATCTTTTCCTTTGTTTTCTGTCGGGAAGTCTGCCTTTTTACTCGTTCTTATCCTCAAGAACATGTTTTTTCCTGTAGAAATGGAGACAGCGGCCAATTTATTGAAGTGGTGACAAAAATGATTTAGTCATTTGATTGTGATATTCTCCACTAACTCTTGTAAATGAATACTCTAGTCTTTAGCTGCCCACAGACTCCGCGGAAAGACCAGGGGGATTCATAAAAGTTGTGGGCCTGATGCACGCGTTTTGGTTTTATTTGTCTGTGACATTCTTATCTCCCCTTTGAAGTGTTCAACTCCAAACTATTGACATTCCATATCCATTAACATACCAGTTCCTAAGCCGAGATCCGTGGAGTCAGAAGGATAAACTATAAACAAACGTTTCATCGTGTTGGTATACAGTCAGCAAATTTAGCTGTGAGTCCGAGGTTAATGTCCAATCATCACATATATGTCAGGTTCTTTTGATGAGTTATCTAACTAATATCTATAGATAGTAAGATTTCGTCATGTATATTTTAAATTATCTTGTAATACCATCTATCATATATTTAAAAAAAACTCCAAAGGGCTTCTTCATTTTACCACATCTTAACTTAGAGACTGACCACATCTGTATGTTTTGACAGGTGGAGTCTTGAGGAGGGGGTTGAGGATTAGGTTGGGGGCTGACATGTGATGGGTTGGGTCAGAAGGGTTTTATAGTTGAGGTGTGGAGACTAAAAGAGAGTAAGGATAAAGTGGAAATAAAAAGAAGAATAAGAAACAAAAAATGGGTGAAAAAATCAAATTTGATAAAAAGGGAATCGGTAAAGAAAAGGGTAGAAAGAAGGGATGGAGATCCGTATCTATATCAGAGAAAGGTAAGTCGGGGTTGAGAGGGAGATTTGGGAGGAAAAAATAGAAAAAAAAAAAACAAAAGAAAAAATTGAGAGAAAAGAATGGGTAGTTTTTTTAATTGAGAAAAAATTGAGATTCAATTTTTTGTAATTTTTTGTTATTTTCTTTAATGTTTAATTTTTTTACTAATTACATTTATAATGTTATCTTTTCTATAACTTTTTTTTATTACAATGTAGAAAATAATAAAAAAAAATCCTAACAATGCATTATATAAACTTGTTAGTAATAGTATTGCCTATACATGATAGCACTGTGAAAGATTAAACAAGTTCAAATTTGATAAACAAGTTCATTTTAAATAAGTTTAATACATCATCACAACTTCTTTTGACTTTTAAAAACCTTTCTTTAAACATTAAAATGTAATTTGTGAATGATATTTTTATTTTTTTTATTTTTAGTAATTATCCTTATTAATGTAAATTAATTTCATATTTTGTTCTTATATAAAAAAATTGTGCCCAACGCGTAGCATGGGTTACACTCTAGTACATCTTAATAGTACCTGCTATCTTGGCTATTGTAATAAAATAATAAAGAAATGGAAATGTTTTCTTAATGGATGCTTCATTGATCTTATCAACATTATTCCTCTCCATGAATGATACAAGGGAAAATCACAGTATTTTTAAAATAATAAATAAATGAACGAATCACTGGTTACATGAACAAATTTTCTAACAGGTTCAGGAAAGTAGGAGAACAACATATTCCCATTGTTCTTCATCAGGCATGTTGAGTGGAATTGTTAGAAATGGCAGATGAAGCTTTCTTGAAACGGGTTGGGGTAGACCTGATCCAACTCTTGCCACCGATCATGTTCTTTGTCAAGAAAAGCTCGGCCTCTTGGCTCGTCAGCTTTTGTGACCATTCAACCCTTTTCTTTGTATTGGCTCCAGGTCCGTAACATTTGTATTCTCCGTAGAACACCGTGCTGTGGAATGAAGAAACCAGAAGGAAAGATAGTCAACCATTTGTTCGATTTCAAATTTTTACAGTAATAATGAAAGAAAAGAACAGATTGTTGTTGTTTAATTTTGTTAAAATTATCGTTACCTTTGCTTGGCAAAGTCTCCCCAGTCATCCCATCCCTGGGGCAGTATCACATTAGACATATAGGTTAGGGCAAAGACGACCCTGGAATATGGACCCCATGGCCTTCCAAGTACAGCAGTCCTGACGCCGGTGACCTTGCAACCCAAGAAGGTAAACCCTGTCTGCTCTGAAGGAGACTCCCTACGTTGGGCTGTGATAGCCGCATCTCCTACTGAGAGTGAATGCAAATGGCACCTCTGAAAACAAAAATCGCAAGAGAAATCCATATGTAAATTGGTCGCTGAGACAGGCTAGCTAGCTATAGGAATATTGGCAAGTAACAGATTCCTGAACGATTTACCTCAAAAAGGGACGCCGCGTTCCCACAAATGAAGTCAACGGCTCCTTCAATGTAACAATGGCTGTAATAGTGTCTTCCAGTGTCATCTAGCAACGTATCCTGATAAGATAAAATACTGCACCCAAAGAAAGCTGCCCTATCTCCAGATACCCTTAACGCAACTGCTTTAGCACCAGCACCAGTTCCGAATGTATTCTATTTATGAAAAATAAAACAAAAAAGGCCGGTTAACGAGTGGTATTACAAGTGAATATGTAATATGAAAATTTAACATTCAATGACGTTAGGGATCTTATTTATACCTGAATTGTAAGGTATCGGCCAACAAAATCTGAAGCCAGCACAGTGAAGGTAGGAGATTCAAATATATCCCCACTATCATTCCAAGTTATTATCGTTGCATTTGCCTTTGAACCACTTATTGTAATGAAGGGCTTGTCGGCTGGCACAACAACCTTTTCTTTGTAGATGCCGGGCTTAACCAATATGAATATAAGTTCTGTGTTGTTTGATGGCACGGCGTTAATGGCGTCTTGTATCTTCCGGTAGTCTCCCTTACCTGATTGGTCAACGCTTATAAGTAAGGCTGTGGAAGTTTCAGCAGCATCTGCTCGAGGATGACTAGCCATGAACATGAATAAAGTCATGAAAAAGATGCAAGCGTAGCTAGAATAACCAAGAGCCATTGTTAGGAAATTTGGAACGAAAGCTAAATAGTATATCCTGAGGTTTGTTTTTCGATCAAGGTGATGAAGTAAACCAAAGAAATGAACTACACTAAGACTGGTTTATGAACAGATTATGGTGGACATTGTTCTTTTATACATACCAGGTGGCCGTTTTCTTACCATGGAAGTGTGACAGACATCAATTTCAAGCAAGCGTGTGTGTACATAAGATCAGAAAAGGCTAGGGTAGCCCCCAACACAAGTAGCCGGCAAATAGAAATTTCGGAGGAACTCGATAGGCCATGGCCGCCGTTTGATTTTGTTATATTCTTCTACTTGATTTCACCTTATAATGACACATAATTCGTTTTAAGTAATTACAAAGGTTATGTTTCATTTGTTTACTTTAGCCCGACTTGAAAGGAATTGATAGTTTCGGCTGCTTGAGATAAACGTTACAAATGTTAATTGGGAAAATGAGTGGGATTCAGCTCAGCTAAATCCCAATAATAATATAGCAATATCCATGTTGCAGAAGTCATGAGATAGCTTAGAAACTACCCTTATCAGGTACTTTCTGGTTCAAATTCTTTGTTTCTGTCATCTTACGATAACCCGGTGGCTGTAATCTTTGTTTGAATGGTTAAGTTGACCATGGCTCCGCCGGTTTCGTCTGCTATTAATTGGTGTTGGTATATGTCCAAATTGTCCCTCTGACCTTTGCCAGGCTTGGGCTCTCTGTATATTTTCCTATTTTTGTCTCAAGCCTTTTGTCTCAAGCCAGTGGTTAAGGTCCAATATACGAATGGACTGAAAAGGTATCCAGAGTCCAAGCTCAATCAGTTTGTGAAGAATATCAGATCTTGACCTTGCTTAGGCCCAATATTCAATGTCCATAGACTTTTACATGTACAGGGAAAACAAAGTTTTCCATTTGTTTTCCATTGGCTGCAAGGAGCTTTTTTCACTTTTGTTTAGCTAGAGCCTTGGAGCATTGCTTTTGCTTTTGCTTTCTCACCGACCTTCCTAAATCCTGTGCAAATTCCCATCTGAATTTAGTCAGCAGTGCCTCAGTGAATGATATTGAAGCAAGAAAATCAAACCATTAATTAGAATCTAGAGGAATAAAGAGAATGACATGACAAAAAGCTTAGGGGAAAGAACAAAAGTGGGTTTACTTTCTCCTTTGTTTTTCATTACCAAGATGGAAAAAAAGGTTCCAGCTTGAGTCAAATCCTCACTTACCTGCTCATCATTGGGGTATGCATGGTCTCATGACTGTTAATAATTAGAGACCTTCACGAGCTCTTGATGGCTCCTTAAACCAGTGTTGTCTTTTTGAAGAATTCTCTGTCCCATCCTCGTTTCATCATTGCAAAGAGCTTCAAATTTCTCACTCTTTTTAAAAGAACAAAGAAAGAAATTAATACAATCCAATAAATTTAACACAAAATTAGATCAAACCCACGATTAATAAAGACTTACTCTCTTTTCAGTGGTGAGTTTACAGCGCAGATTTTGGACAGAAAGAGAATACTTTTCAAGGCTTATTCCACTCAAATATCTGGACTGCAGCAGCCAGTATGACCTACCCAACCTGGTTTCTTGAATGCCACTGAATTCAACCCATCAAAATTCAACGCCAGTTATTCTCAAATGAGTAGCTTTCAGCAAGGAAGCCATATAAATTTATGTGGGCTACCAAACAGAGTAAACCATTTATTCATGTCATCAAAGGCATTGGGTGAGTAGGGACAGAAATTTGGCAGGTTTAGCTGGCATGTACTCTGAATTAATTTCTGGCATCCATACTCATCATCAAATCAAGAACAAAACTCTTTTTTTGATGGGAGCTAGCCTATAGTTCCCTAACACCAAACCTTATCCAGGTCGAATATGCCGATCAAGTTCATGCCGATGCACCACCCACATTTTTTGTCCTTGTGGGCATCTCCTACCAGTTGGCAAACTTCCAACTGCAACAACATGATTTCAAAGCCAAATTGGCAATGCCACAGTGCTATACATGAAAGAGAAAAGAAGAAGAAAAGGGCTCCACATTTCACTTCCCTCAGGATGATAGGTCTTAAAAGACACAATCAATAGTTTGCTTTGCTTCTACTTGACCTCATCCTTAGCTTTGGCTGCATTTATTTGTTTTGGTATGACAAAAAGCTAGAAGAATTCGTAACTAAAGCAAACCGGTCCCCTTTCTTTTTTTTTCTTCTTCTTGTATGGTACAAACAGACAGGCACCTAACTTAGCACTTCAATTTTCTCGAACCAATTTGATTCATGCAGCTCATTGTAGTTGTCGAGCCAAGACTCACTCGCCTTGTCATTGTTATTCTAAGCGTTTGTATCTGAGCTGGAGAACCATTTTTCAGGTACCAAATTCCATCAGATCACGCAGGATTTAGTGGCAGTCTGTAGCCAGCAGCCACCAACAGCATAAACCCCACTAGACTCATGAATTGCTTATAAATTTCCTTTGATATTAGCAAAGAAATCCCCAAAAACAAAAAATCCCATGGAAGAGAACACGAACTACTATTTAAAATCACTAGCAGCAGTCTCAGTAGTCTGGTCGAGGTCTCCTCCATTGCATCTAGGTTTCGCCAGTTGGTGAGTGGACCCTAATGTTTGGATGGCCTGTTTCGAAAGCCACAGCTAACATCAAGTCCTAATAATTGATTTCTGCTTGAAAAAAAGAGGAAATTTAACTCTGCAACAAAATGGTTTTTCTTTTGTGTAGAAAAGAGGAAAGGCCATCCTTAGCTTTAATTCAAGCATGCCTTGACAGAATGAATCATGATTCCCATGTATTTTGGTATAGCTTTTGGAGTGAAGAATACAGCCGATGGAGGGGACAGTAATCATACAATTTGTTCATGCTGCCTATCTTTATATACTTCTGCTATAATAATATAGCAATAAATATTCTTGTGGGTCTGTTTAAACATTTTCTTTTTCGGGTAGAAATGATGTAAAACGGTCAAGGGTTTAAACCCATGGACGAAGTACATTGAGGCTCCTGCATAAGCTTTTCTTTTTCCTGATGGAAACTGGACTGATTAAGTTTAGTTCACATGGATTTTCCCACAATTAACCTGCCACTTTCTCAGTGAATTATGACAGGATTAGATGCTCCCCACTCTCTGCCACTTCTGCAGATTAAAGATAAGCTATCATTATTAAGAAAAGCTCCCATTAGCTCTCTCTCTATCTAATAAGCCCCACGAATCGAAATCAATGGTTCAGGTCCCTGAGGAACAAGGCCCTTTGATTATTGACCGAGACAAAAATGACTAATGATTGAACTATGTGCCTGTGGCACGTGCAAGTGTGAGACCTCTTACGTTTCAACTTTCACCATAACTTATCCTTCATCTGACACCGACTCGGTTGTCAAGAGTCGTGGGGGCTCGGGCTCGTCGCCTTCCGCATGCTCTACGAATCTAGAGAACCTAGCTACGATCCACTCGTGCGGGGGAAATAAGTAACTAGACTCCACCGATCTCGGTTGTTGCATACATGCAGCTTCCAGGAGTGACTTAAAAGAGCCCCTCTCGTAAGTCTCCGATCTCTGGTCTTTGGTCATGTCAACCTTGACAGTGGCCTTGGATCAACCCAGTATAATGCATCTCCATTTGTCTCCTAAACGTTTCAATGAACAGCAAAAACATCGAATACAAAAGCTCATAGTCTTGTTCACATCACGTCTCATGTTTGCATGAATTTTCTTCTTTCTTTTCTTTCTTCGAGTTGTTTCCCTGGAAGGTGGGGAATGTAAGAGTGTTTCTGAAGTACGCTTAATAATTTGTGTTAATGAGTCATTATCATGTCATATTTAATTAAAATATCAATCTTCATATAAATAAATAGATTAAGATTTAAAATACATATAAAAATACGTTTGTTATCTTCATTATATGATATGACGTGATTAACATATTTTTTAAAATAATTAAATTAGTTTTACATGACATTAGTAACATAATAAACTTAGCTTTCTCATGATTAATATATTTAAACATATCAACAAGTTTAATAAACAAAATTATATATCTTGTGAATCTCAAAGACTTATTTGGGGATAAGACAGTATTTACTTTACTAATTACCAATTGGTATTAATAAACGAAATCTTTTTGAAGATTGAAATATTCTTTGATGCTAGGGAATCACGAGGGACTCTTTGATTCCAAAGAGCCTCGTGATTATAACATCTAGTTATTATTTTTCTTTAAAATTATTAAATAAAGGAAAATTTTTAATTTAAATACAAGTTAAAAAGAGGATTCTAATCATACTAATTAAACATAATAAAGTAACCATAACAATTTTTTTATTGAAAACTATATATTAAAATTCAATGTAATGTGTGTAAAAAATATTAAAAACATTTTCAAAGAATTTTATTTGGCCATATTTTTATTTTATGTACATGATTATCATCATTTATAATAATAATAATAATAATTAAGTAGATTAATCATGGGTTTTTCTTAATCAGGCAAAATAAAATTGAAAGGGGCCCAATGTCTCTTTTGTCTGCCACGCGTCCCCGAGCGCAATTTCCTTCTAACTCTGAAAACACACACAAAAAACCCGCCAATTAAATTAACGGACAAAATTGAAAATTAAAAAAAAAGAACCGTTTTTTCCGAAAATCACAAGTTGTTTAAATTAGAAGATGAGATAGAAGAATCGAAGCGGAAAAAGAAGAGAGCTTTCATTGTGTGGTAGCCGCTGGTGCAGAGCAGCTTTGAGGCGGTGGCAGCGACGGAGAGAGGCGGAGAGAGGGAGAGAGAGAAAATAAATAAACGAACAAACCGCCGGCGATGAAGGTTTTGAAAAAAACGGTTGACAGTTTCTAGGTTTCGAATCCCATTAGATCCTCTCTCTTTCTCTCTCTCTCTCTCTCTCTCTTCCTCTCTTTCGTTGGAGATTGAGTACATTCTCCATTGTTGCCTCTCCTCTTCTTTCCACGATCCATTGTTTCTTCGATCTTCTCTCTGTCTCCGTTTCGTGTTTTTCCTATGAATTTGTCTCTCCTTTCTGTAAATTTCTGACATTTTCCAGATCTTCCTGTCAACATATTGAAGATTTTTTGTTTGTGTCAAAGGTTTCTCCTTTCAGTTTGGATCCAAGAACAGCAGAAAATCCTCACCTCTTAGGTAAGCTTCGAAACCGAAAAAGAAAAGCAGACTCTTTAAAAACATTTTGCCTGATTGAATTTATCCTTTTCTTTCTTAAGCTCTGGTAGGTCAAAATTTGAAAAAATGCCTATAAAAAGCTTTGTTCGGGAGATTGGAAACATATCAAAGAAAAGTTCAGAGAGGAAGCATAAGCTTCGGCGTGGGCGAGCGCATATCGCTCCTGAAGCTTCTTCTTCTTCTTCTTCTTCATCTGGTTTTTCAACTGCATTAATTGAACAAGGGCAATGGGCAAATTTACCTCCGGAATTACTTTTAGATATAATACAAAGAGTGGAAGCAAGGGAAACATGTTGGCCAGGAAGGAGAGATGTGGTTGCTTGTGCTTCGGTTTGTCGGTCATGGAGGGAAATTACTAAAGAGCTTGTTAAGACACCTGAACAGTGTGGCTTCTTAACTTTCCCCATCTCTTTAAAGCAGGTAAAGTTTAATCCTTTTTATTTTGCCCTTTACTATTGAAAATCCGGTTTGTTAGTTAGTACTCAGCTTTGGGCCTTTTTTGGTGTAGCCTGGACCAAGGGATACTCCGATTCAATGCTATATTAGGAGGGAAAGAGCAACTTCAACATATCGATTATATATGGGTCTCAGTCCTGGTAATTTTTCCTTTTTCATCTTTTTTTTTTGTTTGTGTATGGAGATTATTTGTTTTGGGTGTTTTGATTCTTAAAACTATATTTTTCGGCTTATTAATGCATCTATCATTTGCAGCTCTGTCAGGTGATTTGAGTAAACTGTTACTGGCAGCCAAAAAAATCAGAAGGGCTACCAGTACTGATTTTGTGATATCCTTAGTTGGAGATGATTTCTCTAGATCAAGCAATGCTTATATTGGAAAGCTCAGGTAAGCTTTTAAATCTCTAAGATTATCTTTTATTCTTTTTGAAGGACTGGTTTGTTCTTTTGTGCGTGCAATTTAAGAATGAAGCTTTAACAGGTCTAATTTCCTGGGAACCAAGTTCAACATATTCGACAGTCAACCTCCAGATGACTCTACAGTCCAATCCAGTTGTCAATCCCATAAGAAAATTCATTCGAGTCAGGTGCCTCACAGGGTACCTTTGAGTAACTATAACACAGCCAATATATCTTATGAGCTCAATGTTCTTCGCACCAGAGGTCCAAGGAGAATGCAGTGTACCATGCACTCGATCCCCATCTCCGCAATTGAAGAAGGAGGAACTGCTCCAACTCCAATGGCATTCACAAATTGCCTTGATCAACATTCTTCTCCCTTGTTAGGTTCAAAAGGAAAAAGGCTACGAGTTGGATGCAACTCAACTGGCTCTGGTAAGCCTCTAAAATCAGTGCAAAGTGCACCCCTGGTTTTGAGAAATAAAGCTCCTAGATGGCATGAACAGTTGCAGTGTTGGTGCCTTAATTTTAAAGGACGAGTTACAGTGGCTTCTGTAAAGAATTTCCAGTTGGTGGCTGCTGTGGAGCCAAGCCAAAATGTTACCCTAGTGGAACAAGAAAAAGTGATACTGCAATTTGGGAAGATTGGTAAGGACATTTTCACCATGGATTATCGATACCCACTCTCTGCCTTCCAAGCCTTTGCAATTTGCTTAAGCAGCTTCGACACAAAACCTGCTTGTGAATAACAATTCTCTTGTTACCTCTACGGGCATGATGATGCTAGTGTTCACTACAATTTGGTTGTACATATTCTCTTTGGAAACACATCAGGCTTTGCCATTTTCGTCAGTAACAGCCTTTGTTACTCCGCATCCTTGTTCTATGTAATGAGGGTTACACACATGTATTCTAAGTTTTAGTATCTATTAATTTTTAAAAAGCTAAGTTCCAGACTCTTCCCCTGAGCATGTAGCTTCATCACATTCTGCGAATTTTATATTTAACATCGCGCAATGTATAAGAGAACTATGTTGTTATAGCAACTTTTTCCCTCTATAAGTAGGTATTCAATTGCAAATTGCAGTACAAAGTGCATTGGGTTTTACATTACATAATAATATAACATGAAAATACGAAAGCCATTGGGCTCAGGAGCTTGATTTTGGACAATATGGCATCCTTATTATCAATTTATCATAATCATTCTTTTTATCACGCATGCACATGCTGCATGCAAAGTGATAGGTAAATTATACGGTCAGAGAACCCCTATCTCTGTTTCTTTGTTCTTCTCCCCGCAGCTGTAGCGACAACCATGTCGCCGAGGCTTTTCAGGATTATCAGGGTCCGAGTCACTTGGTTCCGCAAAAAGCCCTCTGAGGCATCTTCTTCTTACTGTGGGCTCATATGTAAGCTTCTCTGCTGGGGTAACGTTAAATTCAGCCTTGCGTGTCTCAAGAGGCCCTGCCTTTGCATTAGACATGGTTGGTTCTGCTGAATTTTGTAAAAATTCCAGATGAACGCCAGGATTTCTTTCGTTCACAGAACTTTCAAACACAACTGAATTATTGATGCTCTGTGTGTTACTATTGACATATGCTCTTGGTGCTGGATTTTCTCTGGTCATTGAATCCTTAGGCTTTCTTCCCCTGGAGCTTCCTTCTCCATCAGTGGTAGTCGCATCAGGGCTGTCATCTGGGTTGATCTTATAACCCCGGTGAATGTGGACTAATCCATCCTTTTTGGCTGATTCTGAACCCATATAAAATGATGCTCCTCTGTTTTCTCCTGCTAGGGTTAGAACAGCGATTGATTTTTCATCTGTAGGCAGCTTTGGTTGCCCTGTGGCCATCTTATGAACAAACTTAGAAATATCTTCCCTGATCTCTTTGTGCAGGGGAACTTGTTCCCAAGTGGAGGTGGCATGCTTTTGATGAGAATTAGTTGGCGTGCTCCCTTCTTTTGGATATGTTGAACTCACAGTTTTGATTTGTTTTTCATCAGTGCTTGAGGTTGTCCATGTCTTCTTTCGTTCAATATCTTCTTGCTTTTCCTGGTGTCTTATTCCTGTCTCAAAAGCTGCCCCCAGTAGCTCTCTGGTTTTTGTCCCAGCATCTGCTGCTGCAGCAAGAAGTTTAGTAATTGTTCTCTGCTCTGGCTCTTCATAAGTTGAACCCTTTGTTTTTGCTTTCCTCCGTTCTTCAGCAGCCTTTTTTCTTTCTTCCCTTTCCTTTGGCTTTAGTGGTGCTGAAGGTGTTTCTGTAGCTGCAATAATTGGTGCAACTTCTTTTACTTGGGCTGATGCCTGTGAAGGCTCTACTGCCACGCCAAATGGTCGAAAGGTGGTTTCTTGTGAGGCAGATAATGGGGGTAGAGTAGAACTTGGAGGCTGAGACCTTCCTTGCGTGGCTCTACGTGATGGAGAAGAGGGTTGTGAAGATGTTTGGCCTGGTGGCTGAGAGGCCAAACGGGATGGAGATTGTTGCTCGGACACTGTCTGCGCTGTTGATTGGGGCTGGGAAGCAATGCGAGATGGGGAGGGAGGCACAGAGGCAGCCCTTGCTTGTGTGGGTGCACGAGTTGGTGCTACTGGCTGAGAAGTGACTTGAGTTTCAGTGGCTCTAGGAGATGGTGATGGTGGAACTGAGGCAGCTCTGATTTGAGTTGTCAGGCGAGGCGGTGATGCTGGCCGTAAAGTAGCTTTGCTTTCAGTGGCTGCACGTGAAGTTGCGGCTGGCGGAGGTTCTGTTTTTTGTGGTGGTGCTTGACCCTGGCTAGGAGTGGTCTGTACCGGGGCGATCCCTGCAGGCCGAAATGGTGGCCGTTGGATAGGGATGGTAGTGGTTGGCTGCGCAGGGGCTTGAGTTTGAGCTGCAGGTCGAGGTTGTGGTTGAGCTGCAGGACGCGGAGCAGTAGCTGCTGATAGCCAAGGGAGTCGAAAACGAAACATTTGCCTCTGATCTCCCATATCTGATAAGAAAAAGAAAAATAACAATGAATAACAATGGAGATGGAAGGTATTTGGGATATTTGCTGATGATGACTCAAGGCTGATGTGAGGTCTGCATATATAGGGTTCGAGTTTGATGCCTTGGAAACTCCAAGTCTACGAGTCATGTTGCATTTGTGACTTTCTTCTAGTTCACAATCCCAACTTTCTTCTTTCTTTTATAAAAGGACATAATCATTTGTGAAACTTTCTGGATTCTTTAGACAGGATTTCCTTGTCTGGAAGGGATAGCATCTAGCTTTCGTTGCCCTTCATACGTTCCATGTCTCTGTTGCCCTGAGTTTATGCTACAGGACCAGGAGTTGTTATTCCTTTCTTAAAGGCATTCCGATTGTTTACTTGCCTCAATGTCTGCTTAAAGAGCATAATCATTCTTCCACGTGGTTCATTTCAAGCCTACTCACAAGTGAAAATTCAACGCAAACAACCCAAGACATTGATTCTATCTTCTTCAATTTCAGAAGAAAAACAAAACCTTTGGGAGAAAGTTTCATACTTTATTCTACTTTTCTAATCCATTGATGCAATTGTTAGCTTCCCGTGGTAATGCCTAACAGGGAGGCAAGGAACATTCCAGCAAGATGGAAAAGCAAAAACCCAAGATTTGTCCTTTAACTTCATCTACTTAATCAAGTAAAGAATTCCTTCAATATAAATTTAAGACAAGATATTCTTGCTTCTTCACCATTGAAATCCCTAGCTTCATTGTCAAAGGAGCTCCCCACAGTCCCAATACCAGCTGTTCATCAAAGGTATGTAATGCAACTTCTCACTTTATTTTTTCTTTCATTTTTAAGCATTATAAATCTATACATACACTTTTAAATTGTTCATTGTCATAGTAAAAAAGGGTTTAAATTAAATTATTAAAAAGTTCTGTAATCTTGATTTTACAGTGCCAAAATGCAAGGGCTTATCCGAGGACTAAGATCATGCCAGGAAACAGTTAAGCTTTCGATTTTAAAGAATTCACTAGGCAGAATCTCCATTGAGGGGAAAAACATGTTCTCCCGTTTTGGGTGCGTGACTTCCTCTCCTTCACCATTGGGAACGCAAGAGAAGGGATTAGAAAACATGACAGTAGCAGACGTGCTGATGACCAAGGGAGAAGAAAAAGTTGGGTCTTGGCTTTGGTGCCGCATCAATGACAATGTTGATGATGCCATGAAGAATGTAGGTATCAACCAACAATCTTTTCAGAAACTAAAATGGACACCTGTTTTTCACCAAGTTGTTGACATGGTTTGGAGATTGTTTACTAAAAGAAACAAGGAAATTTTGCAGATGGCAGAATATAACATTGGGTCATTGCTGGTTTTGAAACCTGGAGAGCAACAACATATTGCAGGAATCATCACAGAAAGAGGTAAAGATCAGCATAACATTCCCTTATGTTGCCTCAGAATCCAGAGTCAAACGACAAAGTTCATCAGTATCTAGGCTCCCCGGGATATAAAACAAACGAAATTCGTGTTCTAAAGGCTTAGGGGCCCATTGTCACGGTCTCAACGAGAAACCATCATCCAATATTGACTTCAGATAATCAACATGAAAGTTTAACTATAACCAGGAATTTCTGTATAAATTTTTCTAACTTTGAGGCCTGTTAATTTCTTAATGCTGGAATGGATGACTGAAAAGACTACCTGAGGAAGATAATTGGGCAGGGAAGATCACCTAAATACACCAGAGTTGGGGAAATCATGACCAAGGAGGTAATTTCCCTCTTTGCAAAACTCTCTTTTTCTTATGATTTAACCTGTCATGAACTATCATTTGTCAACAGAACAAGTTAATCACAGTGACATCTGATACAAGCATTCTTCAAGCAATGCAACTTATGACAGGTAAACTAGTTTGTATGGTGATTTCTGTGATCTGAACACATGGAAGATGGAATCAAAACTCACTTTACATTTGATTTAAGAGAAGAAATGACTATCCTGAATCATCACAGACAATCACATCCGGCATGTTCCAGTCATAGATGGGAAAATAGTCGGCATGGTTTCTATTGTAGACGTTGTCCGAGCAGTGGTGGAACAACAAGAAGGAGAATTAAAGCGACTGAACGAGTTCATCAGAGGAGAGTACTACTAGAGAATGCTACCAAAGTTTGGCTGCCAGTATTCAAACAGGAGCAACGACATCAAATTCACTTTATCCAAACTTTGTACTTTACTTACACTGATCATTCTTTCATTTCTTTCTTCATTTTCCCCCTTTTTTTAATAAATAAAAAGGGCAAACAGAAGAAATGAATGACAAATGGCAAGGGTATGCAGCTGCACATATTTGTATAGCTGCCAAGATGGTGCCAACTTGCAAAAATACCTCTTCCTGTATGATCAATGAAGATGAAAATTACATAGCAAAAATTCTAGAAAAGCACACACCTACATTAGTGTGAGCTATTATATATGTGAGATTAGCATAATCTGCCATCTAGATGCAAACATTAGGAAAACAACAAATTTGCATTACCATGGGGGAAAGCAACCTACATCTATCCGATGATTGTTACCAAAAAATACCGTGATTCCACAAAGGGGAGAAAAAAAAATCAATAATGAGAACCACAGCCAAGTCTCAAAAGAAAATTAGATCAACAAAACATCATAGCTTATCTCACCTCTTCATCAAAGTACATTCCACTGACCTCTCAGTATGCTAAGATATCTAAATTAACTAACCATCCCATTGATGATCGATTGCATGCAAAGGTTTCTGAATCATGTTAATGACAAGGCTATCCCATTGTTGGCCGTCTAGGGCCGTGAGTCTGAGATACCGATAGGGCAAAGTTTAATTGCTGTGATGCAGTAAAGCCCCTGGCCTCCATCAGCCCATGGATCCTTCGAGCATCCTTCACAAAACCACCTGCTATTAGTGCATGTATAGTTCTCTCAAACTCGTGGGGCCCCAATTCATCCTTCTTTGCTTCCAAAACTCCAAGAGCCTGAAGAGCCTTTCTCTCAAATCCAGCCCTTGAATACATATCACAGAGGCTTACATGAACCTTTAATGGAGGAACTTCACCCAGGTCAGCAATCTTGCCCAATAGCTGCTCAGCCTCATCAACCAGCTGCAACTTACCCAACCAATCCACAAGAACTGTATATGTGGCAATGCCAGGTTCAAAACCATCCTTCTCCAGCTGCAGTAGAAGGTCTAAGGCTTTATCCAATAAATTTTTCTTCTCATAAGCTGCAATCATGCTAGCAGTACACTTGTCATCAGGCTTGTGGCCAAGTTTTATCATGTTGTTAAAGTTGCTCCTAGCTTGATCGGAGTCACCAGCCTGCCCATATGCCTCAACAAGCAATGAACAAGACTCCATAGTCGGTTGGAATCCTGCAAACTGCATGGTGATTGCAATTCGTCCAGCTCCGATAACATCACAACTATGAGCATACGACCGAAGCAATGCCATGTAAATCTCCTCTGAGGGTTTGATGTCTCTTGTTTCCATCTCTCTCATCAACGACTCAGCCAACTTAGGTTGGCCAGCATTAACATATCCCATGATCATTGAGTTGTAGAGCTTCATGTCTGGTTGGAAGCCATAGCTCCTCAAGCTTTCAAATGCTTCTTTAGCACGATCAAGATTACCCACTTTGCTATACATGTGAACCAGAACTGTGGTAGTTAAAATATCCGGCATGACACCATTTTCAACCATCATTTTAAGGATTCTCTCAGCATCTTCTATGCGATTCTCTTTAGCATAGGCATCAATCAGTTTTCTATAGTCAGGAATGTTGGCTTGGAAAGATTTTTCGCTCAAGACAAGTTCTGCTACCTATAAATATTCAACATCATAATAACAACTTCAGAATTCGTAGCTCCACTAATCAGAAATTTAATTTCGGAAATACTCTTATTTACATGCATGTTATTCAAACAGGTGGTGATAATAAACATGCATCCAAATGCAAATAGAACAAAATGTAGCATAAAAAGATATATAATTTATCCTGGACTCTTGACTCTTCCTTCAAACAGACCCCTGCATCCAAGGATCTGTGATTTCTCTCTTGTTCTTCATATTAATTATCCTTATAAATACAATCTAAAGAGAGGTAAAATGCTACACAAGAGACTTCTCACCCTCAGTTAAATGCTGGTGCTCTAGTACTAGTATGAACAGGATATAAATATATAAAACAAGAAATGGAAATAAATATCCCCAAAAAGCATGTCTACAGGAACCTTTCGACTAAGAGACAAAAGTCAACTAATATTCTCAACAAACTGCTTTTCAAACTAAAATGCCGATCTTATCAAGATGGTCAATATGGGAAGCAAAACAATATCAATAATGTATTCAGATGGTACTTTTATGATCTCCAGGAAGAAAAAGGTCTAAAACTTCATTTTTTTTTGGCATGTTTTGATATATCACCAACTTATGGAGGACAAGAAATATTCAACACTGATAACGCCATATTTTTTCAATAATAAGGGATGTCAACAGGAAAGCATGCAAAATGTGTGACAACATGAGCTGAACATTAAGAAAACTGTACCTTTAAGTGTATGTCAGGATTCTGTTGTTCCAATCTATCAAGCAAACTGATCCAGTCAACACGACTAGGTTGCAAAAGCTCTGTCCATTCAGCCAAAATCTGTGATGGATCATCCTCCTGTTTTAATGAAAGGATTTTCTCTATGACCAATTTGCACTTCCCAGATAATGACTTTGGCTCCTGAGGCCAAACCATTGCCTCTCTCTCATGAATTTTATCAGCAACTTCAGCCCACTTAGGATCTGATAAATCCAGTCCATAGATCTTATACTTTAGCTTTCCCTTTCTTTTCGGAAGAGATACAACCCTTTGTTCATCCTCGGCTACAACAGCCTGTTCATCAAAGGTCTTTCCATCCTTGGGTTGCTCTTCATCCCTAAGACGTTCCAAACTCCTATAAAAATCATTCTCTTCCATCTTCTCTATCGCCCATTTAAACCGGAGTTCCCTCAACAAATCCCCATGAATCCCAACTTCACTAGCAAACCGACACATTTCTTTCACTTCTTCGGATTGCAAAAACTGCTTTACCTTTTCCTTCTTCCTCGCCTTCTCCATATCCTCCAACACCATATTACTCACTTCCCATACCGTCCTCCACAAATCTTCACTAAAATCCTGTGATGGCATTGCCACTGCAGAATCAAGCATCTGCTGAATACCACCCTTTTCCATCTCTTCCACAACCTTCCCAACAATAATCAAAAGCATCCCATCAATTGTCTCCTCATTGCAATCCCTGTAAGCATCGGATAACTTCCCTCTCATTATCCAAACGAATCGCGATAAAAACTCATTCACCGTTCCATCCTCCTCTTCCTCAGAATCACTAGACACAAGTTTTGCTTCAACACCAGCATAACTTAGCTTAGTTTCTTGGGTTGAGTGAATATATCTAACAAAAGGGAAAATGGGTTTACGGTTTCGAAGAAAAGCAGAGCTTTGACCACTACTTAACGAATAAAGGGGAGGAGACCTTGCGGCGGCAATGGTTGACAACTTTTTGGGATTATAAGAGATTGATTTTCCATTGATTTTCGATAAATTATTGATTGTTTTCCCAGAAATTAAATGCTTCAAGTTCATGGCTACTACAAAAATAGTCAAAACTCTAATACTAGATAGTCTAGATTCCTCAGAACCCTAAAAAGGAACAAACGAAACACTGATTATAACTGAAAATACCTGTGAATAAAAAAAAATTGAGATGAAATGAAGTACGGAAATCAGCTAGTGAGAGTGTAGCCAGTCTGTTTGGTTATCTGGAAAGAGAAAAAGAAAAGGCAACCGGCCGAGAGAGACGGGCGTAGGCTGATCTGAAATTAGAAGAAGCGCCGGCGTTTGCCCGTAAAGCGTTGAAATGGACGGCTAGGATTTGAGGGGTTTAGTGGGGGGGGAGTGATGATGATTAGGGCTTTTCGTTCGGTTTCTGCCTCTTCTTTTCTTATCCCTTTTTTAAATATTCAATTTACTTTTCTTTTTATTCTTTATTAAATATCAGTGTAGCTATTTATTTCATTTTCGAAATTTCTAGAATTTCATTTAGCCATTTAAATTTTTATAATTGTCGTTATTAATATGTTTAAAAGTTAAAACCTTGGGAATTGGCATAAAGTTTGTATATTGTTTTTATTTACTTAAATATGAGTTATCAACAAATTATTTGATTGATTTGAATATCCAAAAATAAGATATTGAATTACAATTTGAAATGAAAATACATATTATGATACAATATAGATTTAATATACTGATTTTGTGTATCAAAACATACCCTTAAAAGTAAAATTACTCTTCTCTCAACCACTTTTTTTCTTCCTCTGTAAATATCTAAACTAAAATCTTGCTTTTCTTCTTTAATACTCTATTAATGTATAATACTCATATTTTATCAATTAATCATATGTTATTACCTCATAAATGAAATATAGCCTATTTTAGAAAATAATCTGAAATAATGCTTTTTTTTATTTAAAAAAAAATTCGAACTCTTCTCTTCATATACCGACCTAAATATTAGAGTGTAAATATAAAGTAATCTAAAATAATGTTAAAACTATAACAATACAAATTTCACACATTAAATTACATATATGAAACAGAAGAAAAAAAAGCATTCTATACAAAAGAAAGCATGGGAATATGAGAAACTACAGCGCTATTACTATAAAGATCAAAATGGAGCAAACAAAATTTCCTGGCTAATCCCCGATTCCTACAGTTAATGGGTTGGGCTAGCATCCTGGGTTCTGAATTAGGAAAGCCATTCAAAAGGGGAAACTCACCACTTGCCACGTAAAAACCTTGATACCTTCTTTATGAGAAATCCAAAAGCCTTGGAAGATGATGTTTTACCTTCATTGCTGCTGGAGATGTGTGAGTTCTCTTGACTCAGGATGAAGCTAGGAATTGAACATTGAGACGCATCACTTCTCGTCATATGTTCCACGAGTTCGATCAGGTGAAATGCGTTATCCTCTGCTCTGGAACTGCCATTGCGATGTATGCTGAACAAGGATTGAATTATGCTTCCTGTCATTATCATTTGACAATACCTTGTATCCTCATAGCATAGAGACAGAAGGACATCGACAGCAAGTTCCTGTTCCTCCTTCTTACCGTCTTCCAAGAGTCTGGCTATTGAAGTAAATAAATTGGCTTCAGTAACTTCAAATCTAACCTGGTCGATATTGCATATATTGTTTATGATCTCAATGCAATAGCCTGCAACATTCGAGTCCTCAAGAAAAGAAACCAGCTTGGGGATATAACCCAAATATGCAATATGGTAACCAACATCACTGCAATCTGATAAATTACGTAGGATCTTCATTGCAAGTGTGTAACATTCTGTGGCTGTAGTGTCAAGGACTTTTAGGATGGAAGGCAATACGCCAGATGCCACAATTCTGGACTTATAGTACTGTTGCCAGGATAAGACTTCCATTATTGCAAGGGACTCTCGAGCCGGTTCAGAATCCAACAATGATGCCAACAAATAGATAACATCTTCATGACAGGGAGGTAATTCGATTCTGCAGGTAACAACACATACTTTTATCAAACTAGTAAACTAGTAGTGTCTTTACTTTGTGTAATATAGTCAATGCAATCAATTATTACCGAAGGGTGTCATTATAAAGTTAGGTACATGAAAACATTAAGAGAAACCAATATGCTTGTTGGCTCCTTACACATGTACCTATTTTCTATCATCTGCATTTAGTCTCCGCATAATAATTGCACATTATTTATTGCAATATTTGTACATTTTCTAAAGATGGATTAACCTTTTTTAAAGAAAAATCCAAGCATTGATTCTAACATGGCCCCTTCAGGTCTGATTATTTCTCTCTAAACTTGGAAATGTGTTTACCGACAACACCTAAGTAGCTAATGAAGGAAAAAGGATGCGAGATATGAATGTTACCTGTTACTGCTCAAAATTGCTAAAAGCACCTCTGCTCCATCTTTTTGCATTTCTATATCACACATTTCGTTTGCATCCTTCAAAAATGTAATCACAGGATTGACATGACTACCTGAAAATGTCAAACGCCTGGCCTTATCATTGTCTTCTAGAAGGCCTTTAACCTTTTCAACAGCCTTGCATTTAGATTTCCAGGAATATTTATCGAGTTCAGAAAGAAAGGCTGCATTGATGTCATGACTACTTGAAGTCATAGAAGAGAGATGACATCTTTGACAGTGAGAATCTGCAGCAACCTCATCATTGCGTGTCCTGTCAGACGAATCCAAAGTAGAACCAGTACTCATCGAGCCAATTGAGACATTTCCTATTTGAAGTTGCAACCCAAGCACTGAACTGCCAAAGCTAGCAATGGACCTGGAAGAAGTTTCCCATGAGGAAGGCAGTGAAGGGATTGGTTTTGCATGTTCAGGAATATTGATTCCATGCCTCAAGCACCACTTTGAAATGAGGCCTTTCATTGCTAAATTTGGAGTGATGGACAACTGCTCCAACCTTGTCTTCGTCACAGGGCATATCTGATTGCCCTCATTAAACCTCTTCTCTATCCATACTCGTTCAAATGTTTGGCCAGAAGCAATAATTACAGGATCATAAAGCAGTCTCATAGAAAGAGGGCATTGGAATTCCTCAGGAGGTTTAGGAATGAAGAAGTCATTAGGTGGAGTCTCATCTTCTTCTTTTCCCACTCCTTGCTTCTGCTCCATGGATGAAGAATAGTTGTCTTCCTCAGGAGGACTGGTGATTTTAGATTGGAGTTGCCAAATTAACTTTCCATGTTTTTTCAGAAGATATAAAAGATAATTCAAGATTTTCCACTTCATTGTCTCCCTATCATGGACTTTTCCAAGTAGTATCTTGATAGATCTTTCCTCTATCAAACGAGCAAAAGGAGATAAAATGTTCAGCCTCAAAGCTGCAAGTTGAAGAGCCTCAATTTCTGATTGGAGTTTGGAGCCTGATGCAGATGTGTCCTGTTGAAGCAGTTCAAGTATGACTGCACCAGCCTCATATTCCGAAGGTTCTACAGGAAAACTTGCACTCCTAAGTTCATCTATAATTCTAGATATCTGTAAACAAAAATTCCCAAATACAATTAAGGAAAGTTTTTAAAGAAAAAGGCTGAAAAAGAATGAACATAGTACATAAAATTTAAGTTCTCCAATATATATCTTTCCACCACTAAAGTAACAACAGCACCAAATAATACATGGAATAACACAAGCAAATCAAGCACTTTACAATTCACCCGCCAGCAAATTTAAAAAAAATGGAAAAAGAAAAATTCATAAAGTATTACATACCTTTTCAGCCAACAATGGTGGAACCATATCTTGAACTTGATTCATAGAAATCGCCAAAGTTTTCCGAATTTTATCACACCTCAAGAGTATCGCTTTAGCTGTAATTGCCTAAATATTTCATTGATAGAGTTATTACCCAAATAATGTCTACGGAAACCTGATAATGATAAATTCACTTGATTATAGATTAAACTCTGTGTGTATAACTTACTGCATAAATTTAACAGTTACAAACCAAATGGCAATGTGAATTTAAACTGCCAAGATATTTGAAATTAAATGCTTACCATGGTGAACAAAAGAATGCAACTGGAGGATGAATATATCAAGAATGTAATGGTGTTCTTAACAGCCCATTTTGGTTGATTAGAAAACAAAAATTATATGCTGCATGAATGTAACATTGGTATAAATTTGATAATAAAACAACAACCTGGGACTAGTGCTATTAGTTTCTGAATTCAGCAGGCATTCATTTCATGCATGTCTTTTATTTATTTTACAAACAGAAAAGTAACAATTAAAAAAGAAAGTACCAAGTAGAGTTTGCTGGATTCAGAACAGTGCTGGATTAGTAACTTGGCTTTATCCACTGCCGATTGTAATAAGCATAATGCCTGCATTCCTGATGTGCATGGCCGAGCAGACTCAAGATCAGAAAACATGTGCGAAATGCTATTAATGATTTTCTTGAGCTCCAAGCACATTAAGCGATGCACCTGCATCCACTGCAATTGTCAGAAAAACAAATACTACTAAACTGGCTTCCTTCTCAGTATGGAAAGATAAAGCAAGAATTTGAAATTGATGACTAGAAAGGGAAATAAATATAACTCTGTTTTTTGGGACAAAAACAGAAGTTAAGTTTCTTTCAAAAGGGGATCTCTTCTAATATCTATTCTCCTGGACTCTAGTGATTAACAACTGGCAAGTCATATGTACCTAATTCTGAAGGCAGCCCAAATCATTCAAAGCCAAAATGAAACCATCCGTTCAGCTAGAGAAATCTGAGTGTGATTCTATTATGCTATAGTGAGGAGAACTAAACGTTTTTTCATGAAGTTCAAACAAATTAGATATTTAACTGATGAGAAATCCAAAAATTAAAAATCCGGTGCCCTTTCTTACAAAGTATCCTATATATTTTCACTCTTAAATTCAACTTGAGATGCTCTAGGATTTTTACTGAAAACACTAGACTATATTAAACCCGATTCTTCTTGAAAAAGTAAATCAAAGAAATATGGTCCAAAAGCTGGATAAAGCTGTTGAGATTTACCTTAATGGCACTGTAATATGGAAGCTCAACACTCTCAGCAGCACGAAATTCCATTTTGTAAAAGTATCCTCACTCTGCACATTGACCAAAACAATTTGAGTCCTCAGAGAGACGGTTATATATGCATAATACACCATTACAAATTTGAATTACAGTTACATGAATACTTCCACCAATTATTTCACCAAAATTATGTAGTCTACTAAGAAAATTAAATAGAAAGAATGAAAACCAGAGGATGGTTGTGAACCAAGTCAAATAAATAGTTTACATCATAAATACTTAAGAGTATAAAGGTTTCTTGTTTAATATCTTTCTAGTTAAAATACTGACCGAAAGAGGCTCATCTAAACGTCACAAAAATTTCTATGAAGTAAAAGGTTGTAATCATAAAAGCAAACTAAGGTCATTTTGGCCTCATTGCCAGAGCAACAAAATTCTGGTAGCAAATTGTAATGATTAGGAGGCAGCTTCAACGTATCTTTATATGCAACCAAGTCAAGATCGTGACTCCTTAGGTGAAGTTAAAACATAACCACAAGCAGGGGCTAAAATTCATTGCAAAGGCAAGCTCTCGAGGAACTGAAAATCAAGCAAAACGGCATCTATGATATGCATGCTCATAATCAGTTTGATTACTAAATATTTCAGTAGGTAAATCACTGCTTACAAGTTAAAGGATAGAGTTACAATATAATTAAAAAGAAAACTTACCCAGTTACTCTACTGGCAAAAACTCAGCGTGAGCTCCACAGAAGACCCAATATAGAAACACCAGAATGAACAGAGAATAAATTGCAAAACTATCAGCTTCTTAACGTCAAGAAGTTCCTGTCATTATAACACAGTTCAAATACCAGCTTTTCTAACATGCACCCCATCAGTTGGCCAAGAGAAGGAAAAGATTCTAGTAAAGAAAGCAATCCCGATGAAAATATAATCTATAAGCACCCCATGGCCGTCGAAGTGGTTGCTGTTGAACCGTTTTATACTTTTATACAATAAAATATAAAAGGAAACACAGTTTATGAGGAAAATTGTTACTGTCTTCCTGAGGAGAAAGCAGTTCATCGGTCAAACCCTACATTTCAACAAGAAAGTTTCCAGAAGCACGTTTAAGTACCCGTAAGAGAGAGAGAGAGGCTGTCCATCTACCTTTTGACTGCTTTAAGGCCCGCTACAATGGTACTCTCAGCACGTTGACTTCTTCCAACATGGGAAAGAAGGTTAAAAAACGAAAATGGGCGGTAACGCCACTAACTCTCTCTCTCTCTCTCTATATATATCACCAAAGTTAGACTTAAGTTTAAGTTTATTATTATGTACTATATCTACCTTTCCTTTGGGGGGGTTTTCTTTTCATGGTGTTTTTCAATAACATATTTATTTCTTCTGCCACTTATGAAATCAGAACCCTGAATCTATGATCCTATTGAAACCGTAAATGGTATAATAACTAACTGGTAACTACATATGTTAAGGATGGTAATTTTAATTAAGTCACTGATAAACGAAGTCAACGGTCAACACTAATTACGAGCACCATAACCTTAAGATATCTTTCGTATAGAGATTCTTAAACGTGTGCCAGCCGCCAAGAAACAACAGTAAACAGACGCAAGCTAGAAGTTAAAACAACTTTCATTGTCACATAGGTAATAGGCCAGTGTCGTTTGCAACGACAGAATTTCCCTTCGAATCTTGAACCAATAAACAGAAGACCTTAAAAGCAGGCATCTCGATGACCCTGGAGTGGACCTAGAACAAGAACAAATTATGTCTTAATCAATTCACGCTGCGGCCTTCAAATAGTGGAATTATTGGAAATTTTGCAGGTCATCTCATTTTCAATCGCTCTTTTAATTATTATTGGTTCTTAACCCACAGGATAAGCAGCATGCACTACCATTAGAAGTACGTTTCTACTCATTTATCTGTATCCTGCCAAGTATGAGTTTCAGCTACACATTTCTAACATTCTTTTCATCTACTTTTTTTGGGACATTAGAAATAAATATCAGAAGGGTTTATGTAAGTATCGGCAATTTCATGCAAGAGAAAAGTACCCGATGGCCAATGGAAACTCTGAAATGGCTGTTTGCACGCAAGAAATTTCACTGAGATGGTACATCCGAGGATTACTTGAAACTTTAATGCTGCTTTAATAGGTCTCGTCCATGGAAGGAATCAAATGAGCAAACGTCTGGAAAAAGTTCAACATTAGAGGATCAATAACCACAGAAATACTTTGTAGTTCCCTGGCGACTAGAATCTAAGCCCATGGCAATGATTAGTACATCTGCAGTTCTGCATCAAAGGGCTCATGCTCATTTTGTGCGAGGCTCCTTAAGAATTTTAAGCAACAAGGATGCTATGAGCAAGGTCTGTGGTCTACTCCATTATGGGTGGTCAAACTTGTTCTTCTCACTCCAATGCCATTCCTAAGAAGTTACTATGAAATATTGCCATATTAGATATTCTTAAATTTATATAAGCATCAAGCTTTCACTTGTATCAAGTTGTGGTCGGTCCAAATAAACATGGCAGAGCAATGCAATATATGCACCGAAGCAGTAGTGAACAAAGCCTATAAACTGATACGGAAAAAGATTATTGGAACCTTAGCAAAAAACACAAACCACCCAATGAAGTCACCAAAAACAATAGGACCCGGTGTTCTTCCCTCCAACCCTTTTGGACTCTAAAGCAGATTAAAAGCAGAATTCTCGATAATGAACAAAGTATTATTTCTTCGGTGATATTTCTTATTTATGCCATTATTCGGATGATGAAGATAATCTCCACTTTGGTCGTTTGAACTAACGTGGCACTTTACTGTCCAGGGGACAGACATCAATAAACTCTTGACTCTATTGTCCCAAACCTGGTCAACAGGGACTAAGAACAATCGTCGGGGCATGGATCGAACCTCTTTGTTTAAAACAGAGGGTTTGGTGGCATAGAAAAGGGAATGACACTTTAGAATCTTTCCTTGTATGCATCAGTGAGGAACAACACAATTATGCATTTATGCTCTAGCTTAGCCACTCACAAATCTCTGACCTATGCCCATATCTTCTCTATAAAAATAAAAACAAGGCAAAGTCATTCGAAGGAGGGCTTTTAAATTAATTGGTGGCCAAATTATTGAACCGATATTCAACTCGACACAAAAAAGGCTTCTAATTCAATCACTTCAAGCTACAAGACTTTGTACAATTCCACTCCATTTGGTTGCTTCACGAACATCAAGCATCTGCTCCTTATCTTTTTGGGACATTCCATGAGCAAAACGCGCTTTTTTACTACTTTCTTCAAGTAGATCCAACGGTATGAAAATCATGCTTCCCAAAATACTTTTCTTTATTGAAAGATTCCCCTCCAAGTGTGGTCCTCAATGCCTTTAAATGCCCAGAGAGTGAATTGTATGTCAGTGGAGTAGACTCCTCCAGCTGCTCAAAAGGAACTGGTTCTTTGGTCCTGGTATTCAATATCCACAAAGGTACAGCAAAAGTTATAGGTCTAGACTTTTAAATCTTTCAAACTTTTGGAACAGTCCACACAAATCTTCCTATCATAAAAAAGGACCCACACTGCCACGATTTCCACAAGGAAAATAGAAAGGAACCCCCTGACTTAACTTTCGCCTGATGCGACTTGAGAAGTCGAGATGAGAAGGATTCAATTGACGGCATTAAGCTAAGAAACATTATAGCATGGCCCTCCTCCTAAAGAGTTATAAGAGTATTTTTGCGTCGAATTTACCCGGTCATATCATGGTTCTCCTCCAAAAGAGTTATAAGAGTATTCTGGCGTCGAATTTACCCCGACATATCATGGCCCTTCTCTGGCTGCTATGGCCAATATCAAGCTAAGAACCAAAGCTATTTGTCTAAAATTCCCCCATCATTTGACACCCAAAAATATAAGATAAAGATATTTAATTACCCCTAAACCAAACGAGTTTAAACAAATTTTAAAATTGTTACTGTTAGGCTATAATATCAACCATTATAGCATATATTGAATCTTCCACAATTCGTTTGATTCACAAAAAGTAGGGGAAAAGAAAAAGAAATACACAAAATTGACATACTTCAAGTATTTAAATTGAATTTCCAATACCGAATAAAGGGTACTCAATAATCATATAATTTCTTGTGGCCAATGTAAATAAAGGCTTCGTTTTTCTCCTTTCATGATTAATTTGTTTTGAGTTTTTCTCCCTCATGCTTCGTTTGTTCTTCTTTGGTCTTTCCAGACCCTTATGTAGCAAGATAAATTGGCACCCTAAATGCAATAAAGGTCTAGGATATAGCAGAAAATCATTCAGTGGCCAAAGCTTCAGTGTTGGTTGAAAAAGTAAAATAAACAGTCTCTTCTTTGATCTTTCAATGAGTTGATTATTATTGATATAGCCTGACTACCTGTTTGCAGAGGACCGTTTCCTCAGATGGCAAGAGCCAACAAGAATAGCTGACGAAACAAAGAAAAAACTTTGATGTGTACTCAGTCCTACCAAGTACCAAGGAGGAAAAGTTTCAAGTGCAAGAGCCAGGCTCGCATATTAAAAAACATAGGAAGGAGCTAAGCATACTAAAAACTTCGATGATTTATTATATGCCTATGGAAAAGGTTATAAATGTAATGTTGCCTTAAAAGAAGGAACTGATGAAGCCCCTTTGTTGGAGGTACGAGAATGCAATGCAAAGACTTTTCAAACGAGGGAAAACGTCAACAAAATGGACCCTAAGCTATACAAGAAATGTCTAATTGTATGGTACTGAATCTCTAATTGACTCATTCCAAGTGTCCAATCACTGACAATGTTAGTAATGCGGTGCCTCAGAATTAATCAGTTTATGAAAGGACATTGAGTCTCATTCTATGGGAACCAAGGAAAATGAAAATCACCTGCCTCAGACTTAAAACTCTGCAGGAGCTGAAAACTAGACTAACAAATTTCCTTTTCTTATATACCTATGGAAATATTGATATCTCAGACGGAAATAGGGGATTCAAAACTGATAATCTTCTAAAAAGTTTCTATTTCTCATTATTTTATCTACGTTTTTTTATAATTTTAATTTTTTTTACATAATATGTTATATTATTCTTTTTCAATTATCATCCTAGAGATATTTTTTTCTATTAACACCTTATGAATAATTTCTATTCTTATAAAAAATTAGATTATTAATTTTATTCAATAAACTTATAAAAATATTCTTAAATGTAAAGGAATAAACTAATTATTAACAAAAATAATTTAATAAATTTATTAAACAAAATTAGCAACTTAACTCTTATAAAATAAAAATTATATACAAGGTACAACTGGGACAAAAGATAATGTGCTAATTGAAAAAGAACCTATAAGGAAAATATTAAAACTATAAAAAAATTATAAGTGTAATTTAACTTAATTAATTAGAGAACCCTAGTGAGAAGGGAGAGAGGCAAAGGGGTAGTGAATGCAGGAAGGGCAACATGGTAATTCAAGGATTTTACATGGCAGCAAGCAAACTGCAACTCATACTCAAAAGACTGACACAGGATCTTGTAATAAGAGCTACATCTGTGGACTCTGCCGATTTACAGGCAATAGGATACAAAGATAAAGACTATCACCGCACGTCTCAGCAAACAGGCAGGCAGAAGAGATTTGGAATGTGGTTCAGAAGCCAAAACTCCATTTTCCAACTGCCCGCATCAATGACGTACTCAATTCACAAATCAACTTGATCAAAGTTAAATATATAAAAAAAGGAAAAGGAAAAGTGAAAAATATTTCTGATGGTAACAACACAGCCGAAAGTCCAAAAATCAGAGCCGCCATTGCCAAGAGAATCATCCCTTGCATTTAACAAGGCTTCTGATTTATGGTTTCCTGTATTCTGAATCATAGGCCATTCTCAGCTACTACATCAGATCACATTATCGTCCGATCTTTGCCATTACTATTTTTCTCCATATTAATATGAGAAAAGAAGAATAAAACATAAATAAATACTCTTTAAATAGAGTATATTTTACCAAGTTGCTCAATTAAGAGAGGGAAGAAAATCCCATCTTCCCACTCAAAAGATGGCAGAATATCTTACTGTATATTTTGCGGGTTTCAAAAGGAGGGCCAGGGATCATATTGTTGGAGCATCTATGCTAATGAGTAGACTCTGTTTTGGGATCAAATCCCCACCATCTGATAAATTCTCTAAGAAATCAACTTGGTGCTGATGATATTATAAAAGACCAGAAAAAGACTTTTATAAAGACTCAGTTGTTTGACACTGGATGCTTGTCCATCAAAGCTCTTGTTTAAGCAGGCGAATCACATCTCGTTGAAGCCCCAAAAAAATATTCGCCAACTTGCACAACCCCACCACCGTTGCTTCTTATAAGTAGCGAGCGTTACAATTTCTTACCTCTACCACCCCTTGACTTCAGTCTTGTCCCTTGACTGAGGCAGCAATCTTTTTTTCCTTCCTAGTTTCTTTCTCTTTTGTTAGTTTCTCCCCTTTTACAATCTTGATAGGCATACATTTCTCTTCTCCAACTTTTCTTCACCTTCACATCCAACTCATCCAAGCTTTACAATATTCGTGTTTGTTTTCATTCATAATCCCACAGCAATGGCATCAAGCTCGATGACTTCATCACGTGACTCTAACTCCTACTGGACTCCAAAGCAAAACAAACTATTTGAGAAGGCACTTGCTGTATATGACAAGGACACCCCAGACCGCTGGCAAAAGGTGGCCGCTGCCGTGGGTGAGAAATCTGCCGAGGAAGTAAGAAGGCACTATGAGATCCTTGTTGCGGATCTCATGTATATTGAATCTGGTCAAGTCCCTATACCCAATTACCGAAGCACTGGGAGTAATCGAAGATGAATTGCTGGTGAGCAAAGGTAGAGTACTTTTGGTATAATTAACTATATCTCTTTATTTGCTAACTTAATATTATTCCTACCTCTTTTGTGCTTTGAAAATTATTACTCATACAACTCTATTTTCTGGCTCAACAATATTCTATTCTCATTCAATAAACTAGCAAAACCACCATATTCACACTGTAATCTTTTTGAAGACTTCCTGTGCAATGCCAAATGCTGTCAACTTATGACAGGGCCGTGGCAGGGCATGGAACCAAGGTCTTCACAAAGTGATCAAGCGGAATATGCAAAATCTGAGAAAACTTCATGTGTTCAACTCCTCTAAGAAGATTATTTCTCTATGTTAATGAGCAGTCGAAAACCGTCGTTTTTAGGGGACACCCTAAACATGAAACATGCACGTGCCCTCGAGCTCCAAAACACAGCATATATATAATATAACTATAAAAGAGATTTCTTGTCTTTCCTGCCTAATTATATGTGGCCGGCCTCTCCTCCCCTTTTAGCTACAGGGGAAATCAATTAAAGTATGTTATCCAGTGTTCTTCCCTAGCTATGATATATGGTATGATATTGAAGATCACATTAAAAAAATTTTCAAATCTTTACATTGTTAACTAAAAAATAACCTTTTAAAGCGGTTGCAATCATCCGTATTTCCTCTAACATGTCATGCACTCTCCTTTCCTATTCTAGTAGCTAGGGTTCAAACCAAACACCGATCCCCATCACCCCGCAAATTTTTTTTATTACTTTATATTGTTTTTATAATACTCTATCCATACCCAATTTCAACTTACTAAGAAAAAGCCCCCATGAAATCCAATCCTCTTGTGTTTAGATCACATGCACATGGTCGTATATAATTCGGAAGAGCTTGAACCCAATATCATAAAATAAATAAACTTCAATGAGGTAGTCCTTAGCCGGTGCTTCTAACTTGTATTCATGCATGACGTAACCCCATATTTTTTAACTTGGATTTCACATTCCTCTGTAACCCTACATAAATAATACGTAGACTTTCCTCTCATGACACTGATTTTTCTTGGATCATGAAGCTAATGTCCCATAGGTCAGCTAAAAACAAATGATTCCGCAATCTAAAATAGGCGTTTGCACATGCTCCACCTCTTATAATAATCATCCAAGTTCTAAAAGGCAAGACAGTTATATTAATTGCTCTAATGCTCTTGTTCTTTTAAATCCTCCACAGGTTCATGAAGAATCTAGAGCTCCAATGAACAAGCAAAGGTTTCTGCTGCATGTCAGAGGATCTTTAAAAATTGGAAAAAAAGAAGAAGAAAGGTATAAAAATATAAAGAAATCGAGAATCCTCAACGTGATTCCCCCCTATCTTTGGCTCCTTTTAAGTGTGTATGTTACCGTTGAGTCAGTTTGTTAATATAACAAAAGGTTGAACTCTATAATTATTAAGCTTGTAAGTATTCTACTGTATTTTCTAGTTTTAAATAAAAATACTCAAGTGTTCTGTACTTTGTGCATTAAGTCTATGATCTCTTTACCTTGTTTGTTTCCAAAGAAATGCAGTAATTGAATCGCCTAATCAAGAGGAAGATTTAAAAAAAATCCAAAATAATATTCAAATTAGCGGATCAAGATTATGGAGCTAAGTATGAAGAGATCAACACAGGATCAAAATGTTTACCAAAAAACAATAACACTAATAATCAACAGAGAAAATTTATGCCTAATTGTATGAAAAAATTAAACGTAGCCAATGAAAATAAAAATAAACAAATATTCATGCGGCTTTATCACAAACATTCAAGGAACAATCTCAAATTTTCATTTTCTTCTTCACCATCAACAGCAGGGCAACAGTTTATTCATTAAGCATAAATTTGATTTCGATTATTGAATCGTAATCGCATCGGATTTACAGAACAAAACGCAAAGTTTCATCACTATGAAATCAAATAACGGCACTAAAAAGAAGCTTAGCAGCTGACCTTTTCGAATTCCAGACTCCAAAAATTGTACTCTGAGATCTGAAGAGACAACCGATCAAGCAATTAACTGAAAATCTCGGTTTGACTTCAACTGAAATCTGGATTTGGTAAAAGGGCAAACAAGGAGCCATTGATTTTGCGAGGGAAAATGAGAGAAAGCCTAAAAATGAAAAGAACGTAATAGAGAAAACGAATTGGCGTGTTTTTAAGTCAGATGGAAAGGCGGGAAAAAATTTTGTTTCCTTCTCAAACAAAAAACTTGGAAAACGTTTCGTTGTTTAGAAAGAGTGGAGATGCGGGGTATCGATCCCCGTTCCTCTCACATGCTAAGCGAGCGCTCTACCATCTGAGCTACATTCCCACGTCGCTGGGGAGTGTTGAAGGGCCACTAATCGAAGCGTAGCAAAACAAATTTGTTTCCGTTTCAAATAAAAGTATGGGAAATGTTTAAACAAAAATGGAGATGCGGGGTATCGATCCCCGTACCTCTCGCATGCTAAGCGAGCGCTCTACCATCTGAGCTACATCCCCACACTGGGAGGTAGGGCTTTGTTGATTGTTCTTTTCGAAAGTTATGTGAATTATTGCTTAAAATATCCAAACCCTTAAGTTTCTATCATAATTTGACGTAGATTCATTAATGTTTAAAATGTATAGTCCACTTCCAAAAAAGATATGTTTTTAGACACAAAAATACTATTGTTAGTCAATCGTTAATATTTTCATAAATTTGATGATATGATAATATTTTTAAAATAATTTTATTTTTCATTAATTTTAAAAATTACCAATATATAAAATATAATTTCTTTCATTTTTACAATTTCTTCCTCTCTCTACCCCAACATTCTCTCTCTTTTTCTTACTAAATTTTCTCCATCGTAGATAATAGTGGCATACGACAACGGCCAGCATGAGAAGCATTGACCAAACATTCCCTAACTGGATCCGATCATGAGAATATTGAAATGCGGTGGATGGGCTCCCATATCAAATTCGGTCATGGGAACGTTGGATTTGGTTGCACTAGAGGAGCTCCTTAAGTGCCGTGGGAACGTCGAATCTAGTTACGCTGGAAAAGCTCCTCTGCACCACAAGAACACTGGATTTTGCATTCTCGACCAAATTCGACCACAAAAATGCCCAATCTAATGTTCTCGTAGTGCCGACGAGCACCAGATCGGGTTGGAGGGGTACAATCTAGCACTCTAGTGACCAGCAATCATAAAATAGCCTCGTTGGCAAACTTGAGAGAAAGGAAAATAGTGGAAAAAAATAATATTTTAGACATTTTATATTTACTCGTTAACGTTATTTACGCGTTCAGAGCAAACTATCCATTTTGACTAAAATTTAAGGGGTTTGGATATTTTACGCTAAATTGTTAGATATATTCTTCTTTATCTTACCATTTCAAATAAAACTCATTAAGTTAATAATAAATAAAACATTTAAATTATGATATTAACAATCATGATTTTATTTATGTATTGATATAACAATTGCGTTTAGCTTTCTTATTTGCTAAACTTAAACTTAATGTAGTGTAATACATCAATGTACAAATTTAGTGTATAAACAAGATCTAACTAAGTAATAGACTATTACATAAACTGTGAACCACAATTGTTACAAATATTCTCTTTGTGTGTGTGACTTAGTTTTGTATTCTTCCTTTTACTTAATAAAAGCAAAATTATACTCATATTAACTAATAATAGTGCAACATCTATTATTAAAAATTGTTGTACCAAATAGGCCTTAATTCATTTTGGTTTTCTAAGTATAGAATTGAGTTAAAATATGAGAAATAAAACATTTCATATTATCATTTTGGTTCAAGTAATTTGGTGTAATTAATATCAAACTATTCCCTTGGTCATAAAAATTAGTATAGTATTTGGTTTTGATATCTTTATAAGCCAAAAAAAAATATTCACTAACATATAATGTTAATTATTTGGTCCAAATAAATGAGTTGATTTTTTTTTAATTGGGAGAAGAGAAATTTGAACATGTTATTTAAATAAAAAAATTATACATCAACTAATAAATCAAATACTCGAATGCAATAAATGAGTTAAAATTTGGTACCGATAAGTCACATAACAAATTTACCCTTGAAATTGACAAAAACTTTTCCACGTTGACTTAATTTCAATCTCTTATTTGTCAAATTGTATAGAAATAAAAATGACACACACATATATATATATATATATATATTAATTTCCTTTCTATAGCATCAAAATTAAAAAGTAAAATACCTTTTAGAATTTGTGTTCAAAATTCTCTTAGGATAAAGAAAAAACGAAAGAAAATTAACCATAGTCAAATGAGTTTATGACGTGCTAATCAAGTTCTAATTAACTTCAGTAAAAGCATATTAAATTTTATAGAAAATTATTAATTTTGCAACCATCGGAACTTAAAAACACATTCTCTCTCGCTCGTAAATCGTTTCACGACTCTCATGCAGCATCGTGAACTAAACAAAGAAAAGCAAATAAAAATCACAAATTAACAGAGAAAGACGCGGCGGCCATTGAAAATGTTGAGAAACTATCTCCGTTTTACTCGTGTTCGCCGATTTTGGTAACCACACCAGTCACCAGGCCCTGGGTTTCGCCGCAGATGTCTCCTCTCCCAAAAGCTATAAATATCTCCCGGTTTCAATCCGTAAGCACTCAGATTGTTTTCATTTGTTCTTTCAACAAAAGTCATAAGTTTCAAGTTTGAAATTTTTAAGTAAAGAAAAAATGGGGAAGATAGTTTTGGTTCTTGCATTCTCATTGACCCTGGTTCTATCAATCCGGTCCGTGGTAGGAGAAGACGCACTTTCACCGGAGCAGATAGACAAGGCTACTACAGAGTTTAAAGAAATGACCCAGTCCCTGTCACATGGTGCAGGAAATGCGGCGGAGAGTATGAAGGAGACCGCGTCGTCCTTGACTGACTGGGCTAAGGACAAGCTCAGGTAAAACGACTTGATGATCCTATTTAGTACTAATTAATTACTGATTACATGCTAATTTGGTATTTGCTTTCTTGGCTAATCACTCTTTTGCTGCCTCGTTCAGGGATTATGGCTGGCTGTCTCCGAAGGGAGCTCCTGCATCCGCCCCGGTAATAGCACCGGCACCAGCATTGGCAAGGGCATTCGGACTCGGACCCGGACCTGCCGCTGCACCCATTGTTTAAGTCTTCTAAGATAGGATATGAACCAAAATGGCAAAGCATATGACTAGTATATTATATTTGGATGAACTTGTATGTATAGGTTAGCCTTGGTCCTCGTCCAATAAATTTGGACTGCAGAAATTTTTTTAATACTTTTTAGGTCTGCGGTTCTTCAGACTTCAGCTAAAGTCTGAATCGAATAATTACTCCAATGTAATATTGGCAAGAATTACTAATATTACTTTCTCTTGTGGTTCTTAATTAACTTCTTTCTTTCTCTTTCTCTCCTTTTCTTTTCTCTGCAATGCACCATGGATTAATCTGAAAGAGAGATGATGAAATTATGTTTTCTTCTAATTCCTCCCACAGTGTGATGATCACCCAAGTGAAAGCACACACAAGCCTTACCATAAAATCATTGAGCAGTTGCTTACCAATGGCAAGAACTTTTGTCCTGGCGCTCATGAGAAAAAGTGTGGCCCGGGTAGGAAAGGGCGCATTTGGGGGGTTTAAGCAGGGTTTATTTTAGAGGGTAAATTGGTTTCGGCTAATGAAGGTCAAAATCAAATCAAATCAAATCAAATCCCCATTTCTGCAGAAACCAAAGTTGTAAACGTCTGAATTAGGTAACAGGATCAAATTATAAACCTGATGGAGAAAACGGTAGGGAGCAAGGTGTTTTCTCCTTCGTTTGTTGTTTAAACATGCCACCACAAATTCAAGCAGGAAAGATGTGTTGGGTTGGGTCACAATCTCAGAGAGAGGACATTGTCCAATTCCATATAGCACTTTTTTTGTTTTGGGATGGAATTGGTGAGCATTTTTTTGTTGAAAAAGAAGCCAAGAGATAGTTCCAAAGTCCAAATAAAAATGCCAAGAGATAGTTGTTTAATCTGGCCAGGTTCATATCAAACACAATAGATCATAAGGCAAGACTTAAATTGTCCCCAACAAAATGACCCTACTCAAGTTTTTTTTGGTTGGCTACTCCAGATTCAGGCTGGCTAGAGCTAATATATATACCAGCTGGATCGAAAGGAACAATTGCACAACAACAGCCGGCATGCAATGAACTCATTCACCATTTCAATCAGGCATTAAACATGAAGAAGTAGACACCATATGCCCATTTGATATTTTCTTTTTTCTGACAGTGTTTTCAGAAGCAAAGGGGCAGAGAAAGGCACTAGCATAATTTAAGGAGAAACAATTAATACAAGATTTTTTTTGGGTTTGAAACAGTGCTCAATGCCAAGAGATAACCAAGGCATAAAATGAAGAATTATACAAATATTCAAGATGAAGGCCAGCTCCCTCCTAAGTCCTCACTCTAAAATGGCTCTGATTAATCCAGGCTAGCTCCTTCTATACATATCTCACATATCGTCACTCTACTCATTTAAGCAAACCATGAAGAGCTCTTACTCCTGTGGCTGCTTCTTCACATTCTTGTTATTATGCATCCAAACCTTGAAAACCTGCCTTTTCACCCCAACCTCAGCGCAAAACTTCTCCACTTCCTCCTCGTCTTGCTTGTTGATCCTCCAACCCAATTTCTCCGCAAACTCCAACATCTTATCCTTCTGCTCCTGTGTAAATTTGGTCCTGAACCTCTTCTTGGACAAAACATAAGGGGGTGGTGGCGGCATTCCCTCAGCGTTAGACTGGAACATAAGATCCTCGCTTGAAGACTCGGTCCCGCAGCCACCGCCGCTGCCGAACGCCACATTCATGGGTGCAACCATTGCACTTGAAGGACTTGTATGAACTGAATACCTTTGATGGTGGTGCAGCATGGTTGGAGATGGCAATGGTGGAGGCAACTGAAGAGGGTTAAGCATCAGGCTTCTTCTACTGGAATTAGGCCCGAATTGGGTCTCTCCATCAACCTCTTTGCGGTGAAAGTTGCGGTGACAGTCACAGGCAGCACATTTCAAGGCCTCGAGAGTTCCTTCTTCTCCACTAGGCATGAACTCACCGCAGCCATCGTAAACGTTTCCACCGATGCTGGCTGCGTGGTTCTTGAGACACTCTCGATATCTGATGACGCTGGATGGCTTTGTGTTCGAACTAACTGAAATGGGTGCAACAGCTGCACCACTGGCAGTGACTCGATCCGGGTGCGGAGATCTTCCTTGGCCGAGTGATTGTTGTCTCTGTGGACGATGAACCTGATCTAGGGTTTCAGTGCAAGTGAGAACAGCAGTACCATTATGATTCCCATCTCTTCTTCTGTCTGCTCCAGGCGAGTGATGACCGAAGCCTGAAGAGCCTGGCGCTTTAATATCATGTTCTTGACCTCTTACTTCCATAATTTAAGAAGTAATTGTTGGAAAAAAAAGATAGAGCTTTATTATGATCTTTTATCCAAGCTAAACGGAAGCTCACTGTTCAACTAATCATGGATCTCTTCCGTGCTTCTGTGTGTATCATAAAAGCTTGAAACGTTTCAAAAGAGATGATGCAAGTAGCTTATCTAGATATCTTGTTGTTTTCCCCTATCCTCCTCCCGATATTCAGCATTATGCTGCCAAAATCCACCGACCCATGCCGCTAATTTCAACCGTTACACAATCCGTAAGCTGAGATAAAAGAAGAGAGAGAGAGCTGTTATGGCAATAAAATGATATGAGAATAACCCTCAAATAACAAACGAAGACATTAAAGTTGAAATGGGACCAAACTCACAGACATGAGAGAGAAAGAGATGAGCAAACGGCAGCAGGCAGGCAGGCAGGCAGCAACCAGCTTTTACGCCTTTACCACACCATCAAGGGGCCTAAACATCTCTAATTAGCAAGAAAGAAAAAAAGAAAAGAGAAGATAGATTTTGGGTTTGGGTGTTTTGAGGTTTTGGCCTTTGAGTTCTAGGTTTAGGATTTGTGCTTCTGTGCTCCCAACAAGCCAACTACATATCCAACAAGAGACAGCTTGGTTGCTTGTGGTGAGGCCGGGAAAGATAAGAGTCAATCTTTTTAGAGAGAGAAAAACAGAAAGAGAGAGAGATTCTGATGAGATTAAGGGGTCTTTCTCTGTACAAAACAACCGACAACGTCATGTTCATCCCCTTCCCACGCCCTGCCACATTTGGGTCCCACTCTTACCCTTCATTATTGCCCTTCCTCTCTTCCTATTTCTTATCTTAGCCCACTTGACCACCCCCCCCCCCCACCACCCCCAACCCCTAAATGACCAAGCAGATGGTCACAGCACTCTCAGCCCTGATGCGACGTAGCTTTGCCTCTCCCATCATCCATAATCCTCCCTCCGCCTAAATAAACCTCAACTTTTCTTAATAAAAACAGGTATCCAGGATCTAATAAACACCCCATTACAGGCTAAAGAATCATCTTTAACCAAGTGCTTGCAGATTCAGATCTCAAAAGAGTAAGAGAGAGAGACGGGAGATAATTGAAAAGTTAAAATAAAAAATAAAAATAAAAATTTTGGGGATGGTCCACCGTGGAGCTGTTGTCCTGTTGCTGAGTGTATGGATCTGAAGCATCAAAGCTTAATGTGCGCATTCTGCAACTCTCTGGCAGCACCACGCTTGCCCCCAAGCAATGTCTTTACCTTTCCGTGATGCAATCGATGGCTTTATTTGTCTCTGCCCTTTTCCACGTTGTTGTTGCTTTGGTACTTGGTTGCTCACTGTTCATTTTTTTTGGGTGCAGTACAGCTCCAACCAATGGCATTTCGAGTTCAAGAATCCTCTCCCCCAGGACTTTATCACATTTTTGTTTTATCACGTCAGTTCTTTTACCAATCTGAAACTTTCCCTTGCGCTTCGTATCATAATTCCCAACTTGAACACCCCCCTCCCCAGGCCTCCCTTCATTTATGTCTTCTCTTGTGATCGCCGGATCATTGGCTAGCTTTAGTGTAAGAAAGCCATACTTTTAGTGTCCTAAACCAATGTTGCCATGCAAGGTTATTACAAAGCTAAAATCACATTCGAGTACACAACCAAGCTAATTCTTTTAATTTCCATGTAATTCTAATGCATGCGCATGCATGAAATGAGTACAAAAAAAAAAAGTATCCGGTAACTTACCATGCTCTTGTACCAAAAATAGTATGTACAACTACAGATTCCTCTCTCTTTAACTTTAATTTGATTGACATATGGAATCCAAACCCATCTTCGATAGCTTGACCCTGAAGTCTAAATGACTTTTGATTACAAAGAAATCATACTAGGTTGACTAAACTCAGGTCGTTCTTTCTCTTTTTCCGAGAAAATAATACACTCCCTCCCCCATAGCCACAACAACAACATCTCTTGAATCATATAGAAGGGTAGGAGTATAATGTTATTATAACGAGAGTAGGAAAATCAAGATGAAGCATGATTTTTTTTCCCCAGTGAGTGAAATTTTCTGAAAAAGATATGTAATAATGCAAATGGCAATTGTGATTTGATATAATCTTAAGGTGATTTTCTTATTACTTAGCAAGAAAGCCATGGTTTACCCCAAATATCTAAAACCAAGTAAATACTAGGATACCTTCCATTAAGCCCAGTGGTAGTCCCGGTGGACCTAGATACTCTAACCCCAGTAAAATGGGCTGGACTGAAGCCATAGACTCTTGGTTTTACTTGATTAACTTTTTTTTTCTCTCTTTTCTAGGAAAAAAAAGTTTATTTTTCAGTTGCCAAGCAAGAAATTAAAGAACCGTGGAAATGGAGAACAAATAAGTTTTCTGCGTATCAAAAGCTTGGCACGCTTTCGTCACCCATCTCCGCCATACTTCCCCTCCCACCACCTCTTCAGGCCATTGCCTTTTCCTTCAAGAAACCTTCACAGACGGAACATTACACCAACTAACTTTGGCTGACATCAAAGACCAAGGCAAGAGCTGCTCTCCACACACTTCCATAACACGTAATCTCTCTTGGGTTGATTGATTCTTGCAACGGTTTGCTTCTGTTTGGTGAGAAACATGGAAGTTCTTTAACACGTCATGTTTTTTAGCCCCATGGAAAAACCAATGGCTACAACTTCGTGTGGCCTTGCGTCCAGCTTCTCGAGTGGTTGCCTTCGATGGGGTGCAACCCCACTTTTAGGTGATATGTCACTTCTTTGAAGAAGCTGATACCAAGAATGGGACTATTACATATCAGATTTTCTCGACAGAGACTTGGGAATGGAGGGAATGTGCATGGATGCCCAAGTCAGCTTTATTGCTTCGTTAAAAGATTTCAACAGTAATGACTCGTCTTGCCCTAGTACTTAACTTAAGGGACAAGTATATTGCCTTTTGTGCCTATACCTGCTGGTTTTTCAGCTCATGGAATTTTTTTTTTTGAAAAAAGTTTCATGCACATAAGGTTGGGGAACCCTGTACATTCAAAGTGTCAAGACTGGTAGGAGATCAGTCTAAACTCTCAGCAAACAAACTGGCTAACAAAAAAACACCATCAGCTCATGGAATTACCGAAGAAAATGCCTATAATGTCTATGTACTGTGGGAAACGCTTATGGGAATCCAAAGAGCGTCTGCAGTATTGTGATTCAACCTATATGTGTTCACGACTAGCACAGCAAGGACTACAGATTAATGTGGTAGCCCAAGCGATGCATTCTATTTGATGAATAGGTACGCAAGAAATTATGACGTTTTTCAAATTCCTGGGGAAAGGAGGATTTCAATCTCACCTATCACAGATAAACCTGTGCTTTTCATGAGGATTTGGAGCTTTTGTATTTACAACTGCCTGGAATCATTGCTGCTTACAGTTTTGTGACTAGAAAACTGGTAAAAGCGCAGTCTGATAGTTCTTTTACTCATTTTTAAATACTTCTACCTTAGGGATTGAAGGGTGTATGCAGCTGAATACTAAAATAATAATATTACTGCCGCGTGATTTTGTCTTGCTTATTGTCAAAACAATGGCAATTGGGGATAAAATGTTAGATAGATCAATTCATAATTGTATAATGATGATAGCATATGGAGCATTGTTATGCAACGCAGCGTAGGAAAGGGATGAACCCTGTTTTACTTCCTGCCACTGGCAAAGATAGAAAGGTTTTCAGTCTTTCTGTTTCTTTAAATCCATTTTCCTATAGCACAGAACAGAGATGAACTAATACTATATTGTATATATAAAGTTGTGCAATAAGCCATTTGGTTTCACCCTTGTCGACCATCCCGAAGAAAAGGAAGCAAGGAACCTAAAGCATGTTCCTTCCCCAATATTTTGGGGCACAAGCAAAACATAACATCCTAGTCCTAGACAGATTTTTAAATGCTTTCACAATCGAGACAACCAGGGATGACGAGTTGGAGCACTTGACAGTGAAAAAGGAATCTCTTCTTTCTCTTCAGCTATCAGGGCTCTTCCCTCTTCACCTTCTCTTCCTTTTCCTATCCTTTGTCCTCTTCCCTTACTTGCTAGTATCATTGCCCCAGGGGATGGTAATAAAACCCCATGGTAATTATCAAACTTCATTTCCATTAAAACTTTCATTTTACCTCCTAGAAAGTTATCCTTGGCCGCCCATCTTTGAATTTTACCTGAAGTAGTTTTCGGAACACTTCCACTTTTTACAAGAACTACCATCCCTAATTCGACTTTCTCTTGATTCAAAACCGTTTCTCTCATTTTTTCACATATGTCCCTCAAAATCTTGTTATCTTTTTCACTCCTCTGCATCTCTGCAACAAGAACGATCATTCTCGAGATATCAAATGCAGCAAGACAACCTCCTCTAATAAGCTGTGGGCAAGTATTATAAGCAGTGGTCTCTATGTAATGAGGGTGCATATCCTGACCGTTTGGGAGCTTAACGACGTCTAGGCAACGACCTGTCACAAAGAGAAATCTTTCTGCCCCTTTCACAATCCCTCTGTCTCCTGTTCGAACAAAACACCGGCCAGCCTTGTTGCTCAGTCTACCTTTAAATATATCTTGAGTTAAGAAAGGATGGCCTAGGTAACCAGAAGCATTGCTTGGAGATGAAACCCAAATCTCACCCTCAATTTCGTCCTCAACAGGCTCATGGGTGTCCTCATTTACAACAATAATGTTCATGTCCTCTTCTTCTTCTTCATTAGCAAGTCTTGCACTTGGTAGCAGCTTGTTGTGAGAAGGAAGATGAGGGAAACTGGAGTTTCCAGAGTTGTCATTGTTTCTCCACGCTGTGGAAACAAATGTGCAATTCTCTGCTAAGCCATAAGATGGAGAGATTGACGATGGGTTTAGTCCAAATGGCTTAAACACATCAAGAAATTCTTCAACTGATGCCTTGTAAATGGGCTCATTGATGATTATGAGATTTCTCAAGCTCCATAGATTAATAGGCGAGCTTCCTTTTTCAACTCCACCACGCTTCACGACTAGTGGAAGGGTGAAGGATGGAACTGGAGTACAAGTAGCCTTGAACTCTGTAATTAGCTCAATCCATAGCCTAGGCCGGTTAACGAAAGCTCCAGGTGATGTTAAGACGCATGTTGCACCAGATACAATGGTCAATAACAGAAACATTAGGCCACAATCGTGGTATTGAGGTAACCAAGAGACAATAACACTATTTGGATGCAAATCATAAGCTTTCCTTGCTGTCCTAACATTGTGAGCTGCTGATCCAGCTGTCACAAGCACGGGCTTTGGGATCCCTGTTGCACCTGAGGTGTATTGAATCAAGTAAAGTTCGTCAGGTTTGCAACCATTATAAAACATAGAACCCGCTGTTGAATCTACATTTTTATGTTTGATATCTCCAGTCGAAATCCATATCAGGTTTTGTAACATCCCTGCAAGCCTCTCGTCTTTAGAGGGCGAAGAGAGATATTGCTGAACCCTTGTGATGTAATCATGGTGAGCTATGGCAGCTTTGAGCTTTGTCTGGGAGAGAACTCTGACTAGGTGGTGATAGTTTTCTTTGGCGAAAGAAGGGTCTGGTGGGATTATGGGTACGCTTAAAAGGCCAGCTCGTTGACACCCAAAAATGATCTCAACGAGCTCTAGCCCAGGTGAGCATAAAATGACTATTGTGTCACCTCTTTGCAATGAAAGGAGTAGCTGAAAGGAAATGGACTGCACTGAATCATTAAGCTGAGCATAGGTAAGTGTTGAGCTCTTGCTTACATCGGTCGAGCCATCGTCGGGCCAAATGAAGGCTGGCTTGGACCTGAAGGCTGGTAGGCTAGCCCATATGGGAAGGTATTGATCAACAACTGGTTGGTCAGGGAAAGAAGGATCATAGTTTTCATAATTCATGTCTTTTCTCTCTGTTTCATTGATAGGTTGTCTACCTGTTAACTCCACCTTTTATAGTGAGAAATGTGAGGTCAGCATAGGGGATTAGGTGTTAAATGCTGTCCTCAGCGAAGACGACGAAAACTGAAAGAGAGAACAAGGTAATATTCTGTGAGAATATCCCAGTATGATCCTCTGCCGAGCTTTCACAGTAAATAAGTAAAACAATGTCAACTTATTGATGTTTGTATGTACATCAGTGTCATTTTGAAGAATACCTCACATTCCATGCAGCTGTTTCTCGACTAATTCCAGCTTCTGGCCTTCCCCAAAGCCGTCCTTCTGGCTTTGCTCCCATGACGCGGCGGGTGATGGATACATAACCATTTAAAAATATATAAAGAGCCAATAATTGGTTCTTAATAAAAGCTACTTTGAGGTTTTACCAGGGTAATCTAGACTCGAACAGGGAGAGAGTTTGCGGGAATTCCAAGAGGCTGAAGGTATCTTTTGCTAGTTCAGATCTTGTTGGCCTCAAATTACGTCGGGAACCAAGTTTCTTGCTCGAAAGAGTCGAAAAGTATTTTATTTGAGTTTGTTCCTTGATGAAAAAGACTACCATCAAGTGTTCAAAATGACAAATTACTCGGATTGGGTTGGCCTTCTTCGACCCAAATGCAGGCTCGCTTGGACCTGAAAGATGCTAGTAGGCTCATCCAATACGTGGAGACATTGCCATATGTTCCTGTTATGTTAATCTTTGCATTCCAGGTTAAGCATTCTTCAACCATGTTTTCCATTTTTCCAGTGTTAAAAGTCAGAAACCACAAAGCCATTATAGCTATTAATTAAAGTAAGTAGGGGCTTTAATACGAATGATTGTGGATTGATTGACAAAGAAGGTTCTGACTTCAAACATGTGCAGAGTTGTTAAGATTTACAAACATGCAGGCCAGACATTAGACAGTTTCAAGAGACGCAAAGCCACATCCAGCAGTGAATTGCATTCTATTAATGTCCTATATGAGACAGTTGACAATTAAAAATGATGTCCTTTTACTAAGACCAAAGAAGTTGGCAGTGTTTATTCGATCTCATAGTAGGTTTACCAGACCAAAGTTGATAGACTTGACTCTTACGGCCTATGATGCTAATGCCTTTCTGAACAATAATATCACACGAACATTTTCCTATGAAGTGCGTTCCCTTCAAGTTGACCGATGGATTGTGACAAATGCCACACGTTCTGTTTCCAATGCCAATCATTGCCCCCAAGCACAGGCCCTAGTAACATAACGACAGGAAAATCATTACAAAAGCATTGTAAACAAATGTTAAAACCAACAGAGTTCAAACTCCAATCATGTACAGGGTAAATAGCAAAGATAAGCATCCAGGGAGCATGATCATGCATTTTAAGAGAGGATTTTAAAAAATGCATCTGGTACCATCATAACATGAGACATTAAAGAATCTTAACTCAGGGTGATTTTTGTAGTATACCGGTAACCCCAAAAGAATCCCAAGCCGCTACTATGGCCTCATGTGTTTACATTTCCTCCATTGTGTCTTTTGGCAGCAAATGTTTGAATAAGGTAGAGATATCAAAGCCAAGGAATAAACTATCTCTATTCATATCTTAATATCAATTAGATCGATGCTGAAAATTACTTCTTCAACTAAGATTTCCAAATGGAAAATTTAACTTAACATCTTTAATCAGAGGATAACAACAATTTAAAAAGTACAGAACGTTTGGCATATGGAATCCAGTACCTTGTTCAAAATTAAAGAAACAAGATAAGAAAAAAAAAAAAAAAAACCTTAAACTAATCCTTATTCAGGTTTTTCACCTTAAACTAGTCAAACAGATGCACCTTCCTAACAAATTCAGAATATAACTAAAGGAGAGGTGCTAAAGTGTAGATGATCAATCAGCAGTAAGATTCTCTAAACTTTGCATAAAATTTACCAAGTAGAATGGGAATCCAAATCCTGAACACTCCAAGATCATGAACATAGGGGAGCTACAGCAATGACCAGTATAGCACTTGCATCAGAGATTTTACTACCATTCCCAGCAATGTTGCAAAAGAGTCTCAAGAACATAAAACATACAAGGCTGAAAAGCATATATTGATTGACAGGCATTTGCCATTTATTCCAACATGAACCTTCACTTATACCATTATGTAAACAAGAGGACCACCCATATGGAATCAAGGCTAGATATGACATACTGGATCCATGCTAACTAACACTCGTAAAGCAACCTTCACCAACGAAATGATCATAGACACAACAATAAATAATCATAAACAATTACTAGTTTCAACTTTGAACATGGTATCTAGAGTATCCACAACATCACAAACTTCACACTCTAAAAAGAGCCTCCTCAAAGGTGATGTAGCTTGGAATGTTCCACTTTTAGGCAAACTAATATCTAGTGGTAGCTCTATTCAAATTATAAATACTTCTGTTTAACTCTACTTGAATTGAAGACCAAACTCTTCTGAAGTAGAGGTTAAATCTATATTCCAAACATCTATTCATTGCCTACTTTCAAATGCAAAAGCATGACTAAATTACCTTTATGTTTTCCTGCCAACATGGACACATACCTACACATGCTCTCCCTATTATATTCTCCATCTTGATATCAAGCACTGATACCTTTAGATAGATAATATATCAACTATAACTCAATGCCAAGCTTAAAAATAAAAGAAGTAAACTGGATCTCCACAGAATGTACATCAAAAGAATATAGGAATGAGAATGAAAAAATAAAATTGGCTTTACTCGTGTAACATTCTAATATATGTTAATAAAAATATACCATTAGCATCTTTTTATTTAGTAATTTTCAATAGAAAAAATCTATTCTTTTTTCTGGCTTCTCTTAAATCTTTTTAGATAGAAAAATCCACCTGTTTGCTGCCTTTCTAACTTTCTTTGTTAAGCGTTCTACGAATTAATATCGCCTTTCAGAATGCTTTTCATATGTTGACGCAACTCCTGTCAGTTTCCTTGAGTTAGAAAAAAACTGGTTCCCTTTTTCTCTATTTCTTTCCCTCAAGATCATGTCAACACATTGCAAGGCATGTATAGTATCCAAGCATTGGAAATATATAGTCCGTTACAGGACGTTCATATTCTATTACTTCCATAAATTTTTTAAGAGCTAAAGACAGCAAAGCAATAAATTTCAAGACTAATAAATAGCACTTGAAATAAATGTATGAGATGCCTCTTAATTACTATCAATCCTACTTCGAAAGCATATAACTGTTCAAATGAATCTTCTTTAAGGCACAAAAAGCAACAATGAGTAAGCTCTTAAGATGGATAATGTCAAATGCCTCTAACTTGGCATCAACCGAGCTCCTAAAAGGCAAGGAAAAAACATTTCTTTTTCATGAAATGCAGCTAATACTAACAACACTAAAATTTGCAATAAAGCAAACATTTTTTTTGCATATAAAAAAGGAAGAAGAAGAAGAGATATCATACCCAAGGTTGAGAATGCTATTAATGGGGTCAAGAAGCTGGGGCTGCTGCTGATGCTGCTGGTGTTGCTGCTGCTCCTCTTGCTGAGGCGGTGGAAGACTAGCACCAGCAGCAACCGCGGCAGCACTCGAAGGCGCTCCTTTGGCCTCAACAAACCTCCAAAGATACCACGATGCAACTGATCTATACGGCCTCCACTTCTCACACAACAGATCCATCTGCGAAGGCCTCGGCAACTCCTCCAAATTGTAGAGCAATTGAACCCCTTTTCGAACCCCAAGATCATTAATCGGCAAAACATCGGGTCTATGAAGCGAGAAAATCATAAACATATGAACCGACCAAGAACCGATCCCATTTACCATAGTAAGCATGGTGAAAAGTGATTTGTCATCCATATTTACAATCGCCGAGTCCGATAAAATCCCCGTCTGGTATTTTCTCGCGAGATCATGAAGGTAACTCGCTTTTCGTCCAGAGACACCAATTTGTCGGAGCTGTTGAGCGGTTAGGGAAAGAACAGTTTCAGGAACGACACCGTTTTCTCCTCCGCAGAGAGCGATGAAGCGATTGTAGATGGAAGTGCCGGCTTTGAAAGCAAGCTGTTGGTAAAGAATGCTTCGAGTGAGAGCCAGGAAAGGGGTGTGGAAAGTGTCGAAGGTTGGAGGTGGGTGGATATCGATTAAGGAAGCGAGGAGGGGATCGGCGTTGCGCAGGTGGCGGATGGCCGTTTCGACCTCGCCTTCACAAGAGAGGGACCGAGCCATGATTCGTGGAACCACCGCTAGGGCTCGATGTTGAGTGAGTTTTGTTTTGGGAGTTTTGGCGACGGTTTTAGGCGGTTCCGTTGCAGATGTTGCGGAGGTTGTTGCTTGTTGGGAGGCATTAGTGTCGGAGTTAGGGTCTGGAGAGAGTTTCCGGATTTTTCTAGGGCGGAAAGGGATTTTGGAAGGAGGGGACGAGGTTTGAGGAGGGACATTGGTCAGTTCCGTCGGAGCGGAGGCTACGACGGCGCTAGTGACGGTGGTGGACACTGCAGCGTTGGAAGTATTATTCGGGTTTTGAGTTTGGGTTTGACCTTGGGATTGCTCTTGGGTCGGGGTGGAGGAAGAGGAGTCGTTTTGGGGCTGAGATTGAGCCTGTGGTTGAAGCTGTGCCCGGGTTTGTTCGCCCATGTGAGATCGATCAAAATCTGAGTCACAATTTAGAAAATCGGTGGTTGACTAGGGTAATGACAGGCGGCGTTGACGGTTGCGGTAGGGTTATGGGGAGGCGTAGTGGAAGGAAGACATGAGCGAGTGGAGTGATTATGAGAAGTTGAAAGACTCGAAACAGAGAAAAGTGAAGTAAACTCACTTTTTTTTTTTTTTTAATTTACACTAATAAATAAAAACCTCAAAACTTTCAATCTCAACTGTGTTTTATTTTCGCTTCTCGGTTGTTTCTCAACAAGTGTTATCTTCCGAGAAGGAAAAGTATCATAGCTTTTTGACGCTCCACGCTCGGTTACAGCGCGTGTAGTAGCAGTCCCACGAACTGTTTACCGACCTAGCCCAATTCAAGCGGGCCAAGCCGTAGCCCTAGTTCATAACTATGCCGCAGGGTCCTGTACAAGGTACAGCAAATCAGTCTAGGTCGTACTAGTTTGGCCCAAAACGTTCTCATTTTGGGCGCCCGGCCCACTAGGAAAGTCTTAGTATTTTAAGGAAAGAAAATTCATACAGTTTCTAATTGGACCGACCAGTAAATAACATTTGGTGTGCACATGTCCCACGGTATAACTAGTTAATCAGTTTCTGCTTTTTCATTACCAGGGCCCAACCTCTTGCCTTGTTCAGTTTCTCATTCATATTTTTCAAGTGGACCCTTCTAAATTTCTTGTACCAAGGTTACAAAATCAGACAACGGTAACTTTCTTAACTCCAACGAAGCCGATTGCCAACTCCCAGGTTTTCTCTTGATTCGCTTAAACAGCGAGTGACTGGTAGTTGGACTTCCAATCAAACAGCATGACCACACTCCTTGGCGCAACCAATGTTTTTCCACTTACAAACATGGAAATGCATAACGAGTCTGGACTGTTCCGAAAGGGCAAAAAGGAGAAGTTTCAGACAAATGGGGTCCTTGTTTTTTAAGTTTTAACCTGCTAGGATTTCGATTTTTAGATATATTCGGCACGCCGAGGTTGAAAGTGTTGCTTATGTGCTACTGATGCATCATCACGTGAATATATATATACATAGATCAAATCTGATTACTTTAATTTAACAAGAAATCAAACTGTTGCTTTGCTTAACTTGCTTTCAATGATTGAACTTGGTTTATATTTTACTTCCATTTCTAGAATCTTAGTTGGACATTGATACGTTTTGCAATCATAGGAACAACCAAAGGCCTATTCCTCTCTGGTAAAAGAAATTCCTTGACTCTCAAACAGAACCAAAGATGGTTTTTCAATCAGTAACTCTCTCTTTCTCCTCTTAGACATCAATAAAACAATTTCGATTCAGGAGGGCGTGTGACCCCATTTATGGTAAGTTTGAGCTGGAACTCACGGACCCTTTCTATTACAGCGGAGCAAATGGGCTACGAGACACGTTTTACACGTCTGGTTCTCTGGTTCTGATTTCTCTTTTTTCTATTTTCTGGTTGATGGTATTTTATAATTAATAGTTTTTTTTATAACTCCATGTTTTACTACTTCCATGTCCCAGCTCATAAAATCTTCTCTCTCAGCATATATCCAATCTGAGAGCCTAAAAGGACAAACAGAAAGGCTCCTTTTTCTTCTCTCTGGGTGAGCAGAGAGTGTTTGCTCATTGAAAGAGACTGTTGGTATAGAGAGAGAGAGAGAGAGAGAGAGAGAGAGGAGNAGTAGTAGTAGTAGAGAGAGAGAGAGAGAGAGAGAGAGAGAGAGGGGACAGATGAGTTTCAGGGACGATTCTGACGATGGGAGGGATCTACGGAAGCCGTTTCTACATACCGGAAGTTGGTACCGGATGGGTTCCAGGATGGGGTCCAGTATGCTGGGCTCATCTCAGGCTATTCGTGATAGCTCCGTCTCTGTTGTAGCCTGCGTTATGATAGTTGCTTTGGGTCCTATCCAATTCGGTTTCACTGTAAGTTAAACTTCATTTTCACTTGCCTTGCTTCTTTTCTGATCTATCTTTAAGGTTTACTATCATTTGAAACAAGAAATGAAAGTTCTGAACTGGGTTTAATTTGTTTGTAGTCTGGTTATTCTTCTCCTACACAATCTGCAATCATCAAGGATCTTGGCCTAACAGTCTCAGAGGTGAAACTTATATATTTAGTTTTGGTTTGGTTATCTGGGTTTTCTCCTTGATTTACCTCAGCTAGTAAGTCTTATTTTTGGGACAGTTTTCTCTATTTGGTTCTTTATCAAATGTGGGTGCCATGGTTGGGGCAATAGCCAGTGGTCAGATAGCTGAGTACATCGGACGAAAAGGGGTAATCCAATCACTGATTTAGCTTCACATTTTTGTTTCTTGTTTGGATTTGGATTGCTAATTTTAGCTTCTTACATTCATTGCAGTCTTTAATGATTGCTGCTATTCCTAATGTAATTGGATGGCTTGCTATATCTTTTGCAAGAGTGAGTTCTGTTGATTATATTATCCAGGCTTCATGTAGCTACTTTGGTAAAATATAACTTGATCATTTATACTTAGAATATCACTTTCTGCATTTTGCAGGATTCATCTTTTCTTTACATGGGAAGGTTGTTGGAAGGTTTTGGTGTGGGAATAATCTCTTATACGGTAATGTGGAACTATGCTTTGGTTATTTAGATTGCACTTTTCTGCAAACAATGCTGAGAGTATTTGTTGTGTTAATCATGTATAGGTGCCTGTCTATATAGCTGAGATAGCACCTCAAAACTTGAGGGGGGCTTTGGGTTCAGTGAATCAGGTTGGCTCTGGCTCTGCTTATCATGAGTATTGTTAATGAATATTTGTAGAAGGCTCTAATCACTTATTAGACAACTCAAATTTTACATGTTGTACTGTGTAGCTGTCTGTCACAATTGGAATAATGCTGGCCTATCTGCTGGGACTTTTTGTTCAGTGGAGGGTACTTGCAGTTTTAGGTAATTATCCCACTTTTTGTTCAGAGAATGATCTCATATGGCTCAGTCATTTCAATATTACTTCTCTAGCCACTTCTTGTAGTGTGATGGTCAGCTTTTCCCTCCACATTTCTGAGTCCTGTGTAAAGCTTTTACCAAGAAATTTTATGAGATTTGAACATTCTAATTATATCACCATTCATTTTCAGTGCTAAGGTAGTTCACATTTTAAATTTATTGTTATATTGCTTTAAATGAGTAGTTGAAGTCATTCTTTCCTCTAAGAATGGGAAAAAGTGAAAAACTGAATGTTAGACTTTCAAGTTTCTAGATGATGGCAATGGGAAAATATTCAAAAGTAACTATTTTTACTGATGGAAATTGCTAATTTCTTTCTTTGGCAGGAGTACTTCCTTGTACAATTTTGATACCTGGTCTCTTTTTCATTCCAGAATCTCCCCGATGGCTGGTAAGCTTGAGAAGTAGATTGTTTACTCAAATATGCTCAGATAGATAGTTATGGTTACCTGATTCAAGTTTCCATTCCTAATTTTAGGCAAAAATGGGTATGACAGAAGATTTCGAAGCTTCTTTGCAAGTTCTCAGAGGTTTTGATGCTGATATTTCTATTGAAGTGAATGAAATCAAGGTAATTATAAGCAGTTAAACAGCTTTTCTTCAATTTCACACCTTTCAACCTGGTCAGCCACCTCTATATTTTCAAGCTCTTGTTTAAACTTCTAATTCATTAGTAGGTATCATTCTGCCCCCTTCCCTTCCCTCTTTCTCCTAAAGTTACTGCTTTAGTTAATTTTTTTTAATATCACAGAGGTCTGTAGCATCAACAACTAGAAGAACTACAATTCGATTTGCACAACTCAAACAAAGGAGATATTGGTTCCCATTGATGGTATTTTAATCGTCTCAAAAGTTTTATTGTGACTTTTCATTCATCTGAACTGTCCTAGGACTTGATAGCACCAGGAAAAAAGAGCTTAATTGGTTTCACCGGCCGATGTATTTCAGGTTGGAGTTGGATTACTTATGCTGCAACAGCTTAGTGGCATTAATGGTCTTCTATTTTATTCCAGTACCATATTTGAAGCTGCTGGTAAGATTAATCTTGTTTCCCCTCTCATGGAAACATTTGCCAGACAAGATCTGTTGATAGTATTTGTCATTAGCGCTGGTTATTTCCTTAAACCGATTAGAAGTATGTGAAAGTGGATCCCCCTTTTTGCCAATCCTCCTAAAGAAAGAGTTATGTGCTAACTTCTGAAATTCAATGCAAAAACTCAGACAAACCTAAGATTGCTGATCTGTGTATGCCTGTCTTGTAATATTAGTATACTTTGTTTAACCATATTGTTTCAAAAGTGTTTTGGTGAACAAGGCTATCAACAGTTTTGTGTCAGCCATCTTTGTTGGCTTTACCTGACTATTCTTTTTCCTCCTCTTTTAATACCACAAGTTTAGCGTTCAAGTTAAAAGGCTTAACCAGATACTTTAACCTTGAACAGGGGTTAAATCCAGCAATGTAGCTACCTTTGGACTTGGTGCCGTTCAGGTATAGCTTGGAGAAATGTCACAGCTTTTCTTTTTTTGTTAAATTTTTCTGTTCACAATGAGAACTTCTAAACAATTTTGATCATAATCTGAATCATGCATGGTTAGGTCGTTGCTACTGCTGTAACTACATGGTTGGCGGACAAAGCAGGACGCCGGCTCCTGCTTATAGTAAGTTTATTCTACTTTTGTTTTTTGTACTTTGTTGGTAATAACCTAGAACCAAAACAAGAGTATTGGTTTTGCCTTTTCTTATTTCAGGTCTCCTCTTCTGGAATGACTCTCAGCCTCCTAATTGTTGCAGTATCATTCTATATAAAGGTAATATAATATGGACTGTGGAGGATTCTGTTGACACTAATGCTCCCCGCCAAATAAAGAAAAAGAAGTAAACTGAAATTATATTGCCTTTTCCATTTCTTTTACAGTTTTACCTAACATGGCAATTCTTGGCTAATTGATCCAGGACGTAGTATCTAGTGATTCTACCCTTTATAGCATTATGGGCATATTGTCAGTAGTTGGAGTTGTGGTATGTTACTTGTCCTTTTTGATATGGTGTTATTGCTTTGAATCTTTGTTGCTAAATCGTAATTGTATAATTTGTTCTTCTTTCAGGCTGTGGTGGTTGCCTTCTCTCTAGGAATGGGGCCCATTCCTTGGGTTATAATGTCAGAGGTATCAACATGCTGTGTTATTTAGCATCATCTTTCATCCATTTAATTGATTTGCTATGTTTACTTTTGTCATATCTGATGAAATGGGTGGCAGATGTACCGAAAATCTAACTCTTAAAGCTGCAAGCTTTTACATAGCTGATAACATACTTATTTTATCAAACCTAAACCAACCGTTTACCAGAAAAATTTTGGTTTCCAATGTTTTCACTCAATGTCCATTGATCTTCTCCATGGAGTGCTGATTCTTACAGCATAACCTCCAGTGTAATGGGAATGATAACCATGATCTCCCTTTTAAAGTTGCGTCTCCCGATTTTGCTCATGTCCCATTGCAGATTCTTCCAATAAATATCAAGGGTCTTGGTGGAAGTATAGCAACGCTTTCCAACTGGTTCTTTTCTTGGGTGGTTACAATGACTGCCAACCTGCTTTTGGATTGGAGTAGTGGAGGTCCTCTCTCTCTCTTTCTCTCTCTCTCTCACACACGCACACATCTACCCTCATGCACCCACATTGAATCCACCTTAGACAAAGTTGATAGTATGACAGAAAGCAAAAACCAGAATATCGAATTTGCCAAAGTTTAGAAGATTTTTAAATGTTAAATGGCTTGGACACCCTAATAGGAGCTACGGTATTACTGCTTTCTCTTCCTAATTAACTCAAGCTCCCTCCACCCTTCAACAGGAACCTTCACGATTTACATGATCGTGAGTGCTTTCACTATCCTATTTGTGGCTCTTTGGGTCCCCGAGACAAAGGGGAGAACACTGGAAGAAATCCAATGGTCTTTCAGATGAGCTTTTCTTCTCCTTGTTACATTTTGCTTAGAAGAAGCCAGTTCTTGCATCCATTTTCAAATTATCTCTCACAGGATCTCTAGATGTAAAATTTTTGTTTGCAATTTATCTTCTTTTTGGCATAGAAAAAGGCATATTCTCTGGCTAGCATCTTCTGTTCCTGGCTTTGTATTTTTACATGACTCCGTTTCATCCTCAAAACAAATATCTGTATTGTCTGCTTATGTGAGTGATTAAATTCATTTATATACTTTCGACGAGCAAATTGCTTTCGCTTTCATTTTGACTCTACGTAGAACAGATTAAGCTGTTAGAATAGAAGGCAAGGCACTGGCACCAGGGTCTCCAAACTCAAGTCTTTAAACAACTGATATGATTCATATACTGCAAGTGGTCGTGTTTGGTTTAAACATTTGAAGGAGATGTACAGCTAACTGCTTCGTAAAGGTTAGGTGAGGCCTACCAATGGCAGATGTCTACCTTACAGTTCCTTGGGCCCAAATTTTTGGCAGCCAATGTGACCTCAAATCAAACTAGAGAGATCGTTTCTAGTATCACGTTCATGCGTAGAATCCGAGTCTAAAAAGGAATCTAAGCTAGTACTCCATGATTAGATGTTTCAGTGTCAAGAAATGTGATCATTGTACGTTTGTCTTACGAGTTTGTCTCCATCTTTTGACAAGGATTGTTGCGTAGGAGAGTAACTGTCTGATAGTAGGCTGATGTGAAATGACAAAGCATATGATAATGGGGAAGCATTCCTTTGAAGATGCTAGATACCCTTCGCCAAAGGCAGCAAGCATCTTAGAAAAGTGCAGCTAAAGATCAACATGTTCTTCCCCTGTTTTGAGGATTTGTCTTTCTTCTCTTCGTCTCCTTCCGACCACAAACCTAGAAATGATTGACAGGCGTAGTTTGCTAATTTAAGCTTTTAATATAAACCTAGGCAGCTAGGCAAGATATTCTGTTGTTAATACAGGCAAAGATTGCAGGGCAAAGAAAGATGAAACACTCTGATGGCACATTGATTAAAATCTCGTAAGTATAAATCAAACAATCCTGGATGTATTAGTCTCAAACAGGTCAATGACCAGTAAAATACAAGAAGTGTTATGGTACAAAATGAGCGAGTCTCACATGATAGTACTCCAGACATGCATGCAAGTTCAAAAAATGAAACACAAAGGTATCCACATTTGATAACAAGCTGAGGAAAATGACTAAGTACACATCAAGACTTGGATAAAAGCAATATATTCCGGTCTACCTTCCAATTAATACTGTGTCTGAATGTAGAATCTAACTTAAAATGTTGTTCACCTAGGTACTTATTTTCACAGGATAGTTATCAATGCAATCTTCCCAGGGACCATTACCAGATGGCTTTACATTCCTAAGTGCTTCCCAGACTGCACTATTACATTTGAAACCACTTCCAAATGCAATTTGCCAGACACGGTTGCGCTTCCGCATCCTCCCCTTAGCCTCAATGTACGCCAATTCATACCAAATGGAGCTCGAAGAAGTATTTCCGAAACGATGGAGAGTCATCCTGGAAGCCTCCACATGTACCGGTAGCAGCTGCAGATTCTTCTCCAGCTCATCAATCACAGCCCTTCCACCAGCATGTATACAGAAATGATCAAATGCCAACTTGAAATCCGGAATGTAAGGCTTGACACTGGCATTGAACAGTTTCTTCACCAGCAAGGTTGTGAAAAACAAAAGCTGCTCACTGATTGGAAGCACGAGAGGGCCCAACGTGGTGATATTGGTCTTTAGCGCACCTCCAGCAATTGCCATCAAATCTTTAGACAGTGAAACACCCGTCTTCCCTGCATCATCCTGCTCCTGATACACACACCTAAACGCCTTATCATCTGCACCACGATGTGTCCTCACCACATGAATAAGCTTATACTTAGCCCGCCTCCGATCCTTGGACTTATTCGACAGCAAAACCGCAGAACCCCCAACGCGAAACAAACAATTAGGTATCAGCATAGACTTCTTATTCCCAAAATACCAATTCTGAGTAATGTTCTCAGTACTCACAACAACAGCATACGTATTCCTGTGCACCTGCAACAAATCCTTAGCAAGATCCACTGCGATAACCCCAGCGCTACATCCCATCCCACCTAAGTTAAAACTCCTAATATTTCCCCTCAGCTTATACTTATTCACAATCATAGCCGACAACGAAGGCGTTGGATTGAACAAACTACAATTCACAACAAGAATACCAATATCTTTGGGGTTGACATTCGTGTTCCGAAAAAGAATATCCAATGCCCCAAACATAACCTCCTCAGCTTCTTCCCGCGCCGCCGCCATGGACGGCGTTGGAGGAATATTGTGCATTGCTTTAGGCACATAAGTCTCTTCTCCGAGCCCCGAGCGCTCCAAAATCTTGCGCTGGAACTTGAGAGACGATTCATCAAAATCACCAGTTAACCTTGAGTGCTCCATGAAACGACCGCAGGGAGCTTTAAGATGGTCCGGAGCACGGTAACAAGAATAATCGACAAGGTAAACCGGTCGGGGACGGGTCATGATATACACCGTTAACCCGAACACTAAAATAGCAGAGCAAATGATTATGCTGACTAGATTGTATTTAAGGTGAAGCCATAACTGGCGTAAATCATCGAGATTCATTTGAGAACCTTCGATTGAAATAACCGCGATTAGAGGGATAAAACAAAGGGTCAAAAGATTGGAGATTAGATAGTGGTAGCCTAATTTCACGTACTTGAGATTGACGCTTTGAAGGAAATCCGGGAGCCTTCGGGATTGTTGGATCTGAACACCGACTGAACCGCTTCCCGAGCCACCGTTTCTGGTGGCTGCGCCCCCTTGGTCCATGATACCGACCTTGTCTGTTACCACTAATGAACCCCGAGGCGGTTGTCTGGCGGGCTTTAGACGGCTCTGAAAAGTTGACTGGCAGAATCTAGGAGGTAGATTTCCAGGCCTCCCAAGGTTAAAAAAACAGTTGTAATGTTCTGGGAATTGGAAGCTGAGAGAGAAAAGTGCAAAGATGGGTATCTAAAGAGTGCGTCTTGAAGGTGGACTCTTTTCCTTTGACGTGCGTTGTGTCTTTTAACATGGCAAAATGGTAAGAGGAAGACTTTTCATCATTGTTTCAGGTTACTATTAAAGATTGGTTCTTTTTTTGGGATTAACATCCACGTGAATTTTCGTGGCTTTGAATCATTTTGTTTTTTTGTTTTTTTTTTGGGTTTTTTCAAAATTGCCAGCTATGAAAACTCGAGTCGGTAATGGTAGTTGATGTTACTACTACGGAACTGTCAGCCCTCGCCATTGCCAACGACGCTAACGGGATTAACGCGGGGCCACCTATGATGAAGCGTCAGAGACAGAGCCCGTTCAAGTCTTACAACGATAAGCTTTTGTTTCTGTTCAATGTTTCTTTTGATGTTTCCTTTGTTTAATCAATCGTGCATTTATTTCATAATTTATGCAAAATCACGTGGCTAAAACTCATAAACGACTACGGACGGGACTTGTTCGATCAAGTGATGGAAGCCTGGAACATTGTCAAAGATGCTATGATTTGGTACAAGAAAAACCTGCCCGAGCTATGTCTTAAGAAAGTTCGCTTTCTGAGTGAGAAATTCTTGATCTGTCACACTGATTTGATCCCTGGGAACCAATGGAAAAGGTGGTTATGGCTATGGCCGGCTATGGCGGGAGCTGTCATAAATCCAAGCAAACCACATTGACATGACAATGATGATGCTGCCACTATAGAAACTCATCCTCTGGTTTTCTTAACCCTTCCTTCTTTGATGCTTCTCGAGTAAACCTTCAATACTGGCAAGTTTCCTCTCTTTTATTCTAAATTGAAAGTGATCAAATTCACCTAGTAGTAGCCCTGTTATGCCGACATATAGACAGAGCTTTGGATGTAAAGTGGCGTTGACAGTAGAGGAGATTAAGCAAAAGTCTGCCCTGGATAACAACTTTTAAGCGTCAAAAGTAATGCGCAATTGAGGGGGGTATGGATGATTGATCAGAAGTTAAGAACAGTGAACACAATTTGAGGCAAAGTACAATGTCTAACACAGACTATCAAATGCCTTCAGCTTCATCAATGGAACCCAAAATGATGCGGCTCCTAGAGGGCTTCCTTGATGAGTTTCTCGGTGAGAGCTTTGGGCAATCCCATCACACTGTCTGTTGTCCCTACCTGCATAGATACCAAACGACACTTTATCTACCTCTGATTTTTGAATAGATTTTTCAGTAAATGAGAATCCAGCAGCTACCACACAAAAAGATGCTGTTCAGATTGGACGCATGCACAATAAGGGAATCCAATCTAAGGTTTGCTTTGAGAGATTTGAAAAAGGTTTGCAGGGGCTATCAAGGCATTCTATCAAGCTACTTTGTCATGTAAGTATTCATCTATTGCCTAAGATCACACGTTTTGAGCATGTCGATTTTACAAAGTACCAGACAACTTGGAGGGCAAATCATATTCACTAAATCTTGCCTCAAAACTTTTTAGAAAGTGGCACATTCTGCACCAATGTAAATTATTTACTCATTTGTTAGTTCCTCACCACGTGATTCACAGAAGTAATGAAACTAACCACTTGTTTAACATACGGCTTTATCAAAGGGTGCTCGATAAGCAGTCCTCCAGCAACATGTAGTACAGTCCCTTCCTCAATCTGAACAACAAGAAAGAAAACAGATAAAGAAATTTGATATTGCTCATGCAATAAAGGAAAAGGAGGGTGACAAAAGGAGAAAAATTCTTACCAGTTTCTCAATAACCTCATCTGGTATTTCATGGAAATATATCTGCATGGCATCACAAATGAAAATGGTATTAAGCCACATCTGTATGAACATTCTTTTGTCACCCTTACAATATGTATAAACTCTACAATGGATCCCATAATTCCAGCTTACAAGGCCTACACAGTGCAGATCTTACTGATGACTGTTTTTAACACTATGGGTACATGATGATTATGGTGAATGAACATGCATAAAGTAGGTCGAGCAAAAGACATCCATCATAATTATTTCATATGCACTTGATGCTCTTTCTGTGGCTACCATAGGTTGATGCAAGTACAAATAATTTGACTAAGAAAAGCTGGAGAACAGTTGCCAACACACACAAAAGGAATGAAAGGACATTGAAATGAGAGTGGAGTTCAAACAAAACATTTTCATTATATATATTCATACTTGGAAACAGTGTTTTAATATGTTCATCACATATGTTAGGGTTCTTAAAAAGATATTTTTCTCCTGATTAAACTCCTTCAAACAGCTGAGAACATAAATACATAGTGAAATTACATGACAGCACATCATTTAGTTTAGGTTTCTCTGATGCTCTCCATTCATTAACATCACAAAAGTTTGGTAATTACTCAAGCAGGTGCTAAGATTCCTTGTTTGGCACGTATTCAAATCAAGAATGAAAGCCATTAATACCTCCACTCTATCCCATTCCCCTTTTCTGAATCCAGTTTTAAGGTTTGTAACTAGAACAGATCCCACAGTTGCAGCGTGCCCACTGGAATAGCCTGCACATTGGTAAATGATCAGTAAAGTTTTGAAAGAGTAAAAAGTAGGGATTGGATTGAAGAATATCAAGACAAACCTTTTATATATTCACGTGCTTCTTTCTCATTGGCTGGTTTTTCCCTTACAGCACCTTCATAGACCACCACCTCAAGATCATTTAACAATAACAGTAAGGAATAAAAGTGGAAGAGTTATTATTCCTACAACATGAAAATATCAAATGTATCTATGCTTAAAAGCATGAATTATCACCAATTGCCATCTATGGTTGAGGATACATTTCGCAAATGCATTTAGGCACACAACACATCAGTGCAAGATATGCCCACATGGCAGTCCTGCACATATTTTACAGATTATCTAAGTTCTTCCACAGAAAAAAGCACTGCTACCTTAAAGGCAATGGTAATTGGTAAATCTGATCAATTGTGAGACATTGGCCCCTTAAAATATTGAAAAATATGGTCAAAAGAATTCACACTAATTATGAAAAAGAACTCATGAGTTGCAGCATCTATATAAGGGATCATTAGAATTATATGGACCTGCTGATAGGTAGAAGATGGGAAATAATTGGCCTATATATGGTTCAGGCTTGAACTTCCTTCCAAAGAGCCATAACATGTGTAACAGATATAAAATAGATATTTATCAGCAAAAAAGGGTTTATGGTGGTAATAGATTACTTATGAACAGTTCTTCAAAAGTTTGACACATAAAACAAAGACCATATAGCATAATTAAACATGTCAGGAACTCTAAAGCATATCAAAGGAATAGATTTATACTTGGTCAGAAGTAATTAGTAATGTTGGCTCAGCTTCCTTTATGTAATCACCAATGGGGAGTCTGTGTAAGATGGCTTCTGCCTGAGAAATTTTCACCAGCTAAGTATACACCAAGACAATACCATGCAGCAGGCAAAAGCAGCAGTGGAAACAGTTAACCAAAAGTGCATGCATGTAGTGAATTAAATGGGAACATACAAAAGCCACATTTTAAAAGCATATGTTATATGAAACTTGAATGGTCCCTTATTTAGGCCTACTTTTCTGATTCTTTTCTAATACATCTACCAAAGATCACAACTAGCTTCTTACCAAGAGAAATATGATTTAAACTAAGCAGCCCATAGATTTACTTCCTCCAAAAATATATCCTCAGGCCATAGATGGCATTTGGTGAAAAAAGGCCGGATTGTCTAAAAGGGGAACACGGTGAGTGACTAAAAGATATCAAGACATACTGTGTCAGCAGCAATCAAAATAATTGGTCTTTCATCCTTCTCTTGGTTATTGATAGTTTGTAGCTTTGATAAAATAGAATCAGCCTGTGATGTCATTCACACTCAAATCAATAACAGAAACACGAAAAACTCCCTCTCCAATTCACAATACGAAAGAGAGAACAAGACCATAAAACACACCCACAAGCACATTAAACAAGATGGTAACCCTGCTCAAAGCAAATGATATAACATTGATTTCAGACTCTTAGATCCTTCTATCAATCACAACAATCATCCCAAACAAGCACTCCACAATAAAGTAAAAACGGAACCTTTGCTTCAGCAAGAGCTATGACCAACTCCTCTGGCGTCTCCTTTCTGATACCTTTCTCGTCAATATCTGCACTCTACAAAAGGAACTAAATTGAAACTTTTTCTTTCTAATTACATTAACCTTTAAATTTCCAAAAGGATATGAAAATTACCATGAGTGTGAATTCATATCCCATTTCAGCTAGTATTTTACGACGAGCTATGGAAGATGACCCCAATATTACCTGCATTACAGCAAAATATTAATTAATTAAATATTAAAAAAAAAACCTCCAAAATTTTTGGAAAGCCACTATTTCTTCTTCTTCTTCTTTTTGGGTTTAGTCCTTCGTATAAAAGATTTACGACAAGCAAATAAAAACAAAGATATGTTCGAGCAAGCATACGATTTTAGCGTACCTTAAACGGAGAAGTTTTGTCTTCCATTTTTGTCTTTCAGTTTTGCCTTCGCAAAGGTCGAGCGAGAAACAGGGTTCAGAGAAGGAAGTGGAGACGGTGTGGTGGTGCGCGTGTTAAGTACGCCGACCAAAATAGGAAACTGGTCTCAAGCCCTAATTGTCGGGTCCAGGAGTTCAGGTTATGGGCCATTAAGCCCACCTGGCTAGTAAAACAAAGTAAAATTTTCTTTTAACGTGAAGCCCAAGCCCATGCCCCGTCAAACTTAAGATTTAATTGAAAATCTGGAAAAACTTATTTACACAAGGTTTTTTTTTAATTACAAGGATGAAATTTTCGATTTAAAATTATTAATTGCTTGTTATTTATATATTCAAATCACCCATTAAATTAAAATAAAAAATTAAAAAAATACTATAAAGTTGGAAATTTATGTCAATTCTTAACAAAGAATATGAATTTAGAACATCAATAAAATAATTATTTCGTCCTCGAAAAATAAAAATATTATTATATATTAAAATAGTTCAATGACTTCATGTTAATAAGACAACTAGGCGCAGTTGGAAAAGTAATTATCAAACAGTCATCATATTAAATTATAATTAATTTATTAAATTTAATTATAATAAAATTCCGTTACAAATTCAACTCGTGAGAAACATACATAAAGGTCATATACACATGTTAAACACCATACGAAACTTAAGTCAGTCGGCTTTTTGTTAATTCTTTATGTTTGTATTTATAACCTCGATTATAACACATATTTAATGAATTTATTATAGCTTTAATTGTTTCACTATTTTTCTTTAAAGTAACTGTTTCACTGTTAATAAACGGTTTCTATCTAATTTATATTAAAAAAACAATTTTTTTTTTTCTAACTTACTATAGTAATAATCATGCCTTACTTTTGTCTTGCTCACCTTCCAACACATGCTATGTATGTAAATTACCATTTTTTTTTCTTCTTCTTCTCATGCTTTTTGTAAAGTCAAAATCTATGAATCATGCATGATCTGTAGTTTCCTCAAGGCCTTTTGTATACTCCATGGGGTATAACCATCCTTGCTAAAGCATTCTCAAAGCTAGTCAAGATTCTCTCTATACCCATTATACTCCATGGGGTATAACCATTTTTGTATACTCCATGATCTTTTCCCTCTTGATCTTTTTCTCCTTGTACCTATATGCAAGAAACAAGACTGAAAAATCTTTCTTCAATTCAAGTTAATCAGCCAGCATCTGATGCTCATACGTATATCATGACAAGCTTGACCTGATAATAATATCGTATCTTTGATTTTCATTGTAAAATGTATGTTCATACTAATATAGGATTAGGAGTATATCTCTATTTTATTGAGAGAGGGGGAAGAAGGAGAAATCATCAAAGACTACTGGTTTAAAACTTCCCTATATCTACCTAAGAAATGAAATACAGATACATGCAGAGAAAGAGAAGAATGGCTTACAACTTGAACTGTTGGTAATGGAAATGATACTCAACAGAAAAGACAATTAACTTGTGATATCTAGCAGGGAGAGGTGTTCACACACATTCTATTACTCCCTTCTCTTTCTCTTTAAACATAAAAAGTGGGCTCTCCTTATTTTCCGCATTGATTAAAACTTTGGTGAGAAAAAGATGGATGATGTTTAGGTTTAGTGGCAAGGCGTACTAAATTTGGATATTTTCACTTTTATGTTTCTGTTTATGAATATGAATATATCCAAGTATTAAATTTACAAAGCCTGTGTGTTCTTTAATCCATTCTGCATTAAGGTATTGCAATATATATCTGGGTATTTCAAGTATCCATGTATGGTCAGATGATAGAAGACAACAACATTTAATCTGAGGATATTCATTAAAAACAGGAGCATACAAGGAACTTTGGGTCATGTACCAATGCCATGAGTTTATGAGTCATCCATGGTACATTACACGAAGCACATATACATATAAAGGAGGTATCGGAAGGTACAGCTATGATCAGGAATGAAAATGAAATAAGGGCGATACATTTGTTGCTTGTTGCTCAGTGCTGCATTTGCTTTATTAAAGGTCAAGATTGATGGGCTAATCTTTGTTTTCCACGTACGGTTCTGGTTCGTATACTCCACTAAAGCCTGAGATTCCTCAGCCTGCGCAAGAACAAAAGAAATCAGTCCTGGCCATGAGGAAATCCAACAATATACACCAAATAATGCTTGAAACCTATTCTTTTGACTTAAGGCTCAGCCACATATTTAACTAGCAATTAAGTAGTATAATAATGTTAAGCTAGCTAGGCATGCATTAATTTAGTTAGTACTGTATGAAGTACATTGATACGAGTAAAAGCAAGCCTTTTATTTTCTCAACTTGCTTAGATATGAATTCCTGAAATTCTGACCAATTACATCTGGGCAAAAGAAAAAATAAAAGTTGATGGCGGAAAGACTCTCTGAATTAACATTCTTTGAAAGTGAAAATACTGGGGAAAGAAGGTGTGAAAAGTAGTTGTAATTTTACCTTTGTTCTTCATCCATGTAACTGTATCCTTTGCTTCCTCCTGCTTTCTTGTAAGGGGGTAAGGGCACTTGGCCAGACTCAATCTGCTTGATGTCTTCGACAAGATTCTCGTAATGCATCTTGACTTCCTCCACGGTTTTCCCTCCAACTGCCCTGGCTAGGTTGTGCCAGCGGTCCGGTGTATCCTTGTCATAGATAGCCAAAGCATTCTCGAACAACTTGTTTTGCTTCGGTGTCCATGTCGAACCTGAGGCCATTGCTGAAAGCTACAGTGATAAATCAAGAAGGATCAGAGAAAAACACAAAAAGAGAAAGAAATGTAGAATGATTGTGTGCGCAAGGAGACTGCCTATGGTGCTCCTTATATAGTAGAGGGAGGAGAGAGAAAAGGAAGGGGGAAAGGGAGGGCTGGAAATGGTGGGCCGGTGGGCTTCTGTCTGGTACTTAGCTGTTGCTTTCCTTGCAAAACAGCGGGACTTTGTAAAAACCTACGTGGTTTTACTTTGCTTTCCAGGTAATTTCATGGTTTTGCTGCAGACTTGAACCTCAAGAAACTTACTCCTGGTCGGTTTTTATTTACCCGAGAAATATTTCTTCCTATATATTTCACTTCACACCCTTTGTTTTTCCCCTCACACATTAGTAACCGTCACTAGCCAATAACATATATCAGTTGGCTTTCTGGGATTTTGTTTATACAGTGGATGATGAATTCAGCCGGCGGTTGCAGCAGGCTGGAAAAAAATTTTCTCATCATGATTGCCACATAATGAAACAGAATGGAAAGGGTCTCTCGTGATAAATGTGCTGATCAAACTGATTATTTTTGTGGACAACACTTCATAGAAAGGATCAAAATCCAATATATTTAAGGTGTTAAATCTGTGGCCACCATTAGTTTTGCTGGTTGAATGCTGTGTCCAAACCCCCTTTTCCCGGATACATGCTCTTAACCAAAATTTATGTACAACAACTTCATCATCACTCGAATCGAAATCAGCACTTTGTTATCTACTACTTCTCAACTTGTTTAAACATTTAAGTAAAATGGTGTACCTGTATCAAGAAAATCTCTTCGAAGTGAAGTTATGAAAAAGCAACTAGTTTCAGTACGTAGGGGATAAAGTAAACAAAGCAAGCAGAGAGTGCAGTACGCCAGTGGTGCTGCATACAAAGTATGAGCTACAGCCTTCATCAGGGTGGGTCCAGGTTAAATCCAGTGGCTGTGCTCTTTAGTGTTCACGGGTGCACCATTTCTGCCCCAGTAAAATCTTCACGTTTAGAGTGCTGTTGAGCTGTATTTACAGAGAGAAAAAGGGGAGCACCCTGCAGCCCCCATTCCCCCCTCCCTTCTTTTATTTGTTTCTTTTTAGGCGTTTTGTGTGTTGTGAATCAATCTTAAACGTGACAGAGGCTGCCCTTATTTTGTTAGTTGTTACTCTCCTATCAGCAACATTCCAAAACATTTTTAGCTGGCTGCTAGATCTTTCCGTACAATTGTTTGTGCTTGTTCATGTTTTTTTCTACTGAGAATAAGTCAACAGGTGTATCTCTTTTACCATGTAAAACTTTGCAGCCTACAGTAACAATCTGTCTGGTCTCAGATACTAGTAAAATTCTTTTGTCACTTTATTCACTTGTTTGTTTGTTTCTTCGTTTATTTAGGCCAATTATTGAAGGAAAAACAGTATAATTATTGAGAAGGAAAAGGAAGTAATTTCAAACTGATCCTTGGAGTTTATGGATTTTTGGTTTCTGGAAGAATAAGCACCCCCAACCTGAGGTTTCATAAAAATTAGCAGTTCTGCTTTCACAGGCTGCACCCAAATTTTCCTGAGCAATAAAAATTTTGGCCAAGTTACGACAGTGTCTAGAGGTGCACTCAAAAAACCACAGCAATCTTTGTATGCTTATCGACATTTTCTTCTGTCTTCTAATGCAAATGGGGATTCCCGCATCAGTAGCTACAGTATAGCTGTCATGCCTGGTGGATTATAGAAAGACATACGCATTTGATGCTCGGCAGTCCACTATCTCCAGCAAGCTTTTGGCATCTGGGTCATATGCCTAAGCTAGCAAATGAAAGTGTGATGAGATATGAGTCATTTCGTTGCGGTGATTAAACCAAGCAAGTCATGCATTTCACTTTGTTTTACAGTGCCAATGCTGGAACCGAACCCATTAGATGTCCCGGACTCATCTTGTACCTAAACTCCCTGGAAAACCATCATGTGGCCCCATAATAAATAACTTCATGTACCCTCAGGAAACAAAGGCTAATTATAGATTTGATCTCAAGTAAGTTAAGTAATTGCTGGTAGTGGGCCAGGCACTTGTTTCACTTTAGAATAACAATGATCCTAGAACAAAATGAAGGCAACCGAAAGTTGCCACTTGATCATACGTTGAATTGATCCAGGATGGAGGATTAGCAAACTCATACTACTATATAACTTTAGCTTGGCAGAAAAATCTGTAGTCATGATTTAGGAGACCATTATGCTATAATGCTACTGGCCAGAGAGACATGCTTGTACCCTTGCGGTACCTCTTTATGGCTTCTTGTCAAACTTGACAGGCTGCTAAATGCTAGTACTTCAGTATAACTCAATAATTGTCTTACACACATTATAACAAAGATTCCTGAGGACCAATTGACCATCAATGAAATGGTTAAACTTCATTCGTCCTCTAATTTGTATGAAATCACAATCAAAACTATCGAATGACTTACTCGTGCACATGACATTGGTGATCGATGGGCTTGAGATGTGTTTGCACCAGAAAGTACTAGTACAAATTTTTCCCTCAGAGAATATTACTATTTATATTACAGTAGATAAAGGATAGGAGCCATCAATTCATCTTGTTCTAAACCAATTTGGATACAACTGTCATGATAAAGCTTCCTGTGAAACGCAAGGTAAGTATATCGTGGTTTCTTTGTGAACATCGAAAAGGCTTGGTTGTTTTGCATGCAATTAAAAGCCTATTTTGCTTTGGTTTGGATATCAACTGGGGCAAGACAAGAGCTTACGTGGTTAACCATGAGCGTTTCCAACTTTTTGGGGAATATCTGCAAAGAAGATCCATTTCAGGCCCCTATCTTTTTGATGATTAGAATCCTTATCATCCACGTCCACTGCAGGAAGAATTTTTTTTTCACATAATACATTTCTTTCTGATTCAAGATCTTTAAGGCCCTTCCACTTTTCCCCGGATAGCCTACCATTCTTCTGCAAGTTGAGGGCTTGGGGCTACGGAATCCAGGACTTTATTTTAGGGGAAAGGTCACCATTCTAGACCTATCAGTATGAAAAGCACATAACCTATAAAGGTGGTCCTGTTTAACTCAGGAAGGAATTTTGCTAAACTTGCTGAAACCAGATTCTTTGAGTTTTTTTAAGTAAGAGGCTCAGAGTTAACTTTAAATTGGAATGCTAAGTAAATTCCACGTGGGAACAAGTAACAATGGACTACTTCGTAACTTGTATCCACTGTAAAGCAGTCCATTATTTCTTCATTCTAATGATATCAAAGAGTTAAGCCACTTGCATAGGGCTGTGTTCTCACATTATTGCCACAAATTTTGGTCGAGATAAATGATAGAAGTCATCTGGTTTTTCTTGCTAGCCTCTTCTGTTATAGATTCTAAATTAATTTGGCTTTGTACAGATTAGAGAAAACAAATCCTTCAAGCACATTGGTTTTTCTTGGAATTACATGTGGTAATCATGATTACTGCAACATTAATTCATTGAAAGGTTATCAAGCACATGCTAGTACAAATTAAATTAAATAACTAGGTTCTTTCTTTAAGAAAGAATATATATGATCAGCACCTGAGGCTGAGACCTTCCCTGATCCTTTAAGAATAGTATTGTTGATTTCAACCTTGTTAACATTCACTTATTCATGTATATATAGTTAGGTTGGCTGTATATGTAAGAGGCAAGTGTGGGTTGTGACCCTTGCTGCAAATGTAATTAGGTGACAATCTCTGGTTCAATGTCCAGTACTCCAGAGTTCAAGTATGGGTTAGCTTAAACCTTTGCAATGAAGTTTGGGACCAGATTCAGGATGTGTTCCTTTTAGTTAGACTTCGATACTACAGTTTTCAACTCCCTATGTGAGAATTCGGTGTTCATTTGTGTACATAATTAGGTTGATATTGATTAATGTCAGAATTCTTGGAATTGCAAAGCATTGGCTATCATCTAATGCAGGTGCTTCTTTTTCTTCTTCTATTTTCCTTTGTCATTCATTCTTTGGGCCTGTTTGGGAAGGGGGCGTTTCTCTTTTGTATCAAAGTGAACTTATCCTGTCCTGGAAAGTGAACAATGTGGTGATCATATGTTGACAAGTACATCTGGAACTTTAAACACATATTGCTAAAATGTGATATATCAGTCTACCGAGATTTTGGAATCCTTATCATCCATGCATGTCATTTCCACAATAAATTGATCTCTGCTGATACCATTTTGGCATTTTCCCTCTATGAATAGCTTTTAAGGACTTAAATAATACATTCGCTGCTGCCCCTCCTTTCATCTTGGAGCTCTTTGCCAATGTGGGCTCTCTTTAAATCATGGTCTCAAGTTTCAAGATCTGTCCGTTGGATTCTCGAGCTAGCTAGCGAGAGATCGGGGGAAGTCAATTGTTTCGCCCGAATTATTCCTGCTTAGGATCAGCGAACCATGAATCTGCATAACCTTTTTGCAGTGCTAAGTCTCCACTGTGGGGGGCCTAACTGATGATACATCCAACAAGCAAAGAAGTTCTTGGGGGAATATTTCAGGAAAACGAAGTAACCGGTTTAGGAAAATTCGAACCTGTTGATCCACTGGCTGAAAGGAAGGGAGAGCATTGATGGGAATAAGCTGGACCAAGTACCATTCCAATGATGAATGATGAGAAGAATGGAACTTTCCTCTCAAATTGCAGAAGTACAATCTTTGGAACGGCAAAAGAAAAAGAAATAATAACTCATTGTATGAAACTATTGTTGATAAAGGTTGTGAAAAGACAAAAAACATTTACCTGGAACATGAAGGAGGGAGCCAATAGAAATCGAGATAGATAACTATAAAAGTAGATACCCTTCCATCTTAGTTTTGTGCTATTCCCACTTTGGCTGAGCAAATGAAGTTGGTTCTCGTCCAGTCTTTCTTCATATCACATCATGAGCCATCTCAGTTGGCTGAGTGATAAGAGTGGCAAATTCTGCCAGGCTGTATGAGATGAGCAGAATCTTCAATTTCCATACAGTTGATAATCAGTGCTGAAAGCCTCAATTGGACCTTATATGCGATATGTTCAGATGAAATATTCGTCGTACCTTTATGCTGTTTTGTGTCAATGTCATCACTTTAGAACAGAAAAACAAAAAACCTCTGTGGTCTCTCCCCTTTGTATGCACAGCACATGGAGTGTATCATCATTTCAAAACACATCACATGTACTACTGGCTTCATCTGTTGAAAGCCTCTAGGCCTCTACGCAATCCGACTAGGTAGTTTCGGCAAGGCCCAATTTCCCATTCAGTTTATCCTAGCGTAACCACAGGTGACACTCTCCAAACCCTATCGAGCCATAGCCCATTACTTTAAGTCATTCCACTGCAAATTTCATTTCCAAACGAACCAATTCGGGCCTTCGCCTACCAAGAATTAATTATCCCCTTAGCTTCCTAAACCTGACGACTGAAGAAAGAAAATCCGAGCAATCTGCTTTGTTTTTGCAGCAATTCCATACAATGTTTTTGGTTCTTATGAAGGAATATGCTCTTTCTAATCTAATACCCTAGAGCTTCTTGCCATAGCCAATTCCACTTCGTTCTGAACTTTTGTTTTAGTTGTTAATCTCTTAGACGAAGCTGCTCAATCATTGAAAAAAAGCTAAAACCGCATTCGGTCATGAAACTGAACTCACTGCTTTGCATACGACGCCGTATGGTTATGTTTAATCTTCAATCATGGACTTGGGTTTGGCTGGTTGTGGACTGGCCTTTCAAGCCATGTCCCAGTCCTTGAAGTTAAACATTTTTTTTATTTTTTATTAACCACAAGGAGAATTTTGATAAAGAGAAGATTAAAGTATACTTTTTAAAGCAGTACCCGCATATTTAATTATGTAGTTATCCGATTTGTCTCAAACTTTTGGGTGAGACCAAGTCAAGGTGGCCTTCTTCATCTTCGTGGCTGCTACGACAAAACTTTTGAGCTAGTCCGATAGTGCCACGTCGACACTGTGATGAGACAGCAGAAGCTTTTAGTCTTCTTTGGTCGTTGCTAAGTAGTCGCAGGCCAGCCGACATCTTCCTAGTAGCCAAGTTGGACACGTAGCTTTGTTCATTTTTCATTTCAATGTCAGTGACATTTGGACACGTAATTTTCATTTATTTTTCTTTTCTATTTTATATTTCTTCATTCTACCAATTTTCTAAGAATTTTCTTGTGCAAATCGATCATGTCATGTCCCTATCATTTATAAGAAATAAGGTTCTTAATTTAATTCATTTGCTTGCAAATTTATATAATTTTTATTTACACGTAACTAATTTTAAAATAAATAAAAACATAACACTTAAATTTTTTTTCTAAATTAATTATGTTTAATTTAATTTTTATATTTTTATTTTAAATTAAATAATTTTCTTATAATAATTGATTAATTACTATTAAAAATATCAATTATCAATTTATATCACACGATATTAACATGTCTTAATAATGATAATATAGTATGATAATATATTTATATATTATTTTTTATATCGATATCACGTGATATAAAAATAATAAATAATTTATTTAAATTACAATAATAATATAATAATTTGATTATATAAAATAAAAAATAAAAAAAATTACATTTTTGTAAATAATTCAAAAAAATTAAATATTATATGTAAAAATAATTAATATTTTTTTAATAAATTATTCGATTTTGATGATTTTTTTAATGTTATATTATAATTATAAATCCAATCATGGCTTTTACTCAAAAAATCTTGAACTGTTAGAAATGATGTTACACGTGAGCTAATGAATTGTCTTCTTTAAAGATAAAGCTAAGAATAAATAGATAATAAAGTCCAAAAAAAACAAAACCAAATAAAGAAAAAAAAAAGGTTTTCCAAGTGGGAAGAAAATGATATAAACGCGTTGGCTGTCTGGGTCCACCTGGGTATCCGCGTTGGAAATTGCCACGTCAGTCACTATCTTTTTATTTTTATTTATACTTTAATTTCCTTTTTGCCATTTCGGTCAGTGTAGGCCTTGACAGCACTCCCGTCTCGTTATCGTTGGATGGAAAGGTGCTTCTTAGATTAAGACGTTTGACCAAATAGCAAACTTAATTTGGTTTGACTCCCAATAGTCCCTCGATGCCTACAATTTCTTTTCCCATGCATAATAATATTCCTAATGATGTAAAAAAAATTCCAAATAGATACATTTGAAGTTTTCTCCATAGTTTACATGCAAAATTCAATGATTATTGAGATAATACAAAGAGAAAAAGAAAAAAAATTAGATGACTTGACGTAGACCATCAAATAATTTGAAATGATTTGATTTAAATTTGATTCAATTCATTGAATAAGAACTCAAAACTTGCGATAAGGGAATTATTATTTTTTTATAATCATGTTTTAACCTTTGTTAACTTTTTTTCTCGTGATATTAGAGTTTAAATAAATTTTTTATATGTAAATTTCATTTCTTAAATGATTTTTGCATATGAATAAAAGGTAAGTCACGATTTTTTTAAAAAAATTAATTTAACAAAATATGTAATGTTTACATTTATATATTTTATAAGGTTTTTTACCGATTCGGTATAAAATTAAAATATTACTTAATAATAACACGAATGCTTTTGTATATGGTAAATTTTGTTAATAAATTAATGTTTGGACAGATTAACAACAGTTGATGGAAAAGCTTTCATTCCAAGTGCAATGGCATGCTCGACTATTCAATCCATGGAAAAGAGTGAAGAGACTATGGATGGATCGTTTCATCAACCGAACAGAAAACCCAAAAATGAACATGAAGCAAGTGTTTGCTCAAGTTGGTCCCAAGGGACCAAACTTTATCAAAAAAAGACAACTTGGGAATGGAGGGGTGGGTTCCAAGAAAAGAAGGAAAAATCAAAACTTTAGGAAAAAAAAGAGAAAGAAAAAAGAAAAAACTTTCGACATGCCCTTAGTATCCTTGTTACTGTTTGATTGATTAAGAAATCTGCAATGATATGAAATGAAAGGGAGTCTTGTTTTCGTATTGTTGTTGTTTACCTGAGCTGGCTTTCGCGACCAAGACACAGCCTTTGTTTTCCAAGTCAAGGAGCCAGGCATAAAAGTCCACCGCGCCCCGAAGCTCCCTGGTTGAACCCATGGCTGGGTCGTCTGAGTAAAAGTAGTAATAAGTAAGGCGTTAGAATCTTTACAGTTTGTTGAAAAGGCAGGTTCATTAAATAGCTCCGGTGGATAGTGAAAGCGACGCAGTATTGGCAGAAGGCCCGGCGGTTGGAAAAATACCCTTTTTCTCATTAATGTCACCACTGTCCCCCCTTTTCTTAAAAGCCCGTGCCATCTTTCATTCTTCTTTTCTCTAGAAACAAACAGCAGCGGCAGCAACAACAACCCTTTCTAACCTTGTAGCTTAAACTTCAAGACTATCGTTAAAATCTTACGTTTTTGTTTTGGTTTGGTTTGGTTTTGTTGGACTGGAAACACATGCAAGTTCAATTTAGTTTTTTTTTAATTAATTAAATTATTAATTTTGGGGTCGGCGGTAACAAAGGAACAACATCGAATGCAGAATCAAAGCTCGTGATTGGAGGTAAGAATTTACGAAGAACAAGGAAATTCAAGCTTTAAAAAAGAAAAAAAATTATTCTCCAATGGTATTTTAAAATTTCCCATTTATTTTATTTTCCGTAAATCAAGTAAGTACATGAAATGTACAGAGTAGTAAAAGAGAGAGAAAGAGAGAGAGAGAGCTCTTTGTTGGTAATGGTAATGGTCAACATCAGAAACTAATAGTTGTTTCTTTTCTCTTCTTTTGTAAAGATTTTGATTTCAAAGAAGAAGAAGGAGAAGAAGAAAATGAGCCAGAGACTGAACCTCCATAGAACTTCATGAACAGCTGTTTCACATTACCAATGGAAGCTCAAAGAAGTGTGCTACCAATCTTCTTGTTAGCTTTAATCTTGTTCTTGATCCAGTGCGGGCTAGCTCAGAAAGTTTCGATAAGTTCTCCCATCGAACGGCGGGCATTGCTCGATCTCCGGTCGTCATTAGGTCTCCGAGCCAGAGAATGGCCCATCAAGGCCGACCCTTGCACATCGTGGCTCGGCGTCCATTGCCAAAACGGCACCGTCTTGAATATCACTGTTTCCGGTTTAAGAAGAACCCGACTTGGACGACTCAATCCCCAGTTCAATGTAGATTCTTTGGTTAATTTCACCCGGCTAGTTTCCTTCAATGCTTCCGGGTTACCGCTTCCGGGGTCAATACCGGAATGGTTCGGAAACCAGTTGGTTAATCTCGAGGTTCTTGATCTCCGGTCATGCAATGTCTCTGGTTCAATCCCTGGTTCACTCGGTAACTTGAGTCGACTCACTTCTTTGTATCTTTCTAATAATGGTCATGCTGGTTCAATTCCTGCTGCATTGGGACAGTTAAGGAATTTAAAAATTCTTGATCTTTCGAGTAATTCGCTTACTGGTTCAATTCTTCCTAGTTTTGGCTTTCTTATTGAAAGGCTTGAACTTGCTTCAAATTACTTATCTGGGTCAATTCCACCTGGTTTAAGTTCTTTACAACGTCTTCAAGTGTTTAATGTCTCGGATAATAATCTTTCTGGTTCAATTCCTGTTCAGTTTGGTAATCTTTCAAGGTTGGTTGAGCTTGATCTTAGTAAGAATTCTTTTTACGGGTCGTTGCCTAAGGAATTTAAGAGGTTGAGAAGCTTACAAAAGATGGTGATTGGGGACAACGAGTTAGAAGGACAGTTGCCAGTTGATTTGTTTTCTAGTCTTGTTAATTTGCAATTCGTGGATTTGAGTGGGAATAAACTTGATGGTACTCTTAGTGCTACATTTTGGTCTATGCCTAATTTGCGGTTCCTTGATGTATCGGGTAATAATTTTACGGGTCCTCTACAAGTTCTTAATTCTAATGGTAGTGATGCTGCAGCTGCTGTGTTCAATCTGTCAAACAATTTATTATATGGAACTTTGAATTTTTCACTTGCTATGTTCAAATTTATTGATCTATCTGGTAACTATTTTCAAGGCAAGGTAGTTGACTACAGGGAAAGAAATGCTACTGTTGACAAGAATTGCCTTCAGGGTATGTTGAAGCAGAGAACTCTGGATGATTGTAGACTGTTTTATACAGAAAGATGGCTAAGTTTTGGTAATTTTGGAGAACCAGACACAATACAGCCGCCACCTCTATCAGAATCTGGTTCAGAGAGCAGGAAAAGATGGATATTTATCTTGGCAGGACTATTTGGTGGACTTGGCTTCATTGTAATTTTGGTTCTGGTGCTAGTGCTGTTCTTGAGACGGTGTGATAAGGGCATTACAAATCAAAGAGGGAGTGCAGATACAGGGCCGGTTCCAGAAGCAGATAGTACTCAGCTTCCAAAAGATCCCACCAACATAGTTGGTTCTGGGGATCCATATACATATGAGCAGTTGCTCCAAGCAACTGGTAATTTTAGTGAGACGAATCTTATTAAACATGGCCACTCAGGAGACCTTTTCCGTGGTATCTTGGAAGGTGGGATTCCTGTGGTCATCAAAAAGGTCAATTTGACTTCTTTCAAGAAGGAATCATACATCATGGAATTGGATTTATTCAGAAAGCTTTCTCATACGAGATTTGTCCCTCTCTTGGGATACTGCTTGGAGCATGAGACTGACAAGCTTTTGGTCTACAAATATATGCCAAATGGAGATTTGGCAAATTCCTTTTACAGGGCAACCAACTCAGAGGATGATAGTTTACAGTCCCTGGATTGGATTACAAGGTTGAAAGTAGCTACAGGAGCTGCTGAAGGTCTATATTTCTTGCACCATGAGTGTAACCCTCCCCTTATTCACAGGTATCTTGCAACATGCTTTTGGCTATTATATTCTCTTTTCAGCATAACGATACTTGGTATTGGATGCTAGTAACCACGAAATGTTTATTTTCTGTAGTAAACTCTGAATCTATATGCTAGTAGCTACTCATTGCTGTCCCTTTCTCCATTTTAATTAGCATTCTTGCTCATATTATTATTTGTAACTTTTCACTAGCTTTATGATTTCCTTTTCAATAGCATCAATCTTAAATGCAATTATACTTTTGGTGGTTGAAGGGATATTCAAGCAAGCAGTATCCTTCTTGATGATAAATTTGAAGTGAGACTTGGAAGCTTGAGTGAAGTTCATAGCCAGGAAGGGGATACACAACAAAATATGCTCACAAGGTTGCTGTGGAAGCCGCAGTAAGTATTATAAAAGTTACTCCTTTTTACCATTTTCAAGCTGTCTATTTGCCAAGAAGCATTATGGTAGTTTGTATATCCCCTTTTATTTTTGGAGTTTTTTGAATTAATCCAGGTATAACTTTTAATCCGGGTATAACTTAATAGATTTACAAGCTATCATATTGTTATGCATGCTGCTTTTGACGTATTTAATTTGATTTAGAAGGGCTATGGCCTGGTAATTTACATCTACTAGAATTGGGATATACTAGTATGCTGATCTTCTTAGATGTAAATAGTGGTTTTGATTCTAAAGCAGAATTTCCTTGTCAGGCAGCCCACCTTTCAGCTCAGGCTGTGCCTACTTCAGGCCAATACATTGGAGGCAATAGCAGGCCCAGCAATTGGCTCAAATTTTGTATTAGTGTTGATAAGATATATTTGCTCCTATTATTGAGATAATATTTTAGTTATATTATTAATAATTAATGTAATTGGCTTGCTAGCTTTGGTGAGTTGCATGGCCCTTGACAGCTCTGTTGCTTTCAATTGTTTGGGGCATGTAAACATTTGACAGATTTAGTTTTCAATTTGTGTTACAGTACTGTTAAACCATTATAACAATGGCAACCCTGACATAGAAACACAAACAATAAAACTTAGATTCTTTCCAAGGGCATTAGAGTGGTGAAATTGGTTAATGGATGAAATAGCTTAGCACAGGTGATACAGCTTTAGTTTCCCACTTTTTTCTTCACAGCACTAGTTCCCTTTATAGATTATTTGTATTTTTCATTGATATTTGAACTTTGATGCCTCATGAAATCTAAAATAATATGCATGAGAGACTACTTGGCAAGAGACAAGTTCTTTTACTGTATTTTTGTTCAAAGCCATAATATATTTTGCTCTTGGTGATGTGCAGGACCTCCGAGCCAGGCCCTTCAGGTTCAGGTACGTAAAATTCAATTTCATGTTTATTGATATTCTTCATTCTTTATATACCATTTGTCAACATGTGAAATTTAATAGTAATTATTAACTAGTCTGTTCGGATTCACTTCGTTGATTTATAATCTTATCCTAGAAGAGCTGGAGCTAACGGCCTTGGTTGAAATGGTCCACTAGAAAATTTTTTTTTTTGAAAGGCAGTGGTCCACTAGATTGGCATGTTAAGCAGTTATAATTCACGCTTTTACTGTTGTATTTGTGTGCTAGCGGATGATATCCATTACTAGTTTCCATTACTGAACCTTTAGATTTCTTTACACCAATATATCCTTTGTTGAAACGAAGTGAATTTGCCCATGACTGTGAATTACTTTCAAGTGTCTCCAAAAACTGTAGTTGGAGAGGGGAGATTCTGAAATATAAAGCATACAGCACTTCATAAGCTTTTTTCTGCATCATTTATATGTTGGAAAGAAAATAAATCATAATTCTTATAGATTTCTTTGGAAATGGGCAGGCTCTTCTTCGACTAGTTGTGCTTACGACGTGTACTGTTTTGGGAAAGTATTACTTGAGCTTATAACAGGCAAGCTTGGCATTGCTAAAGCAGAAGATGCATCTACAAAGGAGTGGCTCGAGCATATCTTGCCTTGCATTAGTATATATGAAAAGGAAATGGTGACAAAAGTCATGGATCCATCCTTGATAGTAGATGAGGATCTATTGGAAGAGGTGTGGGCAATGGCAATTGTGGCTAGGTCATGTCTTAACCCAAAGCCTTCCAAACGACCCTCAATGAAACATATTCTTAAAGCATTGGAAAACCCTTTGAAAGTCGTAAGGGAGGAGAGTTTCAGTTCCGCAAGGCTGAGAACAACTTCATCTAGGAGATCTTGGAGTGCTGCCTTCTTTGGTAGTTGGCGACAGAGCTCATCTGAGAGTGCCACCATTGCAGGCCACCCAAACAGAGAGGGCTTTAGTGGTTTTAGGCAGTCAAGTAGAGTAGGTTCTCATGGCAGTGGGGGAATTGAACACTCATCTTCAAACAAAAGGTTGTCAAATGAAATTTTTCCTGAACCAGTGGAAATGCAAGACATGGAGAGGTTAGATGAGAACTAGCCGAAACAGAGTTCTCTATTAATGATTTTTAGGGGGGCTTGTGTTTAAGTGCTTGCTCAACCATTGAATCCCAACTGTATTTAGTTGTGCACCCATTGGGTTCTAAAGCCATTTTGCAAGGATATCTAGCAGGTGAACCAAGTTGGTTGAACTGATGCATCTCTAAGCCTAACGAGAATGGCCAAAGTCAGCCATGAAGAAGGGACGGCAGACCAACCATGTCCGGCGAGATTCTTTCACATTTCAAAGCTTGTTTGCAGTCTTACTGTCAAAACAAGCAGCAATTTTTCATTGTAATTGGCACTTTCTCTCACATATCTTAACATGTAGTGTAATGTAAAATTGTAAAAGATTAGGACTCCTTGCTGCATTGTTAAGTTTCCATCTTGTTAGTAGCAATCAAGAAACACATTAACTGTACCTCGAAACATTTTTTTTTGATTGAGAATTCTAATCTAGTTAAGGAAATATTTGACATCCCAGAAAATTCTCAACATAATTCTGTGGCTGTATTACACACTGCCCATCTCAGTAACTTAAGTTAAAACAAAGATGAATCCCCCAGAAGGGTTTATCAATAACTGCTTCAGTTGAACTGCCTGCCACTCAACTAGAAAGGCTAACACTTCCTACCCTATCAGAAAGAGCCTTCGATCTTAAAACAAAAGAACAGTTATAGTTTTCCAGAGTTCTTATAGCATGATATCTTTCTCATGGGTGTGGAATGCTAGAGTCTAAAACCATGCTATGCACTAAAGGCAAAAGAAAAAGAGTTCAATAACAGAAAGGAAACCGAAACAATAATTACGTCATAAACAAAAAATGGGGTGGAAAAACCCGAGGTTCTTTTCATTTCTAACTCTCAAATCCATGAATATCATGCAAAAACAAAGTATAAAATGCAACTTGATTGCTTTCACAAACAACAATGCTACAAGTTTATGTGGCTGTCTTCAGCTCTTCTGAAGCAGCAGTTACATAAACAGGGTGGAGGACATGCCCTTCCTTAGGTTCAACATGTACCCATTTCCGTCCACTAAGCTTATGCGTTTCGAATTTCACACAACCTTCCTTCAGGGCATAGAGAGTATGATCTTTCCCCATCCCAACATAGTTTCCAGGATGGAACCGTGTTCCTCGCTGTCGAACTATAATGTTCCCAGGAATCACCCTCTGCACAACAAAGTAAACATAATCAAATCAAAACAACATATTCTACTACTACTAAAAATAGAAGTACTTGAATCTGGATCATCCACTGACCTCGCCACCGAACTTCTTCACCCCAAGATTCTTGGGTTTTGAGTCTCTTCCATTCTTCGTTGATCCAGCAGTTTTTTTAGTAGCCCAACGCTTAAACATCAAGCTCAAGCCAGAGGAAGACCCATCTAAGCGGGGAAAATAGAAACAGCACCATGAAAACAGTTCACTGAATAAATCACAATTCACAACAATAAACACAGCTTAATCTCAAAAGGTAATTGAAAATACCGGTGATGCTGCCGTATACAGGAGCACTGGTTACTAGCTCCTTCACGCTTACTCTTTTGCAGAATGTTTTTGCAATGTTAAACATATCTATATATTCGTAATATACAAACCTAAAAAAAACAAAAATCAATACAATTACGCCCTTAACTTGAACGCCAGATGACTTCGCCAGATATTAGGAAGTAGAAATGGGATCAGAAATATAGGAAAAAGCAAAATCTTGAGTCGGCCTACCATAAACCTATCGAAATGTATATACTAGGGATTTTTTGAATCTAAAATAGATATAAAGGGTCACACCTGTATTGAAATGCAAAACAATTGAATCGTCCCAACTGATCAATCGAGGGATTAGGCAATTCTCTGGTTGTTTTAGGGTTTTACTTGCCAATCTAGAAAAAAAAAATTTTCATTTTTTATTTGAATGACTAATTTCTTCAGTTGGGCGGGTCGACATGTAGCTCTAAAACTGCTTAGTCAGCCTAAATGAAATTGGGCCGTAAGATTGGATCAAACCCATCAATTTGAGTCCACGTACAAATGCATCAGATAATACCGCAAACCCTCTACCCCAAATCCCAATGGGTGCCTCTGCTTTCCTGCCCATTTCCTAAGGAATCGAAATCCTCTGCCCCAGTTTGGTCCCCCATTTGTGCTCCCTTTCTATTACTTTACAAGCAAAGATCAATATGGCTGTCCTTAAATGTACATTTCAAGCTGAACCAGCCGCACGTACTTTCCCAACTCATCTCCACTCTCCATTTCTGCCGCCAAAACGGCGTCGCACAAAGTGATGCAAAGACACGAAACCTTTTATTAGAGCAAAATGGTGGTAATCTCGAAGTTCCAGACTTTTGATCTCTCAGCTCTCTCTCTGAACAATTAAACCACAGGCTTCCAAATCTCCAGAGGTGGTTTAGAAGAAAGGGTACAATGGCTCCAAGGCGGATGCTTGGTCTTGTGAGGTAATTTTATTTGTTTATCCTTTGATAATAGTATGGTGGCTACGCACAAAAGGATTCCTGGCAGGAAGTTTCACTTCGCATCCCAGGTATCAAAGCTTGCAAAGGCTAAAATATGACAGATTTTAGGCCCAAACCCAGACACGAGACTGGGCATAGAAAAGTTAATGGACACTTCGTGATTTATGAACTTTCCACCAAAGGGAAGCAACCATTTTTCGAACTTCATGATCAGGGTGAGGTCTGGTGTACAATCAAAGAGATATCTACAATCAAGGATAGATGGCTACAAGCATCTTTTTTCTGTCAAGTGAGAATACAATTGAGCAAATCTAATTACATTGAATCCATTGATTGAGGGACAAGAAGAAAATGATGATGTTGAGGCTTTTCTTTTACACCTTCAAATCCCTAAAGAAAAGTTATTTTGCTTCTTTCTGAAATGCAACACCTCCAGTTATCAGGCTGGGAACAGATTTCACAAGGGAAGAATATGGAATTCGTGTGGCATGAAATCTTCACTTGGTCTATAGTATTTGTCTGGGGAATACAAGCTTAAGTTGGAAACTTGGCTGGTGTAAAGGCAGGCAAATCTCTCAACCTGCAAACATGCGAAATGTACACGAGAAATTACTAGTGATATTTCATGGCATAAGTATACTGCACCGATGATACAACAGACTAGACAGTTTTGTTAAATCCTTGTTAAACTGTATCACGGGGATGATGGTTCAGCCTTACTTGATGAGCAAAGCGGGAGTTTTGATAGCCAGTCTTCATGAGTTGTCCCCAGATCTTATGGAACTGTATTGTGAATAAATAAAATAGTCGTGGTTAGTACTCAAACTCGTTAGGCCCCTTGGCAACTGAATGCAAATGAGTTCCTCTACCTTTTGGTGACACTCCCGTTGAGCCTGCTGATGAGCAAGTCGCACTTGATCTTTTTGAGACTATTAAAGGAAACCATTGAAAATAAAATCATGAGAAGGCTTCAAATCATCCATCTGGCATTACATTAAACACGTCAAGGTATAATGCCCTAACCTCCAGTTCATGCAGAGCGGAAGTCGTCTTCTGCTTTTCATCATCGTGAAGACTTTCAAACCTGAAAAACAGGAAAGCTACTCTTTGTTAGAAAAGGGAAAAAACGAACCAAAGCAAAAAATAAATAACAATAGACAAAAATTACTAAAGCAAAGCTGAAAATTCTTCATTGTGGTCTTCACATGGAGGCAATGGGGTACTAATAATTTGATGCAATCAAGTAGAAATTAATAAGAAAAAAATAGAAAAAAAATTAAAAAATCAATGACATTTCCAACAGAAATCAAATCCTGGATTAAGATATCTATTTTTCACATATCCATCATGTGCAAAATACAGGAAAGAATAGTAATAACATAGTTTTGAATGATAGAATATGTACTTACTTGAGAGACCATTTCATATGATGAATATGGTCTTCAATGAGATCACGTTCATTCCTCAACATCCTTAGTTGCTGCATGAAAGTACTCGTATTAGTTGTAAGGAAAATAAAAATAATAGTGATCAATCAGGATAGGTAGCTAGAGCTCTCATAGACTCGACACTCAAGTATAACAATTATCTTCAACACCTAGTACATTGTTTGTGCACAATTCCCTCAAACTAATTTGAGAATAAAAAGCACTAAACATGGTGCCAAAGAAACAGGTGATGATAACAAATTATCATCAAGAGAAAAGCAGCATGCAAACTGCTCATTACTAGAGTCTTATCCTAGTTATGGCATCAAATGTTATTCCAACATGCTCTTACTGATGAATTAAAATTTTACAACTATTATCAAAACAAGATGACACAAAATTAGAATACCATGACCAATATGTCAGCATAGCATCATATCCAACATGTAAAACTCACCTTCCGCATATTTCTTGATTCCCAAAGCAATTCAACCTCCCTCTCAAGCTCTGGAACAACAAGCATCGTTCTCCATCCTTATCATAGATAAATAACAGGACCAAAACAAAAAGAAACAAATGTTAACAACAATGACCACTTTTTTAACCTACAGTAAGGTAATGAGGGAATGAAAATAGAAATACATACCAAGAACCTTCTTGCTGCGCAAAATATCTCCATAGATATGATCCCCAACATAAAGAACCTAATAGAAGCATGAAACTAATTAGATTATGAAAGAAAACATTGAAACAAAGGCTACCTATTAACTTAGGGACAAAATTATGTATTTACTGTTGAATTCAACAAGTCAAAGATTACAATGATCTAAGTAAAACAGCTTATAAAATTAACAACTCATAAATGATTCACCACATCAAAAAATCACCTGTGAACTTGACTCTATGGAGAGCAACTTATGTAGATGACCAACACTGCCTCCCTAAAGGACAAGTTAAATGAAATTATTAGCTGTTATCTCATGATATTTACTTCTATCCTTAAAATAGTCCAAGGTAAATCTCTCACTGGAAGTAAAAGCTCATAATTTATTTCAAGTGTACTCGTATAGAAAACGCCACTATTTATTAGATAATCCTCAAATACCTGGAAGACTCGACAACTTTTGTTTAATCCCTTTGGTTGCACATTTGGTGAAGTATTTCCCACCTTTTATCCAAAGATAAGTTACCAAATGAACATTAGACAAAATCTTACTACTGACGGATTACATAATAAAAATTTAGCATATTTAACCCAACCTGAGGCATAGGAGTTCCATTGTCAGTATTGAGGAGCATTCCAGACTCAGGTTCAACCTCAAAAAGATTGGCACGGTTGTCATGGAAGAAGCCAGGTTTGGCACTGTACAGATGATTTCATCTTCAAGGTCAGAAAGCAAAGGATAAAGCACATAAAATGTGCTATAGATATTAAAAACCAAAGGGTAATACAAGAATCGTGTTGAAGTTAGGTAAAAGATGACCTGCCAGTGATGACAACATCAAAATATTGGAGCCAATCAAAATTGCATTTGTTGCCACCATCCATTGTACGGGATGCACAGAGAAAATTCATTACAATATTTGTGTAGTCCCATAAGCTGCAAGAGATGTAATCAAGGATTAACTGATCGTTTCAGACAGCCTTTTGGAAATGGAAGTCAGATATGGCAACATACAGTTGCATCTGAATATCATCATTTTCAGTAAAAAATTAAACAAAAAACAGAATCTGAATAATCACTTAAAATGAAAGCAAAACCATCTTCAGTATTGTACCCTCTTAGACTGCTAACAAATTTTTCCTCCTAACTTAGGGCAAATTTTCTTTGAAGAAAGGAAGAGACAATTTGCATTGAATCACAAATACTTTTCATGCCTAAACAATTAACATTTGCAATCAGAAAGACATATACCTATTTGTCACCAAGAATGTTGAACGGCCAGAATCTCTTAGCATTTTGAGCATAGGTACTATTGAGGTGTCCTCGTTGATATACCTGACAGTGGAATGGGAAACAACTAACTGAAAAAGGTCCAAAATACATGCTAAGAATATGTTCAACAAGATTAAAGCCCCATTTTGCAAGCTGCCTGTGAATTTAAATAGAGATTTACATCCATTCTTAAACTTAGCTGTAATCTTAAATTATAAATTAAGGCCACATCTTTCCAATTTACCTTTTAGGATCCTTTGCAACCATTCGCTTTAAGGTTCCATCCCGGTGGCACAAATCAACAGCAGCCCGAACATCTTTGTACATGCGAGAGTAACTGAAGAATCATTTATAATAGACATTGCTTAATATTCAAAATCTGATCAAAGGAATTAAGATTTCAATAACTAATAATACCCTCCGTATCTTAATTTAGCATCAAACTATGGACCATGTTTATTATATTAATGTTCAATATCTGGATCATGTTAAAATTCCAACCAGAATGTGCTACTTTCAAACTTAATGTAATTTTTTTAAATGTTTCTATTACCAATGACTTCCAATTGCACTAATGGGGAATAAATAGCAACCTAGTTTATTGCAACTCTCAAAAAAATAGTAGGATATTTGTCCCACAGAGGAGTAGAAAGAAAACTGTGATATAGAGACTAAAAAAGTTATAAAAAATCTTGAAGAAGCAGCAAATAAATTTCTTACTCAGCACCCTCTGGAACTTTTCCAGGATTATTGTCCTTAAAATCAACAAGTTGAGCAAACAAGTACGCTTCAGCTAGTGAAAAGAGTGTATCAATAAGGGCATAATCTGGCTCATCAAAAGAATCTCGTATGAGTGTATTGCCGTAGGTTCCAACTTTATCTTCTTTGGACAACTCTCTGAACCCATGGTATGCAACTTTCACATACTTATGCCGATCCATCTGTAAAAGACAAAGCTATCAACACAAATCATATTCAAGCAAAGTAGATGAACAAGAGAGAGAAATGTTAAGTCCAGTTGGCTAGGGAGAAATGGTAGCCTAAAAGATACAATTTCAGCCAACCTTTAAGATGTTGCCTCTCTTTTTGTCTAGAACCAAGCCTCTAACCATGTACTTCCAATCAAATGTCCATGCCAGTAACTGCATAAGATTTATCCTTGTCAGCATGCCTCTACATATCACTCAAATTTTGGCAGCTTTCTTCCACAAATGATGTACAAACTGTATTAAGTTGACAAACCTCTTGAGGATAGCCCAAATCATAGACCAATTTTCTGGTTGTGCCTTCATATGCAAGGGACTCAAAAGTCTCAGGTTTGTATTGTGCCAATGTATAATCCATATCAAAGCCAACCGCAACAATATTCCTCATATTCAATGATCTGTTGCAGAAAATCTGTTTTCCTATGTCAATTTTACATCCTCCTTCGGGAGATGACCATACACATGGATTCTCACCACCATTGCTGTTGTCCATGAGATGAGATTGCAATGCTTTGTCACCTAACTTGGTACTAGGGCTATAGTCCATTGAGTAATGGGCGTGCCACTGATTAGCCCCTGAATTCAATTTAGCATGAAGTAAAAAGGATTAGCATTAATAATAATAATAGAACTGAAGTCCCATTAAATAATACTCTAATCTATCAACATGTGTCTCGTGACAACAACAAAAGTCATGCCCTGAAGAATGAACATAAGTTGCAGTGTTATATGTAGAATGAGCAGAACTGCACTTTTTGTTAATTTTGATGATTAACTGTGAAAATAGAAAGCCTAAGTAACTGAAATTCAATCAAATGTTTCAACTCAAAACTAATGCCATCTTTACATTTTAGCCAGATTCATGTGAGAATACAAATCTTAGAACGCAACAACCGAATAACTTATATCAACTTGTTCTACACACCACCATGTAACTGAGGCTTGAAACTGAATAATTCCTTTTCACTACTTAATTTATACAGTTAAGAGTAGTTATTACAAATTATGAAAAATCAACTGTTTCCTTCTCATAAAAAAAAAAGGAAAAAAGAAATAATCAAGAAAAACCAAAGAGTAAGATTTTCCTAGAGACAATTAGACAAAAACCTTGACATCTTACCTTAGGTGTCAAATCAAAAGATCACACAGTGCACCACGTTATGTTCCGAGCCTAAGAATCTTCCAACATATGCTCCATGTAACACCTAAAAATCCAATTTCTCAATCAAAACTAATCCAATTCCAACTAAATTACTTTAACTCTAATCCCCAAACTCCAACCAAACAAAAAGATTCCATAACCTCAACCACAACAGCCAAACAAAGAAAGAAAAAGTGAACTCCAAATGCAAATGTTAAATGCAACAACCAAAAGAAAGAAAGAAAGAAGAAACTAAATAGACAGATATTAAAGAGTAGCTAGTAACCTGCAGCGTGGATAGCTTTAATTTTGACGGGAAATCCGGGGGAGAGACGAAGAATCCGGGAGGAAAAAGGAGCGGGAAAGTCTGGGGAGAAGAGGGAGAGGCAAAAGGCAACGGGTTTCTTGGGAATTCGCATGGTGGAACTAAATAGGCATCTCGGGGAGAGAGCGAAGGAGTTGAGTGGAAATGGCGAAAACAGAGAATCTGATTCTGATGATGAAAAATTTGGAAATGTGCGGTTACAAGTTGGCAATGAGGTTACAACTGACACAACAAGATGAGAAGGTGGAGGAGCAGACATCTAACAATTAAATTGAACTAATTCCGTTGTTTGGGAAACAGGAAAAAGAAGGATTATTCCCATCTGGAATCGGAATCGGAATCGGAATCCAATTATCCATGTTGGGAGAGAGGAACGGCAGAGCAAAAGGGAGGGAATTAATTCTTCTGATCCCAGCCACCCGGGGGAAAAATGAAACGTTGCAGTAAAATAAAAAAGATAGAGGATGGAGTGACACGTGGCCTAAATACTTGCTCGGTGGATCATGAAAAGTTTCGTAATGCGTTTCTTGTTTCTTTTGTCGTCTTATTGACGCGGGAAGGATTTGTGGTGAATTATGCATGGTTTTTATTTTCTCTTTTTTGTACATTAGAGGTGGGATTTTATTGAAGAATTTTCCTTTTATTTATTTCGCTTTTGGCTCCGCTGAGACTGATACCATAACAACAAAAAGAAGCCTTTCTTCCCCAGTTGGGTTGCGACCTTCCTAAGCGAATCCTGTCCAACGTCTTTAGATAAATGGAGATACATCAATTTCAGCGTGTTTTCTTCACATGAAATTTTTCAAGTATTGATAAACTTAGATGTAACATTCAAAATTTTTTTTAATAATTATTTATTTTTATATTATAATCAATCAAATTTTTATATTTTTATTTTATTATTTTAAAATTTACATGACACTGATATAATATTATATAAAGTTGACGTAAATGATGAAAATATAACATTATATATCATCATCAATATTTATTATAATTTATCAACATATTATCATAAATATAAAATAATAAATAATATTTTAATTAATAATTATTAATCAAAACAAAAGTATAATAACTTTTATTTAACGTAATATTATACCTTAAAATTTTGAAGATAAATATTTTGAAAATTAACATAATGAGGCATTATAGTGTTTAGTGAATTAAATATTATTATGTTATTAATACATAAATATAAAAATTAATTTTTAAAAAAATAAATATTTATAATTTTAAAAAATTTTAAATTTTTATTTTAAATTATAAATTAACATACTATGATTAAGTGATAGTGTATAAATATTATATATTATAATGTATTGCATATAACCTCTTTTCATATTAAAAATTATTAAATATTTATATTATAAAAAAACAAAATTTTATTTTAATTGCTATAAAAATCAGATAAGAATCAACATTTTAAAATGGAAAGAATAATATAGTTGATTACACTAAAACGTGGTTAATATTCTTTCTTAGTATAATAATGTGATAATTAAAATATTTATATACTTTCCATCAATCAAAATAAACGTGATGGAACACTCGTTAAACAATGCATAAATTAAACGAATTGGAATCGACGCCTTTTCTTTAAAAATTTCATTTTAATTTAGCAAGTCGTGGCTCGTTATGCTAACCATAAAGGTACTTTAGTGAAGGTGCTATTAAGAAAACGTAGAACTTACACACAAACAAAGGCTTCCCTAATAATACTTCAATTACTAGTTAGTGCTCACGCCTATTTTTGTGGATTGATGTGACCTTTCCAGAATTTTACTTTGGAGATTAGTTGGAGTGGAACAAAGGCTTTATGTTGCTGTCACTGATTGAGACTTCTATTAAAGCTATAGTTAATTACATAATTTCGTAATCTTTTTGTCTCGTAAATATTGTTTTAGCTTTAAAAAAAAAAAAACTTTGATATTAATTATTTTAAAATATATATTTTAAAAAATTTACTTCACATAAAATTTTTAAATATAATATTAAAGGAAGTTCATAAATTATTTAAAAAAATTTAATTTTTTTTTACTATTTTATTATGTTAAATGATGTTAACGTGACATGATGATATGTTGTAATAAATGATGATATGATATATTGATGTAGTATAATAATAAAATTTTAGGATATTTTTATTATTATATCAATATCATGTGATATATAACTAGTTAACCGTTATTTATAATAGTCTATTTAATTAAAAATAAAAATATAAAAGTTTGATTGAATATAATAAATAAAATAATAATAATAATTTGTATAAATCTTTTTAATAATTTAAGAGTTTTTTAAAAAATATTGTCAAAATTTTAAGAAGTAATTTTTAAAGAAAATTTAAGATGGTTTATAAATAAAAAGTAATTAAACTTTAAAAAGTTTGATTAAAATAATTAATTCAAACATTAATTATGAGATGGAAAACTTTAAGTATTAATGAACTCCCTAGTAAAATTATGAATCCTATCTAGAAACTCACAACAAAATTTTGGTTCCCTGAAAGAGTCTTGATTGCTTTATAATTAAAGTTATTGATTCATGCATGCATGGATGTAGAACTCCAAAGCAAAAAATTACTGCAAAAAATAAAACTTCAATTTTAATTTTATTTTATATTTTAATGCAAAAATAATATTATATTAAAAAGTGCTTTAAGAGGATTCATTAACAAAACTCTTTTATTAAGTACTTTTTTATTTTGAAAGTAAAAGCAAAAGATGTTTTCCCATTACAGAAAACAAGTTATATGTTTTTTTTTTTAAATGTTGATGAAAGTTTGCGATTCATTTATCATGATTAAATTTCTAGATGAAATAATTAATATTTTAAATAAGTATTAATTCCTTTCATGAATTTAATTATATATGATTTTAGCTTTTAATATTGTTTCCACATTATAATAAATTTTAAATGGTTAAAACACAAAAAAAAAAAGAGTAAGCAATAAAATTAACAATTCAAATATTTTCAATAAAAAAATCTTTATCACGTCAGCTTGAATTTTCCGTTAAAATTGGTCGTTTACTTTCTGTAGGCTTGGTAGTTGCCAACATCAGCCATGCCGCCATCTACACTCCGCCTTACCTCTAGCTCCCCTCTCTCCACCGTTGCGGGCCACCCACCAACGCCTCCCAAACAGCTCATTTCGAATCAAAACCTCTCCGTCAGAGGCAACCAAGAGAATCGGCGGGAAGATCAACGCCATCTTGTAAATCAATTGCAAATCTCTCGCAGAGACGCTGCTTTTCTCTTCTTAATCTCTCTCTTTCCGTCTCTCTTCCAACCATCGCATGCTTCTGCCTTCTCCATTGGAATTTGTGAGCAACTCTCTCTTTACTTTTTCATCGATGTTTCTTTTATTAACCGTTGTTTGTTGCTATGCGCAGCAGGACCTAAGGAATGGCTTAAAGAGCAAAAAAGGAAGTCCTCGAAATTTCTCGTGGCCCCAATCGATGCTTCTCGACAAAGCCTTCGCTCTGCCTATCTTTTGCTCAGTACGTACATTTCCATTCTCTTCTGCAATTATGCGAATCTCTTAATTTGTTGTGTTCTTCGAATAATTTTGTTTTCCTTTCAATATTTTTGAATAGTGGATAAGGAATCAACTAAGGATTTGGAGGAAGTTCAAAAGCTCTTGAAATCTGCGGCTAGGGATTGCGTTGTACAAGAGAGGAATTCCTTTGTTGCATTTCAAGCCAGTACCGGAGTCGAGGTTTGTTCTTGTCCTCATTACTACTAAAGTTAGATTAAAGTCGAAATTTCTTACGCACTGTCAATTGATTCGGAGTGAATAATTGTTTAGGCTCCTAGGTTACATCAGTTTAATAGATACTGTCAACGATTTGTTCACTAAATTTAAACTTAATACAAAATCAGACAGGAGGAAATAAATGCTGAATATTCGATCAAATTTTAGATTATAATTTTGTACTCCTAATTTCTATAATGCACAGGTTTGCACATTTCGGTTGATTGTGAAGAATGCGTCTTCATTGCTTGAGGATAAGAATCCTGTTAAGCTGGAAGCTGAAGCTATGCTAGATGATCTTATAAGGTATCCACTTTTCTAAGCAGATAGGCTTTGTGCTCCTATTTGTCTTTTCATACTCATTTTATACTTACCTTGATCGTTTGAAATCCGAAAATGTGAAACATCTTTGTAAAATTTTGTGTTTCAAGTCTGGCTGTTAGTTTGCTATAAATATAGCAGGAAATGCTTACGGTGTTTCTTTCTCGATGTACATTGTAGCATGTTTTTCTTTTGAATGTTTGTTGGGAGAAAATTGACATCTACATAATTTAAAAGCATTTTGTCATTTTTAGTCTTCCTGTGTTCCAATGGTTTGGTGGTTTCAGAGCTATCCACCCATAAGTGTGTTTTCTTTCAATTGTTGATTCGTCTTGTTGTCACCATAATTTGTGTCACTGCATATTTTGTTAATGCTTATTGTTATTTTCTTTCTTGGCAGCTCGTTTACCTCTCTTAATAGTTTGGCAAATGAAACTGATATTCAGGTTTCTTCCAGTAGGTATGCTTTTCCAATAATGTGAATCGATGCTGTTGCTTCTTTCAGTCACAACTTTAACCATTACCAGATAATGGTTGCTGATAAGTTTTATGTGCAATTAAGTTATTTAATTTCTTTTTCCACAGACAAAAGGTTGCAGATGCACTCATGGATACCATATCTTCCCTTGACAAATTTGAGCAGGGGGTTAAGGACTGCCTCGAAGTATGACGATGCTAACTTCCTTTTGTAACTGAAATTTTATGGTGTTATGTGGTGCTTAGAGATTTGGCAGATGCTTTTGTCCTTTGGACCTGGAGCATGGAAGATTGTGAAAATGCATACGTATGTAATTTGACTTGATCTTTGTTGTAAATTTTGTTCTCTATCCCATTTATCATGTGTTTAGTTTCATTGTTCCAGTATTTTTTGACCATTCTTTGCTAGATACAAGATGTGCATAGTGTACTAAAAATTTGGAAAACACCTGATCTAACTTTCATGGTTATAAAATTCTAACTATGCTTTACCCCAACAAAAAAGGTGTTCGAAGTATTGGAATTTATGATATGAGCACATTCTCCAAATTCATGTCATTCGTCTTCACCTCAGACCAAGAAATTGTTTACAGTATAATTTTACATCAAAGTTCTGGATTAGTGCTAACTTTCACGCTATGTACGCTTTGAGTATACCACTTAGGCTACATAATTTTAGATTACATAACTACCACAATGAATAACATCCTGGTGGTACTATTTCTACCCCTTGTATAACCTGCTGAATTACCATTGATAATAGAAGCTTGTATGTTCTAAAATCTTAGTTCTTATTTTATTTGCTTTCTGCATCAAAAAGATTTGCAGTCAAAAACCAGATAGTTGGCAAAGAGAACCTTGTCAATGGACAATATTCTTCATCTGCAGATTCAGGCTGAACATCGATGCCTACCCTTTTTATTGGTAGGAAGTGAGTTTACTATTGATACTTTTCCTTTTAATATATGCTTTTTGCAGGCTAAAAGAGATCAAAGTTTGAAATAAAAAAGAAGAAGGAATACAGGCGTAATGTTTACCATTTCTCCATACTGACTCAACAATAAACAGAATTTGTTTATGATCAATCAAAGTACAGGCATTTTTCTCTGGGACAAAGGATTCTTATGCTCAAATATTCAGGCAAAGAGAAATAGTGGAGCAACTGCTATGTGGTAGTATATGCTTATAAAATTTAAAAAATCGTTATACAGCTCAAAAGTCTTGTTGCATCTTGTTGTTCAATTGAATTTTACATTGAGCAACACTAAAAATAATGATTCCTGCATCTACATTACAATGATATCTATACTACATTGGAATGGTGCTCAAGGAAATTGTTTGATTTGGCGAACCAGAAGCCTGCACCAAATACAAGCGACAGCATGGTGTTCCATCATCTGGGTTGGTTTCTGCGGATCTTGGCAAGTTGCGGAGCTTATTGAACAAATTCAATGGATCATGCATGAGACCAAAATGAGCATCTGGGTCACCTATTTGTGAAAGTTTAACATGAGAAAATCCAAGAGATGGCAGAAGATGATCGGGCCAATCACTATAGAAGCGGAAGATAGAACTGGAGAGTGTGGTTGATGCTTTATTCATAAAGTCTGCTAATAGAACTGTATGGGTAAGGGTACACTTGTCAGCTACAATCTTCAGTACCTGCATGGCTTGAGAATGGGAGAGGTAGTAGATGATACCTTCTAGAACCCATACTGTGTTTTTTTCTGGCACAAACCCAGATATCTGAAGCTTTTCAAGCCAGTCATTCTCTCTAATGTCAGCTGCTACACTCGTTAAGGATTTTGCCATCATCCTAAGATGTTCTGTGGACTCCAGAGCTGCCTGAAGAAGAGCAGCTTTTACTTGCAAGACTTCAGGAAAGTCTACTTCAAAGACGTCACTTTCCTTCAAGCAGCTTAAGCGGTATGCCCTTGCGTCCATTCCTGCAAATGAACATCATGCATTATTTATTTTAAAATATGTCCTGTGTTTTTGAAAATGATGTGTTCTGCTCTTTTAATTTGTCATTTCATAATGGGGGAGCTTGTTTGTTACTTGGAAGGAAAGCCTGTCTGGATGCAAGCTTACACTGAGGCATGTAATTGCAGTTTTTTGTAGTATAAATGTTCACTGATTAGATGAATCTGGTTATTGGCTAGCATTTGTTACTCTTGGTTGTGCAATCTAGTTCAGTAACTATCAATGTGACAGCAGGATATAAGAGATCAGTGCTTTCCAGGAAGCAAGGGTATATGCAGAGCTTCATTGCTTCTAATATGAATGCTGTGAGTATAGTGCATCAAACCTGGCGTAGAGTGAATACTAACCTGCTCCAAGGAGAACAACTTGAGCTGCACCACCAAAGGAATCAAGAGCAGCTTCAATTTTTGAATCAAACCAAAGGGTTCGAACAGCAAGAATCACTCCTGAAGTTTCTCGAGCATTGTTGTGGCGGTCTTTCGTAATCTTCTCGTGAAGGTTTCTTAGGTATGTTTCTCCTGCAAGCACGTCTGCAAGAGGGTCATGGATCACATGCTTCCACAGGGCTCTTCCAGCTGCTGTTTGGCATGCCGACTTTTTGAGGGAATCCCACTCATTCACAATCTTTCCATAGAGTTCTCGAACTGTTTTTGTAAATAATAGGTGTGGAAGCTTCAGCTCCAGTTCGTGGTCCTCTGGCAAGGCATTTTCTTGTTTCGAATTGTCCATAACACAGAAATTTAAAGACTAATAGGGGAAGTGAAGGAGATAATGCAATGCAATAGATAATGCAAAACGTTCATGGGAGAACCAAGGAAGTCTGCGCAGGGGATAAGGAAAGAGAGCCACACATAAAACTAACGTTTGAGAAAAGCGCTCAATCATATTCATATCCGGCTTCCTCGCCTTGATGAAAAGGAAGGTAACGAAGTCGTCCACGGGTGCTACCATTTCTTGTACCTGACTTGTCCTTGTCTAATCTGTCCTTTTTTTTGGTTCGAAAAGGCAAAAGGCAACAATGAATGGCTCCCAACCCACAGTTCCACTTGAAACGACTAGATTTTAGGTGTGGGGTGGCTCCCAAGTTAACTAGCAATAAAGAAGCCTATTGAAACAAAGAAGCCAGTCCACTCTCAGGTACTCACTTGTCTTCACTCATCTTGGTGCTTGATATATAGAAATATTAAGGCAATTGCGACTTGAGTATGATTTTGTTATCTAAATTCGTCCTAAATTAAAATATAAAATATCCGTATTTCATATAATTAAATTAAATATATGCAATATTTGTTTAAAAGATATCTATTGTCATATCTACACTGTCTGTAATATCTCTTTAAAAGATTCCCATTGCCATCTATACGCTTAGAGGTAGAATCGGTGAAACAGTACATACGAACTACGGTAATTTATTGACAAATTATGTCCCTAATAACTCTTTAAACAGGTTAACCTTGAAAACAGTTTGATACTGGAGCCGAACATTCTTCGCGCTTATACTCATGGGGCTCACGGCCTACACGCATATCCACCACTGGGCCAGCAACAGCTCAGATTTCAGTGTTTAGTCAGTGAAAAATTAAATTTGGGAGAGAATTCGTTGGACCAGTCAACAGACTTTAAGCAATTCCCCCCTCATCTTCCCATTCATAGCCACAAAATTTACCCAATGAAATACCAAAAAGGCTAAGGCCCAGGCTTACAAGCAAACCTCATCCTTGGCTGTATTTAATTACTAGGCTGCTAAAAGTCCAAAGCTAATTGGGTCCACTTTAAGCTTTTATGCAAATTGGACAAAAGCTAGATGCAGGCCCACATGTTCAAGACATCTATTCCCCTGTAAACACCCAACAAAGGCGACTACCAAAATTACAAGTGGTCGTTGCATTGATTATTCATTTTAAGATCTGTCTACTAGATAAAAAATCTGCTTTATGTGAGCATTTATTACCTCATTGACCTTTTTAAACTCAATCTTCCTAGACCTTCTAAGACCTATTGTTGACTAATTGGATTTTGTCATTAAAGGCAGTTAACTCTCTAAACATTTTTTTCTTATCTATTAGAGATTGAAACATTTTGTTTATTTTATTTGAAGAACTTGACATGATATTTATTTTATATAAATAATTAATTGAGAATGTGGGCAAACATTTCCTCTCTCTCTCTCTGTTTGTAAATTAGTTCTTTACTTCAGTTAATATGCCATAAAGTTTTACTTTGGGCACTGACTGACCAAGGAATCTAGAAGATGCTTTAGCATCAAACCCGAAACTGTTTAAACTGTTAAACCTGATTTAACACCTCAACCTCCATAAGTTATTATTACAAAAGATAAAGAGAGTTTTACGGGTTTTTTAATATAAAAAATAAAAAGATTTAGTTCTAAAAGACAGGCTGGAAAAACGTAAGCATTTCGAAGTTGCAGAGATACGTAATCAAGTGGACATAGGCTGTAAGGAAAAAAGGCTGGTCGCGTATGAATTCCATTTTTCCAAGTAGGTACCCTCAGTTTGAGCAAACTAACCTTACAGGCTTGCACGTGAGCAGATTATTGGTCCATTTCTTAAACTCAATTTTCCACTCTTTTTCTCTATCCGATCAGAATTCCTGGAACCAAGGGATCTTGAAAAGACAAAGCAACAGACAATCCCCTCTCCGCCTGGCCGCCAAAAATCCTTTTTGTTTTGGGTACTAGAAAAGAATTAAGACGACAACACACTAAGCAGAGGCCAAAAAGAGAACGATGGCTTCAGACGTGCCCTGTTGTGGGGCTGAATTCTCATTATATCTGCTGATTATAGTGGGGTTGGTGTGCTTTGCTGGGTTGATGGCCGGGCTAACACTGGGTCTCATGTCGCTGGGCCTCGTCGACCTTGAAGTCCTCATCAAGTCAGGCCGTCCTCAAGATCGTATCCATGCCGGTAACCATCTCTTTCTTTAACTTTCCTTTAGTAGATGAGTTATCGATTGGAATTTTCTGTTTATGGTAGTCTGTTCTTTTAATTTTGTCTAACCAGTTGCCAGATGGTTTCCAATATAACTGGTGATTCCTGGTTTTTAGCACTGTTGTATTGAATAGCTTGTCGGTGCTTTAAGTAGGGATGATGTAGTTGTTATCGATTTAAGGTGGTTTGATCATATATTGTTTATGGTTTAGAGAGTTTAGAAACAAGCGGGTAGTTCGCTTTTGGAACTGAGTCGATTCACTGAGTCCCGACTGCCCTCCCTCTGTTGCTTGTATGTTAGGCAGATTGCATGTGGATGCAGAAGGGAGTCGGCTCGTTACTGAGTTTAGAGTTTTTTAAAGGCTCCATTTGGTTGTCGTTTTCGCTACATGTTATTTGCTTTTGAGTATTTTAGGAGCAAAAAGCAAACAGTAAAAGTAGCAATCAGTTCCTTGGAGAATCAGTACTGAGCCAACTCACTTGAGGTTTGAGTTAGCGTGTGATCTGATCTTGTAAGCATGTAGGTGAGAAATTCATTTAGATGTATTTTTAATAATCAAAAGTTTTATTTTGTTTTCTTTTGGGCAGCCAAGATATTTCCTGTGGTAAAGAATCAGCATCTTCTGCTATGTACTCTATTGATTGGAAACTCATTGGCAATGGAGGTACTACACTAAAGGATTGTTATCGCTTTCTCTGTTAACGTTGTTGCTTGTTTCCTTAACTTCTTTCCTTCCCTGCAGGCTCTTCCCATTTTTTTGGACAAGCTTGTGCCTCCTTGGGCTGCAATTCTGATATCAGTGACTCTTATCCTCATGTTTGGAGAGGTTGTTTGTTAACAGATTAAACTGGCCATCATTTCAAGGAAGTTGCAGCATTCTTGTTAATATATGCTTGGATGTTTGACTGCAGATACTGCCACAAGCCGTTTGTACTCGTTATGGCTTGAAAGTTGGAGCAGCAATGGCACCTCTTGTCCGTGTTCTTCTTTTTCTATTCTTACCAATTTCTTATCCAATTAGCAAGGTATAGTCATATATGAATTTTCTATTATGTTGTGGTGAATTTGTTTATTGCTGTACCTTGTACTTTCTATAAGTTGTCATATACATAATTAGTGGGATATTAAATTTCCTAGTATTATTTTCCTGAAACTGGGTTTTAGGTTTTATATTTTCTGAATAAATGCCATGTGCTTAGTAGGTTTTGGACTGGATGTTGGGTAAGGGACACGCTGTCCTCCTACGGAGAGCAGAGTTAAAGACTTTTGTGGATTTTCATGGCAATGAGGTATTGAATTTAACTCAGAAGGTCTTGAATTTTTAAGTTTAGTATCTAGTGGCAATTGTCTTCAAATTCCGTCTTCTATGAATTTGTACAAGCAACATCCACCTTGTGCCTTATGTTTAAAGGTTTTACCCATTTCGTAGCTTTTCTTTATTCGTCAGTATATATATGCCTTGCTTTTTAGGCCGGGAAAGGTGGGGATCTAACTCATGATGAGACAACTATCATTGCCGGGGCACTTGAATTGACAGAAAAGACTGCAAAAGTTGCCATGACGCCAATATCAAATGCATTTTCCCTTGATCTGGATACAACTCTTGATTTGTGGGTTTGTGGATTCCAGCATATTTGCTCCCTAAGATTTTACCTCTCTTTTTATGTTCTAAGCTTCCTCTCTCTCTTTCTCTTTGCAATGCAGGGAAACATTGAATAAAGTAATGACAATGGGTCATAGCAGAGTTCCAGTTTATCATGGAAACCCGACAAACATAATTGGACTCGTTCTGGTAATTTCCTTTCTCTGCATAAGCTATCATCTTATAATAGTTTCTTGCTAGGATACTTTCTATTTATTTGTCATTTGTTCATTCTTTATTCTTTGTTAATGTGATATGGCCTCCCATTGTCCTGTATTTAGTTCTGAAAACTTTTACTGGAAATCTCTTTCCTTTATTTTTGTTGGTATTTTATTGTTAACAATGGTAGTTTATATACTTTCTGGAGGGACAAGATGATGGATAATGTAAGAACCATGACAATGAGTTGCAGTGGCATGAGTGATAGCATTGATAATCAAATGTGGTTCTTTTTACCTAAATGGTCGTGAAAGCTAATAAATGTATGCATTATTAATTTGAAATCGAGCTACAATTGCTTCTGTTTATATTAATGAAGATTTCTTGGAGTTAGAAAATGCTGTGATGCTCCTTTGGAGCTTTGCTGAATGCTATGAGCATCATGTTAACCATGCTGAAGGTGTCTTGAAAAGGCCTTGTTATTTGCTTGCCTGCTCCTATATTGATAAGAGAGTGCTAACTGTTCAACTTGAAACCTTTCTTTGAACAAAGATCAGATCTTGGGTATTATTAGAAAGTATATTGTGTTAGTATAGTTCATAATGCATGATATTGATTTTTGTCACTTGATGTATCAAATTACCATTAGCTCTTGCATGGATGCACTTTTCTTTATTGTCCGCATCTTTTTGTCTAGTAGTTCTCCTAGAAAAATATGAAAGAATATTTTAATTTCTGCTTCTGTAATATAAATGGAAGTATATTTGTTATCACCTCTTCCACATAGCTTTACTTCAATTTCTTTTCTGCTTTCCTATCTTTAATATGTGGGTTCTTCTTCTTGGTCTGGCTTGAATAGGTCAAAAATCTTTTAACAATTGATTCAGTAGAAGCAGTTCCTTTGAGAAAAATGATCATAAGAAAAATCCCACGGTACAAAATCTTCTCTTTTTTGTTATAGTTTATTTTTTTGGTATTTTAATAGGTGGAAAAGAGATGAGAACATGAGATTTAACACTGGATATGTGACTTTGGGGATATGTAGAATCAGCTTAAAATTCAGTCAGTTGAATTTCTGTTTTTGTTCTCCCTACTGCAAGGAAGTGGCTAAATTCTATTCTTGTCTATTATTCATTCAACAGGGTATCAGAGGACATGCCACTATATGATATTCTTAATGAATTCCAGAAAGGTCACAGCCACATAGCTGTGGTATATAAGGATCTGAATGAGAACAAAGAATCAGTGAAGAAAGGTAAAGAGGGTGAACGACTTGAGTTTAAGGACAGCTGTAAGAAGCGGAAAGGTCAACCTGAGACAGTGACATCAAGAAAAGGTGAGTATATAGATGACTGAAACAGAATAATTCTTTAAACAAAATTTTCTAGTATATTGTTATAGCCGCTGCCATCTTCCTATCTTGGTTATATCTACAAACTCAAAGTGTATGTTTCTTCTGAGCTTTTTTATAGGTTCATTGTATTACAATGTTAATGGAACATATTATCTGTACACTGTACCCTGTATCGTCTATGATTTATGATCCTTGAAGAATTATATATTCCCATGAATTTTCTCCTCTTTGGTTCCTGAAATTCTAAAACATTTTTGCTAATTATTGATGGTTCATAACCCTGTTTAATATAGTTTGTTTATTTATGTGATTTATTTCTGATGGGCATATTGAACCTCAAGTCATTAATGCACTACAGATAACTTTACCTTTTTCTTTTATCTTTTGTTCCATTGATTTTTGTGCTCAATACTTGCCACAGAAGGTTTTTTTTTCTTAAAAATGGCCTGTACAAAAGAAGCACCTGTTCAGTTCCCACCAATTTTACCTGAGTTACTATTGCATCATTGATTAGTTAAAGAGTTTATCTTGATTGTTGCTGTAAGGTTGGTTCAGCATACCTTCATTAGGTTGCCTGATCTGGTTCTTTTAAATTAAATATAACCAATTGTATTTCCAGATGATCGTGAGGCTGGTTTCAGTACCCAAAAACTAGGGCTTACATTGGACTCACAAGATGTTCAGACACCCGTGACTAACAGTGATGGAGGTCAACAGACAAAGAAGAGTCCACCAGCTACTCCTGCCTTTAAGAAGCGGCACAGAGGTTGTTCATACTGTATTCTGGACATTGAAAATGCTCCTATTCCACAATTCCCTTCCAATGAAGAGGTTGTAGGTGTTATCACCATGGAGGATGTTATTGAAGAACTTCTTCAGGTAAATCTGAAAACCTGGCATACAGGAAATTACAGTCTTGCATTCTGGGGGGAGTGTAAGGACCAGCCATCTTTCGGCGTTCATAAGGGTGTCTTGCCTTCCCCATGATTATAATACTGGTGCTTTTATAGTGATATTATCATAATGCATTCCTCTTCCCCTGGTGGTGGCCTGATAGCTGGGAACAACTACTGCCAATATGTTAAAAAGGTTTATATAGGAATTGCATGTTAATTTTGTTTGCCCATGCTTTCTTATGACAGGAGGAGATATTAGATGAGACAGATGAGTACGTCAATATCCACAACAGGTAAACTTCACCATTTATCCATGTTCATTTGGAATGCTATCTTGTTGAAGTCAATGTTATAGTATCTAACCATGCTATTAAATTGATTTCTGTCTCTTTCACTAGTTTCATAATATAGTTCTAATTTTAGCTGTAGGAAAGATTAACGAGTTAAGCTCTGCACAGATTGGTCTTTTAACCACCCAACCATTGTCTCCCATGCAATTGCAAGCAGAGGAGTAAAGTTGGTTAGCATAATCATCATTGATGTCAAAGTAACGACTTTGGCAATTTTGTTAATGCAGGATAAAGATCAACATGCACGCATCCCAGGAAGATGCTTCGAATTCGAATTCGACACAACCTTCTCCAACTGGCACCCTGACCCCTGCATCACCAACGCCTGCGGGACATCTCCCTCAACGTTCCCCCGTCTCCCCCAACTTGGCAGCCCCTGGTCCCACACCAACCCTTTCAATCTCTACCAGTACTTCAAATGCAGGTTCACCTGCCACAACACATCAGACTTCTGGAGAAGACTCATTAAAGGATAGGTGAAACTTCAGCTTTTTCTCATTTTCCCTATGAAGTGATAATTAAATATAGACCAAGTTAGAAAAAAAACATACAAGCTGAGGATTAGTTACTTGGTAAGAATCAGTGGCGGACCCTACTTAAATTTCAGGCAGAGGATTAGTTACTTGGTAAGAATCAGTGGCGGACCCTACTTAAATTTCAGGCATACTGCCTGTAGGATACATGCAATCATATAGAGAGAATGGATGCTTCATGTGTTCTGGTTTAATAGATAAGAACTCAACTAGACAACGTTCTATATAGATAGATCATGATTGTTTTGTGTAAAGTCAGCATGAAATCATCAGTTTTCATTTGTTTCAAAGCATTCATACTCAAAACTCATACTCTTATCTTGAAGAGAATGGCATGAAGATGGCAAGTAGAATGGAGAAGAAATGTAGTTGTTCCTTTTTATCCTTTTTATTTCACAAATTCATATATTAGACACTGGGAATCTGATTTCCAAGAAGATCAATCAAGTCATACCTCTTATCAGCCAGACACTAGTACTCTGAGATTTTTCTTCTGGTCAGGAGATTTTGCTTTCAAGTTCGAACTGAGTAATCAAACGTGGTGTAAACTATTAAGATTTCAAGGCCTTAGATTTAATGGTCGTCTTCCTCCTTTAACCAGGTAAAAATGGTTACAAAAAGTTCTCATAGTTCCTCGATCTTAACCCCTTCCTCGTGCTATGATCCTACTATGCTAGTATCATAATTGCCCATTTAAAGAGGTAAAAATGGCTAATAAAATTCCCATAGTTCCTCGATCTTAACTCCTTCCTGCTATGATCCTACTATACTAGTATCCCTTAATGAGATACAAATGGCTACAAAAAACGTATTCACAGTTCTTTGACCTTACTGTCTCACTCAAAATAAAAATTTAAAAATTTAATCAAATATAATAAAAAATAAAAAATAATTTAAATTTTAAAATAATTTTGTAAATTGAATCTCTTAATAGTTTTTTTCCTTACCAAAATAGATTGGGACGCTTGCCATGATTCCTGGGCTGTCTTTCGCAGACCATCGAGATTCAGGCCGGCTGCACATTGTCTTGCGCGAGCTGACCAATGATCCTATTTAGGGGCTTGCTTTGCTAGACGGCTGGAGTCTTGACCATAACAAAGTCCAAACTAAAACAACCAAAAGAAGAAATTCTTAAACTTTAAGGACTGAAGACAGCAGGGATGCCCGATGGGTCACTTCCGTAGAAAGCGGCTATGATAACTGCGACGTAAATGTGGCAAACTGCCATTCCTTTGCACCGAAGTGACGAAGCCCCTGTCTGGACAAACGTAATCTCAACGGTTTTCAAACACTTTCCAGTTCTTTGTCTCTCTTTATAATCAAAGATATTTACTCTTTTTCCACCATTACAAGTTTGGAATTTGGAACCTAGTAACAATACTGTTCTCTGTCGCCTTCTGTTTCTTCCCCTCTTTTTTACCTTAATTTTGGATAACTTTGTCTTTTTTGACTAAGATACTAAATCAATTATAAATTCGGTTGGTGACACTTTTCCAATTCTACCTAAGGCCGGTTGGTTGAATCTCATCTTTACCTTTGATTTGACTTCACTAGAACAAAGACTAAATAGTATAGAACTCAGCTTTGCTTTACCCGTTTTGCCTATCTGGGTACTCCAAAATTTTACATCTTTGAAAAACAATTATTTATTGGAACTCTAATGCTGACTTGAAGCTCCTTGTTTTTTCTAGTTCCACTTAAGATCTGTTAGATCTCCTTACTTCAGGAAGATGGGTTTTTTGAGCCAAATCTTGTTACAAATAAATACATTTTGGCGGGTTCGTTCTTTTTTTTTATTTTTAATCTGAGTATATTGGATATCGTTGTTGGGTGTGTTGTTTTGTCTCAGAAGTTGCTTGCTTCAAAGAACATCTTTTGAGAGAGAAACAGAAAGAAAGACATGGCTTTGGCTCGGTTTGTTCGCCAAGGTAAGCGCCCACATGGGGTTTGTGTGAAGATGACAGCAGTGGCAATATTGGGTCTTTGTTTTATTTCTGTTTGGTCCATGTTCTCTTCTCCTTCTACTTCTGTTACTGTGCAAAGGGAGAGCTTTGATGACATCGCTGAACCTGTAGCTTCAGGCACAAGGGTAAGCAAATCCAAGGGGAAGGAATTAGAAAATCATAGTTCAAGTGGTCAAAGGAAGAAGGTTGAATCGGGTTCGAAGAAAAAAGATGAGAAAAAGGTTAATGGGTCTTTGCCTTTACCTGCTCATGAACATAAATCTGGGAAAAAGAATGAGAAACATGAGTCAAATAGGAAAAAAGAGAAGGATAAGTCAAAGTTACCTAGTGGGGCGTCAAAAGAGCATCGGGAGCAAGAAGAGTCTCAGGGTGAAGAAGCAGAAAAGGAGAATGAAAATGAAGAAGAAGAAGTGGTAGTGGATGGCAAGGAAGAAGGATTGGATAGTGAAGAAGAAGGTATTGGGGAGATTGAAGGCGATGGTGATCTGGATGAATCGGTAGATCAAGAGACTCAGGAGAAGGTGGAAAATGAGAATGAAGGATTAAAAAGCGAAGGGAAGAAGAGGAAGATCAAGGGTCCGGTTTTCGATCCGAAAGCACATTATAGTTGGAAATTATGTAGCACAAGGAGCAAGCATAATTATATGCCCTGTATTGATGTTGAAAGTGGCTTCACAAGGCTGCAGAGCTATAGGCATAGGGAGAGGAGCTGCCCAAAAGCCCCTCCAATGTGTCTTGTTCCTCTTCCCCACGATGGTTATGATTCTTCAGTGCGCTGGTCTGAGAGCAAATTCAAGGTATATATATTGAGGTTTATTCGTTCTATGTTTTGAGTTTGACTATTTGCGGGTGCATTTTGAGTTCTGATGTGGGGTCAATCTAATCGTTTTGCAGATATTGTACAAGAATGTGGCACATCCAAAACTAGCTGCATACTTGAAGAATCATAACTGGTTGATTGAATCTGGAGAGTATATGATGTTTCCTCAGAACCAGTCTGAATTCAAGGGTGGAGTTGTTCACTACCTTGAATCCATTGAAGAGGTGAGCCTTTCTTGTTGCCTGATTTGAATGAAGGTTTATGGATCTTCTGTGCCTTCTTAGGCTCCAAACTTCATAAGTGATTCAAAAATATCATTAGCTTGTAGCATATATACTGGAGGAGATCATTCTGTTATGATATGATAATCTGGTTACCATGTTAGAAGTAGACTATACCTATTTCATCTGTGTGACAAAGTTCTGCTGTGTTTCACATCTAATGTCTTGGTCAATGAGGGAACTGGTAAAGATAGGTGAAATTCAACTCCCTTTTTCTCCCTGATTTAGTTTGGCCTAGTTTAAAAATGCCTGTTCATTTTGCACTGAGCTAACTGAAAATGAGATTTCTTAAGTTTCTGCTGCCGAGAATGGACAATTTTATAGATTGTAATTTTAGTTTTCTTAGGTATCTAGAAAGTTAAAAGCTGCTACACTGGCTAATAGTTGAACCTTTATGTTGTCACCCTTTCCTTGTTTTAGCATTTTTTAAATTTAAGTGGATTTCATAGATGGTACCAGATATTGAATGGGGAAAGAATATACGTGTAGTGCTGGATGTTGGATGTGGAGATTCAAGCTTTGTGGCCTCTCTTCTTGATAAGGATGTATTAACGTTATCACTGGGCTTGAAGGATGATCTGGTTGACCTAGCACAGGTTTCCCTTGAACGTGGTTTTGCTACAGTTGTTGGCCCTTTTGCAAGAAGAAGACTTCCTTTTCCTAGTGGAGTTTTTGATGCTATTCATTGTGGTGGGTGTACCATGCCTTGGCATTCCAACGGTATGTGTTCACTTATCCCTTTTTTTCCTTTTCTTTTAAATTTACTTCCCATTACAATTCTCATTGATTTTGATAAGATAACAACTTTTCTTGTTTTTAAATTTCAGGGGGGAAGCTTCTTCTAGAGATAAATAGGATTTTGAGGCCTGGTGGATACTTTATTTTGTCAACTAAACATGACAGCATTGAAGCAGAAGAAGGTTTGTCCTTTTTTTTTTTTTGTAAGATTTATTATGCTTGAATACAGAAATGATGTTGCCATATGCCTTCCTTTGAAAATTATTGTCTGTCAGTGCACCAAAAATTAAAAAAAAGAAGAAAATTCTTGTCTGTCATTTTTGCCTTTTTGATTTATGGTGATGCTGATTTTCACTGATGTACATGTGCTAAAGTTTTGTGAAGTTGTATGTGTATGGCCTCCATTATGATTCTGAGGCTGTCGTCCATAGGAGACCATTGAGTGGATAATCATGGGTTGGTTATTTTAGGCAGACAAAGCGATGGATACACTGGACGGTGTTCCAGACCTTAACAAACTCAAAAGGATTCTGCTCAAATGCAACTATGACCTGTAATATCCGACGGACCGGGTTCTAACAACAGAGTCAAATAAAGTCCTATGAGTTTTATAATTATTTATTCTTTCTATTAACAAACATTCTCTACTTCAATAAGAAAAATATGAACTAGGATTTTACATTCTTAGCATTTTTGTACAGTTTATGGAATTTATCTAGTTGCTTCTGTTAGACTTCATATGCTGTGTGGTAGAAAGACCTGGCCAACTACATAGAAAATTTAATTTCTGTAAAACTTTCTGCTATTTCTCGGTTGGTTGTCTGCCCCTGGCCATGTGTTTAATGTGTTTTCCTTTTTCGTTTTTGGGTGCAATGTTTTTTGCTTCTTTATTTAGCAAAAGAACTGCACTTTTATTGTATGATGATTTTCACCTCCAACACTTTTGTTTGCGCCAGCTATGAACACATTGACTTCTTCTATCTGTTGGAATATTCTCGCTCATAAAACTGATGAAGTCAGTGAAGTGGGTGTTAAGATATATCAGAAGCCTGAATCCAATGATATATATGAGTTGAGGAGGAAGAAAAATCCACCTTTATGCAAGGAGCATGAAAATCCAGATGCTGCCTGGTAAGCTAAGACTTACATACTTTACCACCAAGTGTATCTTTCCATTTTTAACACAAATTTCGTCGACTTGATTATACTCATTATTTAATATACTTTATTAAAAAGGGGGTTGACATTTAATTCATCTAAAAACAAGAATTAGTAGTTAATTTACAAAATACCTAGCATTTGCCCCCAGTGTTCTTAGTGCCTGGGTAAAGTAAGATTCTCAATTGTGGGAATCAGGTAGGAAGTTAAATTCCTAACCACCTAAAATTAGGCATTATAAATCATTATTAATAATAATTGTAAGAGATGATCAAATTGAGTTTCCATGAAGCATAACCGTGCTTAACCTAACTTACTGATTTTATTGGTACTCTAATTTACTTAATGGCTACAACATTTTGTTCTGATAGGTATGTTCCTATGAAAACTTGCTTGCATGCCATTCCATCTGCAATTGAACAACACGGAACTGAGTGGCCTGAGGAATGGCCTAAGAGGCTTGAAACATATCCTGATTGGTTGAATGACAAGCAAAAAGCCATTGATGACACCAAGCACTGGAAAGATATTGTTAACAAGTCCTATTTCACTGGAATGGGAATTGACTGGTCAACTATCAGGAATGTAATGGACATGAAAGCCATCTATGGAGGGTATGGCTACTGTACAACTAAATACTAGTAATATATATTCCTTACATAATATTGTATCAAGAAATGAAGTTGAAATGTTTCTGTTAAAATACAGATTTGCGGCTGCACTCTTACAACAGAAGATTTGGGTGATGAATGTGGTCCCTGTCCATGCACCAGATACGCTTCCCTTGATTTTTGAACGTGGACTTATCGGAATCTACCATGACTGGTGCGAGTCGTTTGGGACTTACCCAAGATCATATGACCTCTTGCACGCTGATCATTTTTTCTCCAGGCTAAAGAGCAGGTTAGTCACCATTAAAGTTTGCTTCTGTGCTTAATATGCCACAGGATGGTGGATCATCTGTCCTGCTAACTCCATTAGTGGGTCATCAATCATTATCAAATCATAAAATATCACTCTTTTTACAGGTGCAAGCAACCTGTTTCAATAGTTGTTGAGATGGATCGTATTCTACGTCCTGGTGGTTGGGTAATCGTGCGTGATAAGGTTGAGATACTCGATCCGCTAGAGGGTATTTTGAGAAGTTTACATTGGGAGATCAGAATGACTTATTCTCAGAATAAAGAGGGTATCATATGTGCACAGAAAACTACATGGCGACCTTGAGAGATCCCTTCATATGTACATTCCTTCACAAACTTCACAACACCATGCATTCTCGTCTCTTTTACGGAAGCATTATTGAGAAGCCTCTTTTTTTTGCCTTCCTTCTAGACTCTGATTGTTCATTTTTTTTTTCTGGGATATCTGTAAATTAATCATTTAATTATAACACAGTCAATTCAATTTGATCTTCTCAAAGTTCATCAGTCGTACTTCAATTTGTTTTTACTTTGCAGCCCTTCAATTTGTAAAGGGGAGGTTCCCATACTCTTTGATTACCAGACGACAAGATTATTAACAAGATCAAATATTTCTCCATAAGAAAGATCAAAGAATATGCCATGAATTCAAACAAGTATCAAAGCAGGGGATGCTGATTAGCAAGGTTGGGCCCAGAAATCCTAATCAAACAAGTGGATTGGAGGTAAAAAAGGGGTATCATTTGACAACCCAATAAGCCCAATTGTACTTGGATTTCGGTTTCAGGCTTTCAGAATTCAGCTCAGGATCTTTGCATGCCAAGCTAGTTCTAATAAGCTCCGACTGCCTACAATGGAGGACAATGCGATAGGCCCACTTTCCCTGTTTTTTAAGCCCATAATCTTAACCATTAATTGTGGTCCATTAAGCCCAATACGTAAATTCTGGTGTTAGCCCGCGATTTTCTGCATGCCGAAGCTTTGCCACAGCGCCGCCGTTTTCTTCCATCCCCTTCATCACCGAGTTTACTCACCACGCCAACGGCAGCCGTTTGCACGCTCACGTCTCAGTTCCTCTAAAACCCACCGAAAACCCAAACCCTGAACAAGAAATACATAAGAAATCCCAAACATGTCCCCATCTTCACTCTCAGCTCGCCTCACCCTGCTGGCCCTCCTCTCCGCCACCACTTTTTACTTCCTCTACAAGTCCCGCCGCCGCCTAAAACCCCTCAGACAACTCCCTATAAACCCCAATCCTAGAAAAGGCAAGCTCTTTTTCATCACTCAAACAGGAACATCCAAAGCCTTGGCCCAACGCCTTCTCAACCTCCTCTCCTCCAACAATATCCCGTTCGACCTCGTCGATCCCCAAAACTACGAGCCCGAGGACCTCCCTAAGGAATCCCTGATCCTTATCATCGCTTCGACGTGGGAAGATGGAAACCCTCCTCAAGGCTCAAAGTTCTTCGTCAATTGGCTCGCAGAAATCAGCACCGATTTTCGCGCCGGGAATTTGTTACTCTCCAATTGTAAATTCGCCGTCTTTGGAGTCGGGAGCCGGGTGTACGGAGAAACGTTTAATGCGGTGGCGAGGAATTTGGGGAAGAGGTTGAGAGGGTTGGGGGCGACGGAGATGGTGGCAGTTGGGGAAGGTGACGTGGATGGGGGTGCATTAGAGAGTGTCTTTAAAGAGTGGAGTGAAAAAGTAGTCAGGGTTTTGAAAGGAGGATTGGTGGTGGAGAATGAGAATGGAATTGTTTACGCTAGTGATGCTGAAAGCTTTGAAAGTGACGATGATGATAATGGTGGTGGAGGAGGAGAGGAAGAAATTGTTGATCTCGAAGATATTGCAGGCAAAGGGCCGTCGAGGAAGAAGTCGGTTAATGTGGCTGAAACTAATGGAAAAATGGATGGGAAAAGAGAGATGGTGACTCCAGTTATCAGAGCCAACTTGGAGAAGCAGGTAACTTGGTTTAAGTGGATATGAATCTTTTGTTGATGAAGGCATTTCATTGTAGTGATTGCCTGATGTTAGTATATAGTTGCATTCTATGGTATAATTCACATCCTTTAACTGGTGGGATTTTACAGGGATATAAAATTATTGGTTCACATAGTGGTGTTAAAATCTGTAGATGGACCAAGTCACAACTTAGAGGACGAGGAGGTTGCTACAAGCACTCATTTTATGGGATAGAGAGCCATAGGTGATTGCAACTTTCTTTTGTTCCTATTAAGCCTTTGATGATCATTTAGTTGAATCTGTTTTGAATGTCATGTGATATGTTAATATTTTCTTTACCCACCCTCTTCCAAAAGGAAGGTTGGAGATTTGGAAACATGCATCTTGTTGTTCTATAATTTGCTGTTAGTTGCTCTCGTGTACATCTGTATATGGTGAGTTTGATTTTTTATATAGTTCATAGTGGTGAATCGTCATTTTTTATTCTACTTCAATTACATTGTACTTGGTTTTTGTCCATTCTATACTTTGTGATTGTGGCTTTAGACCTGCAATTGAAATTAGTTTAACTTTCAAATGGAACAGATGCATGGAGGCTACCCCTAGTTTGGCATGTGCCAACAAATGTGTTTTTTGCTGGAGGCATCACACAAATCCTGTAGGAAAGAGTTGGCAGTGGAAGATGGATGATCCCTTAGAGATTGTCAATACTGCCATAGATCTTCATACCAAGATGATTAAGCAAATGAAAGGAGTTCCCGGTAAATGTCATATATTTGTTCTAATTATAGTATCTCTTTGGGACCATGGGATTTACTGTACTTAACATTTCCTTCTACTAAGTAAGTATCTGACTCAACACATTTTAATAATCATTCAGTAACAAGTAATATCTGACAGGATTAGAATGTCCCCAAATTTATTTCTTACAACGTAGACACTTAGACACAGGATTGCAACAAAGATTTGTCCATTGCATTTAGAGGAGAATTTTACTCATTCTACTGCTGCAGGTGTTACACAAGAGCGATTGACAGAAGGTCTAACTCCTCGGCACTGTGCCTTATCACTTGTTGGTGAACCCATTATGTATCCAGAGATTAATATGCTAGTGGATGAGCTGCACCGAAGGCGAATCTCTACCTTTTTAGTAACTAATGCACAGTTCCCTGATAAAATCAAAATGCTGAAGCCTATAACCCAGGTTTGTTGGCTGTGAATCTATGTTGTTAAGAAAGAATAAATGTCAAAAAGTCTTCTGCTCTTGATTAACCTGTTCAATCTCTTTTACTCATGCAGTTATATGTGAGTGTAGATGCTGCAACCAAGGATAGCTTGAAGGCAATTGATAGGCCACTCTTTGGGGACTTCTGGGAAAGATTCATTGTGAGTATTTTATTCTTGAAAAATAAGAAAATTGAGCTATATCATTAAGGATTGGCACAAAAACAAATGAGGGATGGAGAAGAGATATGATGTCAAGTAGAAAGATAACAGGATCAAAAGCCTTGAATCCTAGACTAGCACGCTACATGGGGGTGTGAAACGTACTTCCTGTAAAAACTTGATCTCGAAGCTATAGCTGCCCTTACCCCACTTTGGAGAACATATTGGCAGATCCCTTAAATCCCAATCTAAAACAGCTTTCTATTTGCATTATTATGAAATGGTATTTATTAACTGCAATGTTGAAAATCCCTAACATGTCATGGTCAGTTATATTTGTAAGAATGAACTCCTTCTTCATGTTCACAGCAGCTTGTACTATGAAGAAGTTTACATATTCCATAGGCATTTTTGAGTGTTTTTCTTTGGGTGGCCTGAAGTTCCTGTTTCCTTACTGGTAATATCTGTTGTTCAGGATTCCTTGAAAGCTCTCAGAGATAAACAACAACGAACTGTTTATCGCTTGACTCTCGTGAAAGGGTGGAATACAGAAGATGCAGATGCTTATTCTAAACTATTTAGCATTGGGAAGCCTGATTTTGTTGAAATCAAAGGCGTAACATACTGTGGATCGTGAGTCTCTTGGTCTTATTGTTGTTTGTATCATTTTATATCTGCAACACTGCCTGCCCTTGGTCAGTCATGTTGATATTTTTTTACAGTTCTGCCACCTCAAAGTTGACAATGGAGAATGTGCCTTGGCATTCTGATGTGAAGGCTTTCTCAGAGGCATTGGCTCTGAAAAGTGAAGGGGAGTATGAGGTAGCATGTGAACATGCACACTCGTGCTGTGTCCTCTTGGCCAAAACAGATAAGTTCAAGGTCAATGGCCAATGGTATACATGGATAGACTACGAAAAATTCCATGACCTGGTTAGTAACAGCATCAATTTAATCATTTGCAGTGTCTCCGGACTATAATTTCTTTCTGCTTCAAACAATTTGTTTCTTGTCGATGATGCAGGTGGCTTCAGGTGAACCTTTCGACAGTGCGGACTACATGGCTCTCACTCCATCCTGGGCTGTCTATGGAGCTGAAGAAGGTGGATTCGATCCTGATCAGTCTCGGTACAGAAAGGAGCGACATCACAAGTCAAATCGCTGAGCAAGTTGGAGATTTGTGTTTTTTATTAGCCAATATATCTATTTTTACTAGCAAGCATTCTTTGCATTTCAACAGGTTTGCTTTAGTTTGGCCATACGTAATGAAAAAAGTTCTGATCAAATGATAGTTTTCTGCGTGCAGGCTGTAGCTCTGTTGTATCCAACAATTTTGACGTTAGTTTGGCTATACGTGTTTGATGGTTCAATTTGGTCTCCCCATGTGGCCAAATTCAATCGGAAACAAGGCATGCTATTAATCAAAAAGGCAACATAAATTAAAAGCAAAGTTTGGTCTTTACGGTCTATGGCTGGGTCTAACCAGTTTGCCAATCCTAAAGAAAAAGATCATTCTCAAAAGATGTCCAGGCCTTTGTACAATCGGCATCTGACTGGACGAGATTAAGCAGCTCAATAATTTTCCCTAAGCCCCAAGCAACCCCTATAAATTTATTGACTTTCAGAGATGGGTCAGCCCCGACTCGGAAATGTCACTATCAATTGTAGCACTGGTTTCTTGTTTAAACGTAATATTCTGTCCTTTTGTTGGACTTCCTCGTATGTTTTGTCCCCCCACTGTTATCTTAAAACATGGTTACGTGTCATCTTTTGATAACCTTTTAGGATAGAGACGATTGCAGATTACAGTGTGAAAAATAACCCTTTAACTGTTGTTAACAGGGTGAACTCCTAGGTTCTCTTTATGTCCTGAATGTCTCTGCGATTGAGATGCTATCAAAGATTTGCAAGAATCAGGTTGGCCATTTCTTGGGCCTTCAATTGTTAAATCAAAAATTAATCAAGCCCTGTGACTGGATGACAGCAAGATTTGTGTTGGAGGACACAAACTCAAGCCTGTGCCATATATGCACCGCACTACTTCACTTGCTGCATCTTTGCAAACACACAGTGCTTGCTTAGCAACATCTCAATTCTCAACTCCGGCTCGAACTTGCCCTTGCTGAGTATGGTACTGTAATTTGCAAAGTTTCACTGACAGTGTCAAGCACGGAGAAACAGTACTTGCAAAAATGGTTATCAGCTTCCATTTTAGTGCAGCTAAAGTGATACTAAGCAAAGGGTTTTCAAGCTCTAGAATAATATGGTGAGATTCTAGTGCAGTGTGCAACCCAATCCAACAGTAGCTTTAGCTTTGAGACTTTCAGGTGGGGCCATTGAAACAACACAACTTGTCAAAGCTATCCAGGGTACGGATACGGAACGGGTCCCACGGGCAAGAGCGCGTGTCTAATAACGCGTGGGCATGGTTTGCGGCAAGTTGCAATAACTCTTCTCTTGCTTCTTCTGCTACTTCTTTTTCTTAGAACAAGTCGACAAGTGAATTGAGTAAAAGATTTTTTGTACGCAAAAAAAGTTTTCCTATAAAAGGTCATCTGTCATACTATCCTACCGTCCTCTTTCTCTCTTTCTTCTACCCCCAGCCCCTCCCTCTCTTACTGTTACTTCGTCTTCCCCTTTCTTGACTTTTGTCTATTACCAGTAGCTTAAAACCATCAACTCCACGCGCCACGATAGCACTTGGGAATTACCTGCCACTCAAGTTTCGTGGTAAAGCAAGAACCCATCAGAATCAGAGATTGCCCATTGGCTTACTGAGGCGGCTGGAGGCTGGTGTTGATTGCTTGGGCGTGGCAATCACGTCCAAGTGGAAATGGAAATGAGTTGGCAGCGGTTTTTCTCCCCTTTATTATTTTTTGCCCTAGCAAATTATAAGTTCATAACTCAGCGGTAGCGACAGCAAAATACCTCTCCCACTAAGTTTTTCCCTCTTCCCCCCCATTTCAATCCCCTTCACTTACCCCTCTCATTCAATGTCACCAAACATTAAAATTCCTACGTTGTGGAGTAAAACTAAACAAAACCCTTTTTTGGGGTCTCAGTTTCTTTATCCACCAATGTGCTAATAGCTAGGTTTCTTTTCCTTTACTAAGTCTATCTTTTTGTTTAGTATTATAATGACAAAAGGAACAAATGCAGTCAACTAATCATAATTAGAATGAAAAGAAGCAGTATAAAAAGAAAAATATGTAGAGTTGAAACAACTCTAATCTGGTTTGAGCAGTGTTATTTGGCTAACTTTTTTAGCTTTGTTTGCTTATACAGAAAACATATGGGGAAAATTAAGGAAGAATGATTAGGAAGCCCAATTACTACAATAAAGAGAAGAAAAAATAAGCAAGACCCTTTCTATTATGCTTTTCTGTTTTTACATTTGAAAGAAATAAACTGATAAAGCAACAAATTTCCATGGGACCAAGAAGCTTCATCTTCAATCTTTAATCAACATGAAAAGCAAAACCATTTTGATGTTCTTTTCCTGAAGCTAATCATATATGTATTCGAGAAAGGAATAAAAAACCAAAAAGAAGAAGAAGGAAGGATTTACCAGAATTTGTAAAGGCAATTAAAACAGGAGACAGCAAATACCAGTTAAAAGCAATTTTAGCTGCTCTTTCTGGGTTGGCTTTTTCTTCTTGATCTCCTTCTTGGAGGCTCACTCGTCATGGATTGTCCCACAGGAGTTGATGATGCCTCTGCCTTTGCTTCTGGCTTTTCCTCATGTTGCCCTTCTTCTTCTTCTTCTTCTTCTTCTTCTTCTTCTTCTTCTTCTTCTTCTTTCTGTTGTTGTTCTTCCACTGAAACTTTTACTTTCTTTGATTGGTTCTCACTAACTTCCGCTGCTTCCTCTTCTTTTCTCTCTTCAGTTTCAGTTTCAGTTTCACTTTTCTCAACATGTTTTCGAGGTCTACCTCTCTTTCTACGAGGTTGAGCCTGAGGCTGTGTTTGTTGCTGGACCTCTTCTCCTCCTCCTCCCGTTGAAGCCTCAGCGATTGCTACCGAAAGTTCCTTGGTCTTTTGAGGCTTCTTACCCATCAAATGTTTTCCCTATCGATAAAGCTCTTATTCAACAACCAATACCAGTTATCATAAACCCAAACAAACCGTCAAAATCAAATCTTCAATGACTCTTTTCTCTTTGATGTTTGCAGCTCTTTTCACCCTTCTGTATATTGAATCCAAAAATCCATTCCAAGTGTTACAAGAAAAGAAATCTTGCAGTATTCCCCCTTGGTTTATATTTTTTATGCAAGAACCCAAAGCAACTGGACCAATATCTTTGACTGGTATCCAGATTCTGGAAACCCCATTAACTCAATCTCTCCTTTTCCCTTTCTTTTCCTCTCCCTCTCTCTCTCTCTCCCTTTCTCTTATTCTATTCTATATATCAACAACCCGATACCAACAGCAACAGTAACTGCTTCTATTCGCAAAGAATAAACAAAGCTCAAAAGCTCAAAAAAGCCATTAAAATCACCTGTCCTTTTCTTTGTCCATCAACCCCATCCATCTCTATATATCCTATTCTTTTGCAGCAGAAGAAAAGACAAAGCACGAGGAAATGAGGTCGAAAGCTATCCTATTTCATTCACCCTCTCTTTTTTCTATTTTGTTAAACATATTATATATATATATATATATATATATAATGAAAATAAAGAATCTCTTCTAATTAATAAAGGGGGCTAGCACTAACCATGGTTAAACGCTTTGGTTTGTGTTTCTCTTTATATAACGAGGCATTTGGATTAATTTGATTTTCCCTAGGAAGAAATAAAGAGTCCTAACCGACAGTGATAGCCATAGCCTGATAGGGATCATGATGTAGTAGAGAATAAATGATTCTTGAATTCTTCGTTTCATTGCCTTTTTCTAGAAAAAAATTAACATTTGAACTTTAAACACGTCTGCATATAATCTAAGTTATGTTTATTTACTCATAATTGAGTTTGCTAATCATATAGAATCTGGGTTTTGTTATACTGACTGAACATACACATTCAACAAAGGAGTAGACAATATAACATGCCCGGCAGAGCTTGCGTGCATTTTCTTTTCATATCGTCAGGATGATACTCGAAACTTATTTGATTTCGATACAAGTATTAAAAATCTTATTCAAATTCTATGTTATTCGAATCAGAATATACGAATATCTGTATAAAATCAATCGGTTTACATCCCTGGACCAATGCCTGATACTAACACAAGGGTAAAAGAAGTTGAAATCGTAGATTGGCCGAGCAAGGGTGTCATTGTCGTTGTACTTACAGGAATGGCTAAGACAAACCATGGTTAAAATGGCTAAGACTTTACTCCAAACTGAGTTTGTCTTTCACATCTAGGGGCTTTTGCCGCTTTGGGTTTGATTTTACGTGGGTAAAGGTTGGTGTACTGTACGACTCAGACCAGTGTCTCAGTCTGACCACTTGTGTCCCTTCGCGGGGCTTCGCGTCCAGCAGCTATATTCCCCTGTTGTTCAAGTGCACCAGGCTCATAACTCTCGACCGCCGATCAGAGCCCGAAGAAAGAAATAATTATTGCAAATTGTAGGCATTGACACTAGACAATTAGGTAAGTAAAGATTTCCCCAAAAGAAACGATGATTGGGTGAGTGGCACGAGTTTCTTCGCTATCTTTCATTCTCTAATAAGAATCATAATGATGGACAACGAGGAAAATATCGTACTAGTACTACTCTCAACTGCACTCAAATTTGTATTTTCCTTGCATAAACAATAGTAAAAGAAGAATAAAAAGTGTACTCAATCTAACTTGCATATGCTTATGCAGGAATTATTCTACAGAGACAGCAAAGATTGTCCTTCTTGCCTCAGCTGTCTAGTTTGCTGGTCCTATCTACCACAAACTTATGGACCTTTATTTTCATTAAATCTATAAGATCAATCACACAACCATTTCATAAGAAAGATGAATAATCCTTAAAAGGAGGCATTTTATCAAGCTAATAAGATTCTGCAACTCGTCAATATCTGCAGCTTACGAGATCAATTATGCAGTGTTCAAGAGCATTCCTCATGCTATGCAAGTTAAGCAAACTCTAAAATGCAGGTATAAAATGTACAGTAAACTTGGCAGACAGCTAAGAGCAATACAACTAACACAGAAGCAATGGATTGCAACACATTCATGTCAAATCAACCAGCTCTTCCGTCACTTGGTAGGGGCCGTGACTCTAAGAATAGTCTTATGGTCGAGTGGATTAGAGAAGGTTCTGCCATTGCGCCATTTCCATAGTCCCCACAAGCTAGTCGCTTTGTGACAGGTGGGATGAGAGAAATTCCAAGCTCATCAATTGACATGAGATGTTTTTCTGTGAAAGGGTTGGTCCACATGAAAGTGTTCATAGCCGGTGCAACAAACAGTGGCTTGCTATAGTCCCATGCTCGCACAATGCAAGTTAGCAAATTGTCACATAATCCCCCCGCAATCTGCTTTAAAGATCAAAAAATGCTTAAGTGAAGAGTTACAATCATATCAAACAATACAACCATTTAGGCAACAAAACAGCTTTACAAAAAGGGGTCATCAAAAGCATATGAGAGCAGAAAAAAAGTAATTCTCAGATACATGAATACTTGCAAGTTCATTTTCTCATTACAATAAACTAGTGGTCACCCAAAAATATAATCGACAGAAAGCATCAAACAAGTAGTATCTCTCCAAATAAAGCACATCCTAACAATTCAAATTAAGTGACTTTTAGGCATTCTCTCCACTCATTTTCAATCTCCTTTCATTAACATGCACGTATAATGTGAAGCATCCCTTCAACAGTATACAAGGTACAAATAGAGGAACAAAAATTATAACAAAAGATGGCCAGATCATATTACCTTGCCAAGTGTGTTTGCTGACAATGGGGCAATGACCATAATATCGGCCCATCGACGAAGCTCAATGTGAAGCACATTGTCACCTATTATTTTCCAGCTGGACCATTCATCCTCATCAGTATAAACACTTACATCCCTAGGAATCGATGCTCTGTCAATGAAATGCAAAGAGGCTTTTGTGACAACTGCTTTTACTTCTGCCCATTCAGAGAAACAATGGCAGAGATTGCCAAACTTTATGGCAGCTACACTTCCACTGGCAGCAAGTAAAATCCGGGGTTTTCTGTTAGTAGGATTGACCTGCATCATTTCCCTCACTGCATTTTGAGGTTCAGGGTATGCCATAACCTATACAAAAAATTGCCATCAATTTCAAAGTTGATAAAGCACAGAAAACATCAATTTTGAGAACTAAAAGATAGAAATGCAGCAAGCCAGCAACCAAGAACCAAAAAACTATCTCTAACCATTTTAGCTCCGCATCAAATACAATTAATTGTTATATGGTTTACATAGATTATTAAGGATTTTAAACTGAGAAAAACCGTGAGCTAACCAAGTTATAATCCAAGCTCTAAAATTTTTAGTCAAATCCACAAGCATTTCTCCCTATTCAACGCCAGAGGATCAATGAAAACTTACAAATCATCAAAAGAAAAATGCTATGAAAAATAATAGTAATAATAACAATAAAAAAGATATCTTTTTACCGCTCAAAATCAACTGTCAGTCTTCTTTCTAATTCAACTACCAGTTAATTACAATCCCAGAAGAAGAACGTGCAAGAACTATACAACTAAATCGAAGGTAAAAACCCAAAATCCATCCCCACAAGAAAAGCACTTTCTCACAAGAACAAATTGAACTTGCATTTCTTTGACTCGAAACTTTAAACCCACCTCAAATTCAGGATACAGAACAATTAGGCTTGCAGAAATTCAAGATTAAAAAGGAAGTTGGCAAGACTGCTCCAGTTATAGAACTTTTGTTTTGCGTAATAAGAAAAAGAAAAAAAAAGAGAGATACTGACTTAATCACGTGGAATCCAAGATCAGAGAAAAATAAAGGATCTGGGCTCTGGAATTCAGATTCTCTTGCGACGCCAAAGAACCAAAAGAAAAAGGAAGTAGCAGAGATTCGGCTGACGAAGAAGCGCGAGACTGGAGCTTTCAAAAATGCCCCCTGTTCAAAAACAATTGTTAGTGATCTGTTGGTCTAGCCTCCTTTTCTACAATTTTTTTTCCCTCTTTCACGGCAGAAATGCCGGGATTTTCATGGTTGGGCTGCCGCTCCTTTTGTTCTCACCTGCACTACACGTGACAAAGGGTTGTTGGCTTTGGGCTTTTGGTTTTGGGAATTGGGTCATCTCTTTAACCGGGTGCCGCTCTATCCACATAGTTGGGTTTGCTCTGGTTTTCCCATCTATATATGCGAATGAAGGCGGGTATTAGTGTTATGCAAATGAAAGATGCTCTATGGTGAAACCAAAGTATTCATTCGGGGCAGTTGAGAGTTGAGCAATTTATGTGAACTACTAGCATTGATTGTGCTCCATGGATTGGAACAATAAAGCGGTTTCCCATCTCCCATGGTTTTCCCCCACCCACATCAAGTTTAAATGATTGCATGATGTCTTAAATCTCTTTTACAAAGCTTTAAATTTACTCACCCACTTTCAATAGGAAAGCGCTCCTACTTTTGTGCTTATGAAGTGCAAACAGGGCAATATTAAGGTTAGCAATGGCAATTGGCTCAAAGGTCATTGGGCACAAACTCCCATTTCTGGTTAAGGGCTTGTTTTTACAATTCCTCAGCAATGAGGCCCAATGGGTGTGAGGGGCCTATATCTAAATTTTATTGATGAGTTCATGACAGGACAGGCAATGTGCCAAAGACGATGTGGACATAGATAGCCGTTGATTACTCCTGGAGACAGGGCAGGGCTGGGCATCCCTTTCAAACGACACCACCTTGTAAATGCCAAAAACTCTGTGCTGCTAATCGGATAAGATCACAGAATACTAATGATAATGAAAAGGTAGCCCATCTCCCTCAGGATATCCAACCATTTGACACCAATAACCATAGAAAAGTAAAAAAAAAGAAAAGTCATCAAAAAGTCCCATCACTCACTCAATTCGAAATTTTGGGGACAACCCAATTTGGTGATGTCAAGGATACTATAGCCTCTATAACTAAAAATTAAGAAAATAAAAGACAAAGATTGCTACAGTAGCTATATATATAAAGCTAGAGGTATCTGGAGTTTAGGAGACTTAAGGTCTTGCACGTACTTATCCACAAATTGTCTTAGAATCAAAAGCTTTAATTTTAGAGGTTGAAAGCAATTTGAGAGGCCACTAGCTAGAAGAGTTGGATTATTTGAATTGGTAGGAGACAATTTATGTTTCTGCTTGCTGGTATATTCGTGGATGGAAGATTTTCCTGGTATGATTATTATTTTTTTACGGAAAGCAATTTCTTTTTTGTGTTTGTGGTGCTCTGTGTTTCTCGAGAAACTTATATTTACAGAATTTGGCTAGTTGTCTGACGTGTATGTTTTTTTTTGTTAATAATAGGCCGGTTTTTTGTTTGTCTTAATATCTCTGTCTCTTTTTGTATTCTCTCTCCTTTATATCTTCTTTCCCTCGAAAGAAGAAGGTAGTTCAAGAGTCAATAAGTTTTGTTCAAGAGTCAATAAGTTCTTCAATTTGATCCTCTTGTTTGCCTTGGTTCCAAAACATGGAGATAGAGAAAGCTGAGTCCTGGTTTGGTTAGCTGTAAGATCCCCGGGGGGCTGCTGGTGGGTAGTTTTATATCGATTTTCAGATGATGGATGTTGTTTAGAAATTGCTCTGTCTTTTAAATTGCCACGAAATTGTCTGAATTATTTTGTGGTTTTGTTGAAATCTGAGACAAGTGATAGAAAACCATTTCCTTGTTTGCTTCCTGTTGTTCCTTAAAGTGTCTGCATATCTGAAATCTGAACTTGTTTATGTTATAGATAACAATATATTGTGTATATTTTCCAAAAAAGGAAAAAAAAAGGAATTATGTGTACTTTTCCATGATCTCTGCAGCCAGTAAAGTTGGAATTTTTTTTCTTCCATCTTTGGCCATAGTGTTATACTGTTTGATTTCACTTCTTTTTTCTCTTATGGTTTTTCCTTTTCTTTTCCATATTTTAAGGGTTTCTGTTCCTAGAAATCAGGTCGTTTTAGTATTTACTTTGTTACTTGGGAAACCACATATCTAGCTGCCCTCTGGATCTTTCTCATATATTCTTTCTTCCCCCACCCCCTCCCTCCCCCCTAATTTCCAGCAAGCTGATTTTGATGACTAATTTTTCATTATCTAAATGGCATTACTCTCCTAATGTTGTAACAGGTTTTGACAGGCAACTTACTACCAATTTGTATGGTGTTTCCCATGTTGTGATTGTAATTGATGTTAGAGGGTTTCAGTGAGGATTAAGCTCCTGATCATGGAGGGTCCTTGTGAAACACCAGAAAATGGTATGGTAGCAGATCACAACCTTCAGATTATTAGGTACTCTCCATTCCAACCATGCGCCAGATTATCATCACTCTGGTTTGATTTGAGAGTCTTCTATGTGAGAGTCAGCAATTTTCAAGTTGATGATTTAACTCCAGAGTTTCTAACTCTCAATCATATCCCTCTAAACCCTGACACCCTTTTGGAAGTTAATGGCACTAGATGCGGCATATACTCTGATGGGGTCTCTTTACTCCTTAGAAGGGATCGGGTAGATAAGAAATCAGACGAAGCCACCTTTGTGAGTACAGATAGTATTTGGTTGACAGGTAGTGTGAAATTTGAGGTGTTTGATGGAAAGGATCTCATTCTCTCCGGTGTATTGGAAATGTCTAGTAGTAATGGCTTCATTGAGGAATCGAAAAATAATGTGAAACGATGGAGCATGAATTGTGAATCAGATATCACTGCTGGCAGTGGTTTCCTGAAGGGAAAGCACATTGCTGGTCCTGAATTATCACCACCAACCATTGAGGTTTATGTTGCGGGTTGCTTCTCTGGAACACCAATCATCTTGACCAAAACATTGCAACTTAATTACCGGAAGAAGCATAATAGGAAGGGCATGTTACATTCAATACCGGAATATGAGACCACTGAATGCCAGAAAGATATGTCACCTGGACTTGATATGCAGGTAACATACTGGACAATTCAGTGTTAAGATTTCATTTGTTTTCTGTTCTCTTTAGTGGACTTATTTTGAGGTATACTATGTTTGAGCCATGCTAGGGTGCTGCATTCTTAATCTTACATTTTAGCAGCAGATGTTCTATATATTTAAGGCTGGCCTTTTATAAGCTTTGGTAAAAGTGCTGTGATTTGAAACTCAGTGAAGTTTTTTTATGTTAGTTTCCTCCTTTTTATGGCTGCCAACGTGCTTCCTGTCTTGAAACATGTTTCATTTTTCAGTATGGTCCATCCTTGTCAAGATTTGATGCATGCATTGGGAAACAGAATCTTTATATATGTGTCATATGAGCGTATGGACAATGCACATTTTTCAAGTGATGGGATATACCCCCCTTTCCTTTTCCATTTGTATAGTTTTCAATGTCATTGTTCTGCCAGATCCTGACGTCTATAGGCCCACTAGAGCCATACTGGCTTGGTGTCATGTAGAGGCCCCACCATCTCCTGGCTTTTTCTTGCCATTTTCTTGTTGGAGCACCTCCATTCTTTGCTCTTAAAGCAAAATGCTGGGTTTATAGAGTTCATTGTGATATGAATATTTGATTAATAGCAACTTGCAGACCAATTTATGGTCAATGATGTTTATCTATCTTGCTTCATAGCCAAGCTTTTATCTGTGAAACACACATCAAATTGGAATTGCTTTGCTTGCCTGTAGTTAGACCTTCCTTAGAAAGTATCAATTGATCGTTTCTATTCTTTTGGCTTCTGCACAAAACTTCCTTTTGCATGAATGGATAGACTGAGCTCTTGTGACCGAGAAATTGCCTACATCATCTGAGCATACTATATTTCTCAAATAGTTGGTTTGAGTAAGACCATTCTTTTATAGATTTCAATTATTGGCAGCTGTTTTAGCCCAGCTGATATATTCAAAGTAGATGTCTTTTTCTTCAATGGCATCTAGTATCCTGGGGAAAATTGATTTGTGTGGAAACCAAGTGGAAGCATTTCGTTTAAACTTTTGGTATATGTATTTGTTGTTTTCTTCTTTGCCATCTTCTGGATTAGTTATTGTTTGTCTTAGAGAATGAGAATGAAATATTCTCACTCCTCCTTGATTGATGATCTGTGGCATCAGATCAGACATTCTCTTCATCCCCAAGAATCAGCCTGGCTGGCAGAAGGAAAGAGGTAACTTTGAGTGGATGATATTAAAACCAGGCTGATTCTTACTGAGGATCACCAAGCATTGCTTATTTTTTTATTGTGTAGGATATGTTTTGAGAGGGAGAGCAGAAGAGATGAGAAGAGAAGGGCAGGGGATCCTTCCAATTATGATTTCTGTTAAAATTTGAGTTTTTTTATGGTTTGTTTTGTTTCATACCGGACATGCATTTGCTCATCTCTAACTTGTTACGTTACTTTCCTTTCGAAGGTAGTGGAATACAGAAACTACAAACAAGAAAATGATGAAGACTACAGCAATATCTACTGGAGGAGGACAGAGTACATAGATGGCGAAGATGGTGAACTCTCGTGGTTCAATGCAGGTGTAAGGGTTGGTGTAGGGATTGGTCTTGGCGTTTGTCTTGGCATTGGTATCGGAGTTGGCTTGCTGGTTCGTACGTACCAATCAACCACTAGAAACTTCAAAAGGCGGCTTATCTGATTCATTTCATCTACCTTGCGAGTACCATCTGCTCCCTTGAGATCCAAAGGCATCTAACACCATCTTGTTCAAAAGGATGCATCTTTAACTGCAGATTTTGACTGAGTGATCCCCAGAAGTTGATATTCTTTTTTTCCCCCTGTATTTTCCCTTACTCTGTTGTCAGTTTGTTAGATAGTTTATTAGCTGCTATTGGGAAAGTAAATGATCGTGAGGCTATATATGTTGGAAATCTGTATGACTTGTACTTCCCTGTAAATAAATATGTATTGCAGAAAAATGGGGTATGGTCTGTTACTAAGATTTACATGTATTTCCTGCTATTGGGAAGGTAAATGATTGTGAGGCTATATATGTTGGAAATCTGTATGACTTGTACTTTCCTGTAAATAAATATGTATTGCAGAAAAATGGGGTATGGTCTGTTACTTAAGATTTACATGGACTTCTTAACAATGCTTCATTTCTTTGATGTGAATTTATGGGAAAAACCGAATAACTAGACAAAGTTTATAGTCAAATTCCTCCACTTCCTTGTCTTCAACTTTGTCTGAAGAGCCCCGTTCTCACAGTTTCTTTGTTCCTTCTCGGGGGATAGTCCTGCCTGCACACATGAACCCAAATGAACCCAGAACTTGCTAATTCATGCAAATGAGTCAATCGAAGTCTCTCAACCCCTGAAATCTTTCTCCTAACCCTGTCGACGGTTTATGATAGCATTCTCTATGGGGAACCTGGTATTCTTCTGATCCAACTGGACATGTCCAGTTTTCCAAAACTCCCAGGAACCTGGTATTCTTTTGACTCAACTAATCATCCTTAACCCTGAATTCCGGGTCGCTGCAATGTTAAAATGGAATTCTACCACGTAGAGCCAAAATGGAAAATCCAAATCCATTTTCATTTTCCTCTTTGGGGGCCAAAGAATAATTATTTTTTTTTCATCATCGACCTTTTCAGTAAGTCTCGTCTGATTTTTTCTATATTATTTCTCTTACATTAAAATCCACTTGTTTGCTCTGATTTTATTATCACAAATTGAAAACAATGCGAACCCTTGAACGTTCAAGGATTTAAAACTCATAACTCTTTTCTAGACCCGCGACATCCTTCTCAACTCTGCCGGACCACTACATCTTGGCTGGTTTGATTGGTCCTTGGGTCTCATATCTACCGGGTCGTAACGCCATACGCGGTACAAATACAGTACGGAAGCGGACTTGAAATTTCAGCATAATGAGAAAAGTAATGGGGTAGTGTTTGTAGTCTGTTGTTGAACAAAAGCAGAACAATCCAAATGTAATGAAGAATTTCGATACACCAATTGTTAGGTGCGCATGACTTTTTGGATCAAGTCATCCTCACCTCACCTCACCTCACCATTGAAAGGTATGTATATTCTTCCTCCTTTTCGGACTTTGCTATTACACGTGCAACTCCGCGTTATATTAATTGATTCAATTTGAATTATTTACTAAATTTTTTTAAAAAAACGACACATAAATATTTGTTAATTGCAAGTACGAATTTCTTCATCCATCAAATTCACTTAATTTTTTTTTCTAATTCATTGATTTACGATGAAATAATTAATTTAATTACCAAAAAATTTAAATTTTATACAAAACCCCAAAAAAAAAAAACCTCTTGTCCATTTGATGTGTTACTTTTGTAATAATGTATCTCTTTAGCACTATTTAATTAGTTAAATAAATTAAACGAATTACATGAATCCCATTGCGTAAACATCAGTGAATGTTCTATTTGGTGACAATTATAAGGTTGAAATAATTAGTACTTGATTTTTCACCTATAATTTTCAACATAGTAATCTTTGAGGTAGTCATCATCATATCATATTTTGAACATGTCAGTCTTTGTCATTAAAAAAATCACGACATATGCTGTGAAAATGAACGTTTATATAAATTAAATGAATATTTGATCCTCTTTAATCGAAAAAATGGTATGCAAAATTATAACTCAAAAACCATATAATATAAATAATTCATACAATAATAAATAATAATAACAAAAAATGTGCTTGGTTTGCTCAATTATTAGACATGAAAGGATTTATATAAGATAAGGGTTAGAGACTATAAGATTTCAATGGTGAGCTAGCAAAGCAGTCACAATAGGTTTGGTGTGGCTTTTCCCAATTTGTATACGTTAACCTAAACAGTCTAAGAAACTTGGGTGCCCTCTGATTACAACAAAGAAAGGAAAATGCATGTACCTGGGCATGGGCTTGATGGGATGGACAGACAGATTACTAAAAATAGATGGTTGAAGTTGAGTCAATCTTCATATTTATCATAGTTCAACCTTTTCTGATGCACCAACCCCACATAGGACTTGCTTATATTTTAGCATAGGAAGTGCAGCATGGAATCTTTGCTTATAATTCCACAGTTAGTCGTTGATCACATTTTATTAATAAGACAACTTGAAAACCAGAAAAAAATATTTAAATAATTTTAATTTCGAAGGTCGACCAACCGTTGAATGAATTTATTTTATCATGTTTTAATATTCGTATTTCTAGTAATAATAACATACAGAATGTTAGTCTTAAATAGATTATTAGTTTGAAAACAAGACTTCACATTTATTTCCTTTATCATACATAGTCAATAGTTGCAGCTGTTCTTAATCTTAATTTCTTTTAATTTAAAAAAAAATAATTAATTTATCTTTTGACCCAATGAAAATCAGCAGTATACCTACCAAATGTAAATTTGGTTTTAGAGAGTTCACTCCTTTGCGGCTTTATCTTTTTCCTTCATTATTCCATTTTGCCAATAAACATGGATATAGTACAAAGGAAGTGTGAACATTTAGGTTTAGATCTTGTCATAGGCTGGAGTTGGCAAAAGGGTATGAGAAAACCTTCCCATTTATTCAACCGATGGGTCAGTAAATAGAAGAAAAATGTTGGTAGTAATAATTACCATTATCCCAAACTTAATAATTACATTTTTTTTTTCTTGGTGTGGTTGAAGGGATATAATAATAGCATTACGTAGTGACGCCATTGAAATCGAATTTTTGCCTCTTTTTTAAACAAATGAAAGAAAAATTGTACTTGAGTGAACATCAAGATATGGGATTCTAATATTGATCAATAAACCAAATAAATAATATATAATATATATTATATATANTATGGGATTCTAATATTGATCAATAAAACAAATAAATAATATATATATATATATATATATATATATATATATATGTATATGTGGATGCATGTTCAGGGGTCTGGGAGGATGTTTGACCGGCACCATGAAGCTAGCTTCCTGTAAGTTTCTCATTTGCGTCTCTGATTGCAATTTATTTATATATAAGGGAGCCATTGCTCTCTATAGAAAAAACAAACATTGAAGAGATTAGACGGTTGCCTAAAACCTCTTAGAAAAATCTGCCTGTCTTTCTTTCTTCTCAGAATCTGCAACTGTTTTCTTAGGTGCACTTTTTCTTGATTGTTTCCAGTCAATTTTTTGTTAGTCAATTCACAGCAGAGGTACCAATTTTGAATACTTGCCTATAAATTGACAATCCCATTTTTTTTAATTTCCAATAGAACCTTTGGAAAAGAAGAAACGAAGGAAAAAAAAATGAGGAACGAGGATGGGAGAGGAGCTTATTCCGAGAACAATTCCGACACCGAGAGCATAGCAAGCGACAGGGCAGCGTTTAGTGGACCATTAGGCTTAGGTGGTGGTGGCCCTGTTTCCAACAAACGAGCTTCCAAAAAGAGTGCAAGGTTCAATCTTCCACCTGAAATTACCTTGGCCAAGACGAACTCCACAGGCAGCTCGGCTAGTTTCGCTGCTGCTGACAATGATTACGTTGAAATCACCCTGGATATCCGAGATGACTCGGTTGCGGTTCACAGCGTTCAAGGTGCCGGTGGAGGTGATGAAGACCCTGAGTTGGCGTTGCTGGCTAAGAGAACTCTGGAGAACAAGTCGGCTTCTTTCCGTTCGTATTTGTTTGGGAACACGTCGGCTCATATCAAGCAGGTTTCCCAGGAGCTGAAACGTGCACTTTCAAGACGCTCTTCTAATGCAGGCAGGAGATTTGATCGGACCAAATCTGCTGCAGCTCATGCCTTGAAAGGACTCAAGTTTATCACCACCAAAACAGGGGCCTCCGGAAATGGATGGTCCTCTGTTGAGAAGCGATTCAATGATTTAACTGCCTCTACGAATGGCCTTCTTCACCAATCCCAGTTCGGTGAATGCATTGGTACGTACTTAGCTTTTCGGTTTTTTCTTACCCTTGAAGACGCATAATTTCAAAAGCTTTACAATATTTCTTCTTCCTTCAAACACAGGGATGAACCAGTCTAAAGAATTCGCCGGCGAGCTGTTTCAAGCACTTGCTCGGAGGCAAAATATAACCGGTGACTCAATCAATAAAACACAGCTCAAACAGTTCTGGGACCAGATGTCTGACGAAAGCTTTGACTCTAGACTCCAAACCTTCTTTGACATGTAAAGCTTCCTCCCTTAGAGTATTCGCAACTTTTACTCGTTTTCTTATTGTACAATTGTCTCCCTTTGAATTTGATCAATATTTGAAAGAAAATCTCATGATGATCATAGTGCTTGTTTACTAAGTGTAATTTGTAATTATATGCAGGGTGGACAAAGACGCTGATGGAAGGATCACAGAAGAAGAAGTCAGGGAGGTAGGAATCCATGTACTTGGTCATGCCGACCTCATTCAACTAACTAGCAATGACAAACATATACTTCCCATTACGGAACTTTTAATATATTTTATTATTTTTCTAATATTTCTAACAATATGAATTTTACATTGCAGATTATCAGTCTCAGTGCTTCTGCAAACAAACTTTCTAACATTCAGAAACAAGCTGAAGAATATGCAGCTCTGATCATGGAAGAATTGGATCCAGATAATGTTGGATACATCATGGTAAATTAGACCACCCCAAAGACAAATCTTTCTTGCTCGTCCCTATTCTGTCTTCATTTCCTAATGTTTTTTTTGGCACCGAACAGATTCACAACCTGGAAACTCTGCTATTGCAAGCGCCAAATCAATCTGTCAGGGTAGGAGATAGCCGTATTCTGAGTCAAATGCTGAGCCAGAAACTCAAACCTACTCAAGAGAACAACCCGCTAAAAAGGTGGTATCAGAAGACTAAGTACTTTATAATGGATAACTGGCAAAGGGTCTGGGTTATGATGTTGTGGCTTGGCATTGTGGGGGGTTTGTTTGCATACAAGTTCGTGCAGTACCGCAACAAGGCTGTGTTCGATGTGATGGGCTACTGTGTTTGCGTTGCCAAAGGAGGTGCAGAGACTCTTAAATTCAACATGGCTTTGATTTTACTGCCAGTGTGCCGAAACACCATCACTTGGCTTAGAAACAAGACTAAATTGGGTGTCGTTGTTCCTTTTGATGACAACCTGAACTTCCACAAGGTAAGTGATAACTATTACCGAGCAACTTGTACATAATGCTCAACATTATCTAATGAATTAAAGCCTTCTGTTACTTTTTGGAATAGTGATTGAGCTTCGTAATCTGAAATTAGATTGTTCTTATAATGTCTTGTTAATATCCAGGTTATTGCGGTTGGAATCACCATTGGGGTGATCCTACACGGAGGCGCCCATTTAACCTGTGATTTCCCGCGGCTTCTTCATGCCACTGAAGAAGAATATGAACCCATGAAGCCTTTCTTTGGGGAGGAGCAACCTGAAAACTACTGGTGGTTTGTGAAGGGAGTAGAAGGTGTAACTGGCATTATAATGGTGGTGCTAATGGCCATAGCCTTCACACTTGCCACTCCTTGGTTCAGGCGCAACAAGCTCAACCTTCCCAAGTTCCTTAAGAAGCTCACTGGGTTTAACGCATTTTGGTATTCCCATCACCTTTTCGTTATAGTCTACACTCTCCTCATTGTTCATGGCATTTACCTGTACCTCACCAAGAAATGGTATCAGAAAACAGTAAGTTCTTTTTTCCCTTCTTCATTCTTCTCATTTCTGTTCCATCGCTTAATTCATTGGATATATTATTAGTACAATGTCATTGACAGTAGTCAATCTCCGTTACTTAATTGCAGACATGGATGTATCTGGCTGTGCCTATTATTCTTTATGCCTGCGAAAGGTTGATTCGAGCTCTTAGATCAAGTATCAAGGCAGTCAAACTTCTCAAGGTATATATAAAAGCCTATATCATATGCTTTAAGTATCATACATTCCACCCAATTGCACTTAAAGTGTTCACTTTTCTTTGAAACATACTGATATTTCATTTCTTTTTCTTCATAAATATGGAAGGTTGCTGTGTACCCCGGAAATGTATTGTCACTGCACATGTCGAAGCCCCAAGGATTCAAATACAAAAGTGGGCAATACATGTTTGTCAACTGCTCTGCAGTCTCCCCATTTGAGTGGTATGTACTTTTTGGTCCTCAATGGCTCTCTCTTCACGATCACCCTTTGCTTCAATTCTGCCGTTTATTTAACCAAACCAACCATTGGAAATTGCAGGCATCCATTCTCCATCACTTCAGCACCAGGAGATGACTACCTTAGCGTTCACATTCGAACTCTGGGTGATTGGACAAGGCAGCTCAAAACTGTCTTCTCCGAGGTTGGTTTAACTTGCTTGCTCCTCTTAGTTAAAACTTGAAACTGAAATGAAAGTGCCTTATCAGTTTTTGCTTGTATCGGATGTTGAATAGGTTTGTCAGCCTCCGCCTGCTGGGAAGAGCGGACTGCTCAGGGCAGAAGGAGGAAACAATACTAGGTAAGGTTTCCTCATCTTTCTATGTAAGTTACTTATATATATAGATAATGATGTGTCATGATTGATTCCTAACGTATTAGAATCAGAGTACATTAAGATTATACATTATTTTCTTCTACTGAGAGTGACAACTGTATTAATCGATGCACAGCTTCCCAAAGATCTTGATTGACGGTCCATATGGAGCTCCAGCACAAGATTACAAGAAATACGATGTGGTGCTCCTGGTGGGGCTCGGAATCGGTGCCACCCCCATGATCAGCATTGTCAAGGACATCATCAACAACATGAAAATGGAAGAGGATTCTGTTCCAGGACCCGCCTTGGAGAACGGAAATTACAGCAAGAACAAGAACAACAAAGGGTTCAAGACAAGAAAAGCCTACTTCTACTGGGTAACAAGGGAGCAAGGCTCGTTCGAGTGGTTCAAGGGGATAATGAACGAGGTGGCGGAGATGGATGAGAAGAGGGTGATCGAGCTCCACAACTATTGCACCAGCGTGTACGAGGAAGGAGACGCCCGATCAGCACTCATCACGATGCTTCAGTCGCTGCACCATGCCAAAAACGGTGTCGACGTCGTCTCCGGAACTCGTGTCAAATCCCACTTTGCAAAGCCAAACTGGCGTCAAGTCTACAAGAAGATCGCTCTACATCACCCTGACGCAAGAATTGGTCAGTTTCACTTTCACCCAACCCACCTTGTTGAAAGACTATCACCATCACCCTTATCATCATTATTATTGTTTACTTACTACCTTTTCCATCTATGAATTCAACGATTGCAGGAGTTTTCTACTGTGGGGCACCCGCACTAACCAAAGAGCTAAGACAATTGGCTTTGGACTTTTCTCACAAGACCTCCACCAAGTTCGAGTTTCATAAAGAGAACTTCTAACAAAACCCAGGCTGATGCTTCTTCTTTCAAAGTTCAATCATTTCTAGAGTTTCCTATACGGAGGATAATATTCTTACATACATTTTCATTGAGTAGTTCCAAGTGGATATAGCTTTCTTTCTTCTTTTTTTGGTTCTTTTTGTCCCTTATTTTTAACATTTTTCCATATACATAAAGGTTCCTTCTTCTTGTTGGAGAGATCAGAAATCTTTGATTTAGTATTTACATAGACTTCTCTAGCACTCTGAGAATTGTAACAATTTCTACTACTACATTAAAGTTTTTACCCATAGTTGAATGGCCTCTTCTGGTTTTCCTCTTTCCCTTTCATGGTTTGGGAATTTGGGGTAAGTTCTAATCAAGGAGCTTGATCAAGAAAATTTAATAAAAAAACTAAACAGAATGAGGGGGACAATGAAGATAAGAGTATTTGACTTTAATGTTTGGCAGCAACTTTATCTGATCCGATGACTTTCTTCATTAGCTGCCACCCAATTAGCTACCTGCTTGGGTGGAACAATCCATATTTGATTCCAGCTCTGAATCATATAAGTAAAGTTCGTTTTGGCCACATTTTGTGGTGCGCCAAAGCCTAACAGTGCCCACAAATCCGTTATAGATTGAATAGGGCTCCTTACGTTGGTGGGGGAGGGATCAGCATAGCTGCGTCTCATTGGATTTTGATTGAAAAGACAGGGAATCGCATTTGTGAACAAGGATGATGAATATAAAGAGATAAATCTACCCCAAAACCCCCAAACCCCAAGACAGGTGGAGGAGGGTCTTGCTCTTTAGAACGACTCGGCCCCAAGTGGAAAGACAGGCCTAGATTTGCCAATAAGTCCATACAAAATATTGCATTTGCGTGAGGTGCTGCTTTCGATTTGCAATCTTTCACCAAGGAAGTTCTTCAAGTACCATTTCATCATGGAACTGCATTTCTTTGGATCACTCCTCCAACCCTTTCTCTTAGAACCCCGAAATTCAACTATCAAAGCTTATTCGTAACACCTATATATATAGATTGCTATAACGTGTCCCTTTTCTTCTTTGCAACTCGGATGAGCCCTCCCTGCACAAACCCTCGTTATTTTTTCTGTGAGTTATTATAAGTCTTCAAACAAGACAAAACGCAATCCATATGTATTTGTTTTATTTAATCAGTTTATCTATCACAAAAATTAATGGGCCTTCCTGATGATTTTCGAGATTGAGAAGAACGTACCAATGCAATTTCAGAAATCAAAAAGTGCATCCATAGCCACCAATCTAGAAACTAGCCATTCCAATGTTTTGACCTTGCGTTCCTATCTCATATTCACTCTATAATAAATTCTTTCCTTTACAATATTTTCAATGCCGTGATGCTTTTGCATGAATCATGCATGCGTATGGGTAGTTGATGACCCCTACGCTCCTATGATCGTAGCTGAATATATAAAAATAACTTACTACATATTTTTACTTGAAAATTGGCTTTTTACCATTTTTCCCATTATAATTCTCTTAATTATTGTCACCTTGTCGTTGACTTATCCAAATTTTGCACTACTCGATTGCATGATTCATGTTTTCTTAAGCTTCTTGTCCAGGAATTCGTTGTCAGTTAATCAAAAACAAAAAGGGTTCAAAAGCGTGCACGTGCTTTGATAAAGGCAAGAAATTGTGTTGGATTTGTTTCAGCTAATAAAAAAAAAAGGTCAAAAGCAAGGAAACCGTGGAATTGCCAGACAAGTCAACCGATGACCTGGTCAAGCCACGACAACTAAAATTGCCTGAGCCGATTTCAAGTCAACTCAGCTAGGTTTGGGTCACACCAGCTATGCGAGTTTTAACCTATACTCAACGTTCCCCGAATCTTCTTGTCAACCAAAATATGTAAAACAAAAGCAAAAACAGTAATGTCACAATGAATATTATTGGTAAAAAAAAAGTATATCTTAAGATAAATTACAAATAAATAAATACGCTATAAATAGATGTAGATTCCCTTAAAGATTCACTAGAAACTACATTACGTATCGATGCTGTACTTTCCCAACTCCGTGCATGGTCTGTATGCCTGCAAATGAACATCAGGAAAAGTCCAAATCTCTGGAGGTCATTAACTAATTTCCTCTGAATCTTTGTCGGAATCTGACCATTTAGGTTGCTGGGTTTCTCCCGCTTCTATGCTGGTTTTTTGTCAAACATTGAATCACTTATCCATTAAGATTATCTGAATAAGATTGCCCTGTTAAATTTGGTACAGGCTTTGGATAAAACTTTTATGGTTCTTCCAATGTTTGTGATTTCTATAGAGTTTCAGCGAGTATTAAGCTCAAGCGGGGAACAGTAATCTGTGCACACAGGACGTCGAAACCTGATAAATATATAAGCTTTGGACATATCTATTCTCTCCTCAGACCCCTATTACTTCAATTATCAGCATAGTAGTTACCTGCCATGAGAGATTCCTGTGTGTTTGTGTATTTCATATGATGAATTGGAACATAAATCTAACGTTTGATAAAGCAAATTCAGAGTTTTGATTTGGTAACTTTCTTCCCGGCATGACATGCTTTATTTTCTCTTTACTAGATATAGAATGGCAAGCCGGTGGCCAGGTACATCATTAGGGGAAAGACAGAAAATAATCCCCTTTGAGTAAGCAACATGCTGAATGTTTATCCTTACCTGACGATCACTTGCAGCTCCAGTTAGTCAAAAGGTCATGGTCACTGCCTGCTTCATCCAGCTCACATTCAGTTGCACAGAAAATATATAACTATTTATTACATAATAAGCCGATGACAAGTAGCTCTCAACTGACTGGTGGTGCAAGGCAGACTGGTTCCGGAGCCACCTCAGCTAAAGAGTGCCCATTGCCAACGCTTTGGAGTTTATCATCAAATCCCCATAAATTGGCAGATTTGATATCATCCTGGATCATTTGCTTGGAGAATTCTTCATGGTTGTACTGCAATACAGCCCTTCCTCCAAACTCAGTTGGCAGATTTTCCTCATCAAAATATGATCTCATGAGCTCCACGCTGTCTTTATTCTTGGGGTACACAAACTTCACCTTTTGGAAGGTTTTAGCATCCAGAAAATACTTAACAATCTGCAGAAATGAAAGCAATGCAAGTTGGTTAATTTCTGTTAATAGATCAAATCAGCATTAGCAGTAACTTATAATGCTAATGCTAATGCAATACACTAACGTGATGTCATTTAGCTTTGCAAACCTCATTCTTCACATTGTTTAAACCATTCTTAAACACAACAACTCATAGTAGAAGTCAAGAGACATTCAGCGCACTCAGTTAAGAATCAGAATGTGGTTACGACCGGGTAGAATTCAAACCTTCCAGAATGCTTCAAAAATTCTTGGAGGATTGTAGAGAAACGCTATAGCTAGCCTCTCAGGGTAGTGGTTTTGTAATACATTAATAGTGTCACGAGCAGACTTGATGGGCACGCTAGTGCTCAATGTCCATCCAGTGAAGTCTATCAACCATGCCATCTGTTCTTGACCCTCTGGAAGGTTTAGGATAGCATTCTCTATCAGATACACCAAATGGCGGAACTGATTGTCCAATGATGTGGTGTTCTACAACATTTTTTACCATGTTAGTTTCCAAAATTTACAATAATTCAAAGATTTAGTTTTGAATTACTTAAACCAATTACCTGCTTTCCTGGTCGTAATATAAGAACAGTCCTACCATGTCGGTCATGAAAATTTGCTCTGTATACTTTTCCGGTCTCACCTTCTACTGCGACTTCATGCTGACAACAAAACGATTGATGTGGTTAGGTAAAAATTAATCTCAATAACTTATAGAGGAGCTATTTATTATAATTATATCACTTAGCCACCGTCATTAACCCTATTTTATGAACATTAAAAGGAAGAAAAATATGAAACACAACTTAGTAACTCACCCAACGTATTTCCTCAGGCTTATAAATTGATCTCCATTTGATTGTCTCTTCCAGCATTTTCTTTGATTTGTCAACATTCCAGTTTCGTGCTTCCATGTATCTCCTCAAGCAGGCATCAGTGCAATAGTTCAAACAGCGCCCAGATAGTGGTGGCAGTGAAGCTCTAAGCTCCTTGACCTGCTTTTATTTTTATGTAAAAGCAAATATTAACCAAAAAGTGATCACAATCTAGAGACAGACTAAAACAAATTTTAACAGATACTATTAGTAGGTAGATCACATATTTACTGGTGCAAGATTTCTCAACATAAGGAGCAGCAAAAGGAGATCTCAGTAGACAACAGAAAGGTTTTGCCATAGTTAAATATAAGTTCACTAACTTCTCAGACTTTATTACCTTGGATTCATGCTGCAATGAATCATTCTCTTGGACGTGATTAGAATTGCTCCATCTACTAAACATTGTGATTAATCCTAGCAACTTAGTGCAACCTGCATAACATTGCATAGGACTTGAGACTTATTCTTCAGAATTAATCAACTAAAAAGTAAACATTGATGTGAGAATCAAGAAACAAGCCCCTGTACACCTTAATCAGACAATTAGAGTCTATGAGGAAACACAACAAACAAGCAGACATGAAATCAAGTCCAATAAAGCACCAAAAAATCACACAAAATAGGAATTAAATCAAGAACAACAACGTAATATACAATATAAAACCACAATCAAATTAAATAAAAAACTTACCAAAGGCAACAATCTTCAGGTCAAGCCGCTAGCAGAGCTGAATCATAAAAATCAGCAGTGAATTACGGGCGCAGCTATGGCATGCATAGAATTGAGATTACACTGCTTAGATGGCTGATAGTAGAACTAGATAGATGTTATAAACAAGGGCAAAAAAATATTAAAAAAAACAGATACTACAGGGTAACATGCCTTGGGAACAGAGATGAGTCCTCTGGGACATAAGCCTGAATCAGACCTGAGAAGGGCCACCTCTTTTCATATCATTCCATCATATTAGTATTATATTCTCAAAGTCATTGCCAATTTTCCACCACTAACCCGGCAAATCCATCAACTAGGCTATACTTATGGGCTATGGGGTCAATTCCTCAACAGTTACATTGACATAAAAAGTAGTAACCGTTAAAGTTGGTCACACATTTTACAAGTTAAATCAACGGAAGGGGCATGATTCAACCACTGCTAAAGTTTCCAACTATGGACGAGAAGAAAGTATACAGAGAAACAGCAGATCTCATACAAAGGGTTATTTAGAACAGAGCTTTATGATTTCGTTATTACTCATGAAATACTAACAGTCGTATAATACTTAAATTAATTGGAAAAAAAGTAACAGATGCTTTATTCTACTACACATTAATGATGGAGGAAAAAAGATAATGCCTTTCACACCAGCCTATTAAGTAAAAGGAAACACTTGGGCGGTCCTGTCCCTCACTACATAGTACCACTAGTTTGACCAAATCCTAGTGCTTGTTCCATTTACATAGTAATAATAGTTTCATTTTCTTGAAATTTCTCCTGCTTTTATATAATTTTTTGTTAAAAAAATATATAGAATTTAACTAGGATAACCCAGAAAAGCTTCTGCATTCTTAAAAATCACTACAACTAAATTGTCCAATATTCAGTAAAATCCCTGCTGCAGCTGTTTCTGTGCTAGAAAACAAATCAAACGAGAAAGAGAAAAAACAATAGAGAAAGAAACACACTAGCCACTCAAATTTCCACATATCAATATGAAAAGGTAAATAAAATGAAAGAAGAGTCGGTATAAAGAAAAGTAATAAAACAAGGGTAGTCAAAGAATTGGAAAAAGAAAAGAAAAGAAAAAACTAAGTTGCAGAGATGTTTCCCGGGCTTTAACTTCTTAACAAAAACATACCTCCTTCAGTCCTGCCTGTGAAGAAACAGAGCAAAAAGTCTCCTCTGCTTACCTCCCTCCCTCTAGAGAGAACAACAAAAAATGAAAAAAGAAAGAGCAAAAGAAAAGGGTTGATCACGAAAGTGCCATGGAATTCTACCACACAACCAGCTAGGCCAAAGAAAGACTGGAAGCGAAAGGAAAAGAGTTATAAATGACCCGATCTTGATTGGTTGCCTTTTAGATTATAGTGAGTAGGTGCCTTTGGTGGTTAGCTCCAGATATTTTGTGAAAGTTTTGCGGGAGTCGTACGGTTTTTTGTGGTTTGCTCGGTCTTTATGGCTTAGTTTTATCGGACAAAAGCTAAAGCCACATGCTGTTGACGTTTGTGAGGAAATGCAGACCTAATTTTGATACTCGATGGCACAGAAATCTTTCATTTTAGATCCAAGACACTGTAGCTTTTAACAGTGGCAGGACAGGGAAAAAGGCCAAAGAAGAAAAAAAAGGGTGGAGTAAGTAAATCCTTTTGTGTACTTTTTTGCTTCTTTCCTTTTTCTTTACACGTGAATTCAATAGTAAAATCTTGAAGGATTTGCTCTCTTCCTTCAATGGAATGAACAGGGGACAGATGGGGACACTAAATCCGTACCTGCCTTTTTAAGGTCAGGCCATGTGTTTTGTGTGAGAAGTAGTAATTTTTAGGGAATAACACCAGAAAAAAATCATTTTAGTTATATAATATAAAATTAACATTGGGTTCACAACATTTCTAAGTAGTTACGTTAGTAAAATTATGTAGCGTTTTGGCATACTTTTACTATAAAAAAAAAAGAATAAAACTTGGTCAACAAAAAGAAAGTCGACAATTAGAGAGAAACAACGTCAACCATTATAGTGGACAAAATGGAGAAAAGAAACAGAAAAACCAAGAGTGAACAGGAAATGACAACAGAAAATGGTGTTTTAGGATTTAAAAATGGATTGTCGGCCGCCAGACTGATGGCATCCAGAAGAAAGTTAAGTGCTGAAAACTGCTCCTAGGCAAAGTCCCCAGAAACATGTGGCATGCTGCAAATCTTCAAGTAGACTGATAGTGCATGCCTGACTTTTCCAATTGATTTTCCATGCCATTCTAGAAGTACCTCCTTGTCACCAAAATTCTCAATTGTCGTTTTGCAATTATTAATTTCTACCAGAATTTCAGATTTATAAGTGTTAAGTATTTCAGATTAATTTAACCTTAAGTTAAGATTTAAATGCACATTTTGTAATTGTTTCCAAGTCTATATATCAAATTTTACATGACCACAAAAAGAAGAGGTCGAGATTTTATCGTAAATAAATAAACTTACTTGTGTCGGTCAAATGATGGAGAAAGCGGGGCCCGGAAAAGGCTTGATGAACCCGGTGGCATTCCACGCCAGGGCTTTAGAACAAGGTGGACACGTCGAAAGAGGAATTTAAAAACAAGGCGGAAAAGCCAAGAAACACCTACCACGAAGAAAAATGAAAATATTACACAAGCAAAATCCCAAAAGTTGAAAGAAAAACGATTTGATGCTGTGGGTAAGGGTATCAGATTCCACTGGAAGGAATCACAAGGCGTGTGAGTAAGAGCTTATGCTTCCCTGGAGATACGGCCCTGCAAGGAACAGTCTAGTCCTGGAGCTTAATTCCATTCTTTGGCTACTGGCAATCCCATGCACGTTGCGAAGAATGATGCGTCCAGCACTACATAAAAGCGAATGTAACGAAAGCATCGAGAAAAAGATACAGGAGAAGAGAAGGATGGGGAGAGAGCGTATTTTTTCTACCTTGCCCCTTTTTGTTCGTCTCTGTAATCAGAGCTCTATATACTGGACTGTTGGATAAAGCTGATTCTACTTCCAAAACTCACTTTCACTACCCTTACATTTCACTGTTATACATCTTCCATTTGTTGCCATTCTTTCAATAATAGACGTAGACAGTTTTTTTAAAAAAATAATCAATATTATAACGTAAATTCTAATAAAAAATGTTAAAAATAAAAATTTTTCATAGAAATTTGTATAGTGTTAATTATAGATAAAAGCAATCATTAACAGATATAAAATTTATATCATGTCATATTTACCATTTGCGGTCATTGAAATGGTAGGCTAGCACTGTCGCCGATCTGGCAGCCAAAGGCCACATCCGATGACAGCTTTTGACTCCATCTCTTCCTCTCCTCTCTTCATCCCTACTGCCTCTCCCTATTCTTCCCAAACGTCTGCCTCCCTTACTTTTTCCAGCGTCGCCACCGGTTTTGTCGTCCCCCTCCGCCGCCATACTCTCCCTCCACCCCATCTCGTTTCGTTCCAACTCACTCTCTCTCTCTCTCTCTCTCTCTCAAAATTTTAAAACAAAAAAATAAATCAAAACAAATTTGAAAGGTTAGAAATTTGTATCCAACTTGCTCGAATATATTACCACGGGGCATCACATTTCCTGATCATTGATAAATAACAGGCTCAGCAGCAGCGCAACAAAGAGTTAAAAATCCTTCAATAACTTTCAAGATTTAGAACTACCATGGATCCAGGTGGACTCGAACCACCACCCTCCCAAACCTGAACGTTTGAGCGCTCTACCAATTTTGAGCTTTTGGATCCACATCAGGGACGGTTCTAATTCCATCAATCTTATTACCTTTCTTTCTCAACCACTCCACTCCCCGTTTTGTTTAATACTACTTATAAGCCTAAGAATACTTGCCTTCACAAACCACCACCAGAGATTTGCTGCCCTTCATCCCTTTTTTTTAAAGCAAAAATGAATATCTTTTTAACTTTTTTAACTCTGTAAACCAGTTCAATATTGCCAGGTGTCAACTTTACCAAATTAAATTAGGATTTCAATTCATAATTAACGGAACCCAGAACAAACAGTACGAGCCTACCTGTAAAATTTCCACAATGACATAATTTAATCTTTCCTTATTACTCCATGTTCACTCTTATCGCCACTTCATCTTAACCAACGAAAATACCAATGCGTTCAAGAAAAATGCCTTTGCATAATGACTATTGAAAACTGAAAAGCTAGTATCATAAAATACCTGAAAGAAAGAACAAATGAAGCAGGGAATTATAGGATAAAAATTAGAAGCAAAAAAATGGCCGGAACACGAAATAGAGAATTACCAACCTAACAAATCTAAGAACATCACTCATCGTACAGAAGCTAAAAAACTAACAAAAAAATGGCTATACCTCTCAATTAAAAGAAACTTAATCCAAGCATGCAGAAGATTTGGAGATCATCAAAAACTTATCATAGTTCTCAGTGACTCGTTTAAAAGAAACAGAATCAAAGCATCAAATAATAGAGAGAAGGTATGGAGAGCTATTGGAATGAACTCTGGTAATATCATTGGAGTGACACAAGGCCAGAAAGAGTTTCGTTCTGCAGGAATCCTGAAATAAATTTTCTTCTGCAATTTCATGCTAAAATCCCTGCCAAGATTAGGCAAAATGTAGCATTTTAACTGAAACGCAAGTGTAAACAGACTTTTATATCCCCAATCAAGTTCGCAAAGTTGTAAAGCAAAATAAAAACTATTCACAGAAACTTTTTCAAATATTCATTCAGATTTAAAGGTTCAATGCTTCTATATGCATGCAAACTCAATAATGAAAACGCCATTGCCATAATGAAAGTATCGGATAAAGATTTCTTCGCCTACTTTTTGACAGCTCTAGCAATTATCTGTAACAGAAAACAGCTACATTTGCTAAAAAAAAACCGCAAAGTGAACACCTGCCAAAATGATTGAAGGAGTAAATGTTACCGCATACGGTGCTTAATGTGACTGACTAAAGCTCTCCAGGGAGTAAATTCCAAAAGAGTTAAAACATAGACCTGCAAATCCAACAAGTTAATAGGCAAGCCATCAAAGAGAAAACACTACAACTGATGTACATGCAGTAAAGATCCAAAAAACAGCTTACCTTCCACAATGGATTAGAAAGCATGAGACTCCAAAAACATCTATAAATATAAGGTGCTCGACCATGAAGCCAAGTTGCTATCAGTAAGATCTTGACATCAGCCTCAAATAGAAAGGATACCATAACTTTTGATCAATGAAAAGGCATCTCATTTGGTGAATTTAAACATAATCATGCCAAGCAATGCTACAACAAAAAAGAACTCAACCCTCCATACATTTTACAAGAGACCAATCACCACTTCTCTTGAAGCAAATTACAGCAAACTCTGGACAGCAAGCTAATATCAAATCAAAGGACAGCAACCACAGGCTCAATAGCATCAACATAAACTTCAATCCCATAATTCTAGGGGATGTTATTGAGCTTTTATTGCCAATCATATAAATGACAGCATGTGAAATGTATGACAAAATTTTACACTGAGGGCAAGATTAATATGTGCTCAGTATAAATTAGATTAAACTCAATTCTTTCATGGAGTATAAAATGGCATTAAATAAATGGTATATCATATCAGAACCAGGCACAGGGAATTAGACACAATGTTATTATAACAGAACTAACATAAAAGTGAGGAATTGAACCTTTTAGGTTGAAATTGCAATTAAGGAATACACCTTACTAGTTGCAATCACAATCATCGAAGACCATTCGTTCTCCAGATTAGAATTCTGCTTCAGTCGATCAAATGGGCTTGCTTTATTATCTTATTTGCTTTGATTGGGAGTAGCATCGCACGATTGGCATAAATCACAAATAAGCAATCAAAGATGCAGGAGAAAATTAAGAAAAAAAAAAAACAAAAGAGACAAGACACAGGGGGAGAGCCGGGGGGAAAAATAACTAAATAAAAATATTATCTCCCGTGCCATCTCCCCCCTAAAAAAACCAAGAAAATTAAAATTTTATTAGGGTTTTTGACCTGCCATGCAAGCGCACCTGTCAGGGCAAAGGTCGGATAACACAAAACAATCACTCGGTTTCTTTTCCCTCACGATTTGTTCACCTATCTCTTCTCAGCACACAATTTTTCCTCACCCTCGATTCTTTCAACTCATAACAATGGCTAACTCATCAGTCTACAATCCGGAGGTCCATATATCAGGACAATGACTAGCTCATCAGTCTACAATAAGGAGATCGATAAAATAGAACAGAAGCTAGATCAACAAATAAATCAAACGCTAACAAAAAATACAGCAAACTCTTGTAGATTGTTCTTGCTCCGAAAATACTAGCGCATTCACCGCCATAATCTTCGTTCAGATACAAAGCATCAAACAGATTGCTGCATGCAACAGTTTATAAAATTCGATCGATAAATCAGTCCTTTAATTTCCAAATCTTAAAACCGATCTGAACGATGTTTCCGAATCTAAAAACGCCGGAGGAACCAGAACATAGTCAACAAAGATAACGATTCAATCTTAATACCGCTACAGAGATCCAAAGATTCATTTCAGAGTTCGATAACATGATATATTAGCCTTTTCAGAGAGGAAACAACTCGAACTTAGCTAAATCAGGACAAGCAACCTTCAAAAGAAAGAGCGAAATTCTAGCTTAGTTAATCTATCAACCGAACAAACGAGCTAGCAATTCTTATAGAAAATCAGCCGACTTACCTCAGTTGATCGCTGAAAAGAAATCGATTCATATAATCGTCAGATGGAGGGAAAAATGACGAGGAAAAAGGACGGAAAGAAATCACGGATTTGATCCAAACAGGTAAGGCCATGACAAAAGACGAAGATCCTCAACGGCTTGAAGATTTGGAATGAATTGCCAGAGGCGACAACGGGAGAAGGGGATCTGGAAAACGTGGCGCCACAAGTGTTATAAATAGAGGTGCGAGATATTTCTGGAACGGAATTAGGCTTACAAACGGCTTCGCTTGTTTTGTGGTTGATGAGATCAACGGTTGGATTTGTGCGATACTTTTTCCCGGGGTCTGAGGAATAGCTCATGATACTAACGGCTCTGGATAGCGGAGAAGGTTCTCGAGGCGAGGCCTTGATGGCGACTTTGCACTGCCACGTGCCTTTGGTCAACGTTATATCATTTGGGCTAATAGGCCAAAATAGGCCCAAACCTGGGTTATAGATACCATTAGGCCTGCAAGGGACTAAGCCCAATGACGGGTATGGGTTGCTCCTATTTGATTGGACTGAACTCTATTAGGTTAACACATAAATACCATAAGCGACTCAACCAAAATAAATACGTTATCAAATTATCTAATCTATCATTATATATCACAAATTTCATATCGATTTTTATAAATAAATGTCTTACTTCACCTAACAAATATATTTTTTATTAAAAATATAAATCCATAACAAGTGATATCAAAACTTTCATAAGAGATACTATAATCGAAACACATCCAAATCAAAACAAAATCGAGATAGACTTGAACCAAGTTAAGTAGCCCCAAGAAAAATACTAAGATTGAAATAGACCTGAATCAAGATAAAAATCAAGATAGATCCAAAGCAAGGTGAGTAATCTCCATGAGAGATACTATAACTGAGATAAAGTCAAACTAAAGTGAATTTCTCTCTTCTAATCAATGCAGTAACGATGTCATTGATTTGACATAAATAAAAAAAAAAAGATGAATTCTAAATTTATAAATAAAAATCTTCTTTTACATAATAAGTTTATTTTTTAAATAAAAAATATAAATTCATAATCAAATGACTAGTTTTGGACTATCCATAATTTAAACAAGATAATTATTTTCCGTTTTATCTAAAAGTATTAGAAACAATTAAGTCCAAAGGTTGAGTGATAGAAATTTCACAATTTAAACCAAGGTACCTTCGAATTGAATTGATTGGTACACTCCCTGATCCAATAAGGAATTCTCCTAAAATTCCATATGAAGCTATTTCTTATGGTAGACCACAAAATAACATAGAATACCCTTCGGCTGTCCTAAATATCTTTTCTAAAATCAAATGGGTGGCACATACTTGTCCAGTAGTCAGCAGTAGTTAGCTCAAGAAAAAGACCTAAAAATAGAAAAATAAGGTACTTCCACGACACATCATAAATTTAATGTGTTTGTTTAGAAACCCAATCACAATTCATTTGTTTTTTTGCAGCCTTGGAACGAACTTTGTTTAACTAAAATGGAGTTTTAGTCTTGCAAATTTGCAATCCCCCCGTTTTGTTTCATCACTAAGATTGATTACTTGACACCTCTTCCCCACCCAATTCTTGCTTCTTTGGTTAATGGTGGGGTCAGTTTAAAGCTCCCAAAAGACCGCTTCCCCACTAATTCTCACTTATCAGATCCCCCTTTCAAAGGCCTGCCATTCCTATCTAACCTTAATTTTGTTCTCTTATTTGCAACTAAAAAATATCAATCAAATGGACTGCTTCACAACTTTGTAATTTTGGAGTTCAAGGAAACAATGAAGATAGGGAAAGAATGGAAAGATGGGGACCTAGCTTTTCCTTTTAGAATTCTAAGTTACTCCACCAGATCAGTGTCTGAAAGCTGGGATATGTTCCCATAATTGACATGTGCCAATGGGCAATGCTGCCTATAGACCACAGTTTGAATCGTCATGAATACATAGATGAAAGGAAAATGCAAAGGTTTTTCAGGTGGCTGGAGGGAATCAAGAGGGAGTGAGAGAAAATAGAAGGGAAAGATGCTGGTAAAGAAGGCTTGGGATGGAAGCCCTTCCATTGAAACTTCTGCCATTGCTTGGATTAGAATCAAAGTCAGGACACTCGTGATGTTACAGAGACCCTCTAGAGAGAGAAAGAAAGCTAACGTTCACGTCAACCAATCTAAGATAAATTTTCAAACTCCATTTTATTGCTACGAGACTAGACTTCCCAACTTACCCAACTCTGAAAGAACCCTCCCAACTAGAAAAAGAAACAAAAACATTCATGTTCCCACCTCTTATCTGTGAAAAAGTAATGGACAAAACACAATGCAAAGAAATTCTATCTTTATTCTGGCTTAAAGAGAGTTGAAGATACCTTGCTCGAATTGAGAGTGTAACATGGCCAAGAGATCAGATTTTGCACAGAAGCTGTTAGATGACCTCCGGTTGCGGAAGGAGCGGATGGCTGCATCTCAGAACTCAAAGGGTACAAATCCAATGGTTGCAGGTGAGCATTTCCTGAACTCTCTGCAATAAACACGCATGGTGGAGCATGCATCAAAGAATTCCAGTGTCCATCTTTATCAGTTAAAACCCTGTAATAAACCATTTTTGTGGATCATGTTTCTTATTGAATGACTTCGAGACATTAGAAAAGCAGGAGGCATCACTTACTAATGCACATTTCGAAGCTAATTTAATGCTAATGAACTCACACAAATACACAAATCATGCACATGCATTCAACTGTTGAAGTGTGTCATTCTAGCACCAACGACTAGCCTTTCTTCTTTCCTTCTGGAGGTACTCTTTTCCCCTGCTTTTATCTAAGAACAAGTTAAAGAACAAAGAAATTAAGTTTGAAAGCGAATAGCAATTCAATTCACTTACCTGACAAAAACCAGCCACGTGATTAAGCAATTATCCTTCTCTCTTGTAGACGTTGATAGAGGAAGCTCAAAGAGTGTAAAATCTGTTGAACTTTTCTTTTAAGGGCAATCTGGATTTGTCTGGTATAGGTTATACAGCATTGCTTCTTCACTCTGCTACCCTCTTCCAGACTAATCATCTCCAGCTATTTTTTGGAAACATGGCACGTAAAAGTCAAACGTAAAAGATGAGAGAACTGTTTACTTCGTATAAGAACAGAAAGGAAAGAATTTCGAGATGACTTTATGTTTAATTGAATTAAACGGGGTAGGGGGGGTAAGACATAGACAGGTGATATCTGAAGGCAAAACACAGATTTTCTTTTAAATATGGTTACTCCAGGAGAACTTTCATCAGTTTGGTGATGTTTAAGTAATTAAACCTGTATAAGGCTAGACTCTTGATAACAGAGCTTTAGCTAGCTAGCAAAGTCCCCATCAACAAGCAACTCAAATGCATAATATTCTCTGTTCCTTTTATTGCATATTTTGGCAGATGCATATGCTTACTCCAAGAGAAGTTATAAATCATCCAGGGAACCGAAACCACTCAAAACTGTAAGTTTCCAAAGCTCCAGTGGAAGTAATCAGTTCATACAACAGATTAATCAGATATCATGATTTCATCTAGCTAAAATGTTTGGTTTCCTGCAGACTGGTTTTAGAGCTGGAAGTGCACAAAACAGGTCTAGTGGGGGCAGTAAATTAGTAACCACTGGGCAGGTATCAAATCAGATTGTTCCTTTTGGGAGTGGCCAGAAGTCACAACAAATAGGAGGTCTGTCAATGGCCCTTGCTTTTGCACTTGAAAATGGAGGAAAACTAAGCAGAACAGATTCTTCAGGCAATAGCTCAGTGTTCAGTTTTCTGCATAACATTGGTAGGAGACAGATGGATTATGGGAAGATGGAAAGAAGAAACAGTGTAGTAAGTAGGCATCAACCTTCAAGTAGCCAACTCCCTACTCTCTCTCATCTCCATATCGAAGAAATATCAAGGGGTGCACAAAAGTTAAATCAGATCCTCCGAGCCTGCTCTAACGGCCTTAACTTCGACAGATATTCAATAGAAATTGGGCGGGAACTATTGAAAGGAGCAATGGATTTGGAGGAGTCTCTAAGGATGCTTGTAAACATGCAGGAAGCTTCAGAGTACTTAACAACGCCACAGAGAAAAAGTCGGATAACATTGCTAGAGGAGGAGGAGGAGGATGAGAACACTGTCAGAATAGCTGATCAGAAGCAATTGGATAGGCCGACGTTTTCTTTTGACAGACCATCAAGGAACTATAATGACATTCAAGAAGTTGCAAGAACTGATCTCAAGCTGAGGCTGGCAGCTCTTACTTACTCTCCAGAGGTTACTAATTCCAAGCATGAGAAGAAAGTTCTAGCTGTCTCAAATTCACATTCTCACAAGCGATCTGTTAGCTATGGTCCAGACATTAAAAATCTCACTGCATTCTCAGAACAGAATCACTCAAGTTCATTGCCGTCCAAACAAGAAAAGTCGAGAATTCCAAATGTAATTGCGAAACTGATGGGGCTCAATGAACTGCCAGGAAATGTAGATTCAAGGGTTACCTCACAGAAGGAGTCTGGAAAGCAAAAGGTAGAAGGGGTGATCACGAAGAAACCTGCACGGGAAACTACCAAAAAGGCTGGACAAAGGACAAATGATACTGCAAACCCCGTTCTCCCACCAGTAAAACAGAAGGTAATACTAGCCAGCAAGATTCCATTGATTCAGGATACAGTTACATCACCAGCAGGAAAAACTTTGACAACTAGAAATGGTGGCACAAGGGTTGCTGTCCACGACAAACTGCCACCTCGAAAGGACTTGGAAGACATGAAATCAGTGACAAGTTCGAGAAAGGCCAACATCACGATAGACAAACAACAAAGTGATCATGCCCAATTGAACTATAACTACGGAAGTAGAAAAGAAAATCAAGAAAAGGACAGAAAACAGGATAATATAAAGCACAGGGAACACAGGAGTGCTGAGCGAAGTGAATCCAAAGAACCAGTTTTCAAGGATGAGATGCAACAGATGATACCATATATGCATAAAAGATCAGAATCTGCACTTACACTGAAAGAAACAACAGAGTTCAGTGAAAGCATGCATCATATGGAAAACAGATATTCTAACAAGCTTCTCCTAGGCAATCAACAAAAGCTGCAAAATAATCATGGATTTCAACACGTACACATGCTCCAAAAATCTGAGCTTCAAGAGAAAAAGCGTCGAACAGAAGAGAAGGAACAACATAGTTCTAAACAGAAATTGCAGGGGAAGAAACAAAAGGGAAATGAACCAGTATCTGGTAATTTCTCCAAACCAATGTCTGGTGCAACGAATTTGCAAAACAAGCAGCCACAAATGAGCCACGCAGCAACTACTAGGACAGGCTCCACCGAATATACTGATGCAACACAATTCAATGGATTCCCAGATGGTAGGCACCAAGAAAATCCTGCCAGAGATAGAAGTTCAATAAACTTAAACTTCAAAATTAAAGATTCAATAAACAGAAAATCCAGTCAGCATTACTCTCGAGGAGATATAGAATCTGAATCAGCAAAAGCTCGTATCCTGTTTGCTGTGGATGAGAAACCACCTCAAGTTCAAACGACAATGAAGGCAAAGAGTGCCAAAGGGCACAAACTTGAGGTTCCTCGGAAGGTCGATGAAGTAATGACCAAAAAAGGTGGAAGTGTTACTAACTTGCCGAGGATGCTGAAGCATCAGAGTTCCATTTTGCAAGAGGGGAAACAGACAAGGCAGGAGAAACTTGCTATCTCAAGAGAAGCAGATCAAATGAAAGCCAGCAGGTTCGAAGAAGTGGAAACAGAGATCACTAGATCCAAAAGGTCAGTAGCAAGCCTACAACCATCAAGTGTGGCACAAGAGCTACAGAAAGCAGCTCAGAAAAATTCAATTTTGTGCAGTCCTGTAGAAGATGATAGCCAAAGCCTAAATGAATCACAAGCTTTAGCTCCAAAAGATAGGGTAAGATCACAATTACTGCAATTATTAAGCAATTATTTCAGACAAATGAAGCCACTTTCATTCTGTTTGGAGCGCATATAACTCTTTTGATCTTATGCAGTGTCAAAATACAGTGCCAATGGCTACAAATGAACAGCAAGATCAAGAACCTGATCTTGGTAGAGCCAAAGAACACACAGTTAGGAACAATGCAACTGATCTTCTACGACGTAAGTACAATTTTGCATTTTCAACTGCTTTTCTCACATTTTCCCATTACAACTCATGAAATGCTTTTTCATTTAACAAATGGTTCTATAAAGATGAGCTTACACCAACTTCTACAAATTTTAAATAGGTGTTAATGCACACACAACAACACAAGCACATATAAAAAAAAATGCATAAGATGTCCACCTCTACCATATGGAGACTGAACCATAAAAAGTTGGCTGCATGTGTATTACACCGCCCTCTTAAGGAAACCTTAATTTTCTTCTGATCTTTTCTAACAATTAAGGCCATAGGAATAGCAGCAATCCGATTTTTTCCTTTTATGTTTTTAGTAGGCTTGGTGATTTGGGAAGGGGAAGAATGAAGAAACTTATCTTCCAAAGTTCATTGTTTTTTAGGAACTCAAGAAGAGAGCACAGAAATCTCTTACACCCCACAATCACAAACCCAAAGAACTTATACATCAGAGATGCCAGAGCCACTGACAGAGAGTGAAAATCAGCTGAAGCAGATACTTATGAAAAGTCAATTATTCATGAACACAGCAGAGGCGCTTTTCAAACTCAACATTCCCATCAGCATTCTTCATGCAAACGGCCTCGACTATCACAATCAAGAGAGCAAGCTCGTTTTAGACTGTGGCTACGAAGTAATGAAAAGGAAAGGCAGAAGGCAGGAACTAAGCGTTCATCCATTCCTGAAGGTATCCATCACTTCAAAAAAAGCAAAATCCTTGGATGAATTGGTCAAGCAAATGTGTAAAGACTTTGATAAGTTGAAGTTATATGGAAGGGATGGGAGAGAAGATTCTCCCTTCGAAGACTACCTACCGAAGATGCTTGAGGCCGATGTCTACAGCAAGGAACCAGATGTGAATTGTATGTGGGATTTGGGTTGGAACTGCGTGATGTTTGCATTCCTTGAGAAAGATGATGTTATAAGGGATGTGGAAAAGTATGTGCTTAATGGACTCCTAGATGAGATTACCAGAGATCTTTTCAAAGGCATAAGTGCTTCAGTTAAGTAGGAAAAAACCAAAAAAAAAAAAAACTATGAAACTATTTAAGCAGAGTTGGTATTATGTTACTGTTTGTATCAGTGAGCAAACTTTCCCATAGCCTTTTTTCCCCCTGTAACTACCCAAAACTGTGATTCTTACTTGCATTTCTTGCAAGTTTTCAAATATTTGCATATAATGAATGATCAATTCAGCTCTCTCTCTCTCTCTCTCTCTCTCTCTCTCTCTCTCTCTCTCTCGAAATTGTAGTTTTATCATAAAAAGAGAACATATAAAGAGCAAAATCAAAGAAAAAAGGTGTATGAACCAAAAATGGTGAAGCTTACCTGATCTTGATCTAGTACTGTCAAGGAAGAAACGCAAGATCAAATCCGACATCTGCTCCAAAACTTCAAAAATTTTAACGTAAATTTTCGAAGAATCAGCAGAGCACCGAAGTCCTTCGTCAATGAATGTTTCGACTAGGAATTGCGAGAAGCCGAGAATTGATTAATGCTTCGGTTGTTTGCTGAAAGAATATCAACAGGTAGGGACGAAAATGAAAAAAAAAATCGATACCAATTAATTTCAGTTCCAATTTTGGAACCAAATCACTTGGGGAAAATGGAGGTAAATTCAAACTTTTTCCTTTTTTTTATTTTTTTGTATTCTCAGCGCGGCAAAAACAGGATTGTTACACTTTCGCTCGAGGCCTGTCCTCAAAGCTGAATGAAACCCGATCCACATGGTTGTAAATTGGGCCTGTAATTTCAACCGTAACATAAAGTCCAATATGAAAAATTTCTTTTAATCTGTTTAAAAAATAAAAAAACATAATATTTAAAAAATATTAATTATTCAAACAATTTTAAATAATTTTTTTATTTTTATTACGTTTTAATCAAATCTTTATTTTTTTATTTTAAACTAAATAAATTCTTATAACTAATAATTAACTATTTTTTATTAATCAAAATATCATTTATTATTTTATATTACATAATGTTAACGTGACATGCTAACATGTCATAATAAATAATGGTGTAATATGTTGATATAGTCATGTGAAATGCTCACTTTCTATGTTAGTGGTGCATAAGCAACATGTGAGTGTAAAAATAACAAACAATATTTTAATTAATAGTAATTAGTTAATTATTAATTATAAATATCTATTTTTTAAAATAAAAAATAAAAAAATTTAATTTTTTTTAAATAATTTTAAAATTTTTTCTAACATTATAAAATATAAAATGGTTCTAAAAATTCCACTTATATACTTTCAATAATTTTTCTTTAATAGAAAATTTTTATATTCAAATTTATTAAGGATTATGGTCACGAATTAGAGTACTATTCAACAATCCATTAGTAGTCAAACGATTTAAATTCAAATAGTCTCAATTGTTAGAGAAAGCAAGACATTGACATTGACAAGACAGAAGCTTTGCTGAACAGTATAGAGTTTTTGACCCAAACGTGTGCTTTTTTAAAGGCAAAAAAATAAAGGGGTGTATGATGACAATGGGATTTAGACCTCCACAAGGTATTTTATGTGGTAGAGAGCCTCAAATCAATAATTGCATGGATAAATCTCGAATATTATTAAGACCGAATCATTATGAGTAAATAAACTCTTAATATATCGTTCAATAATAATCTCTTAACCTCAATAGAAATATTACAAGTTAAAAATCTTTCATTTATAGTAAAAACAATACTCGTCATATGATCGATTATATTATTATTTTTTACAATAAATATGCATACGTTCACCTCCTAGTGTTGGTGAAGTAAATCTTTAACGGCTTTGATTAAATTCGAGTTTGCACACAAATGAGTTGGAAGTGAAGTAACAGCCCATACCACGACTTATTATCAACTTGGAACAGAATCTTTCTGAATCCTAAGTCCCAAGCAAGCCTTAAGGTCATGATAAATTTTTCATAACTCAACTCGATAGGTTGAGCATTTGCCCAGTTTCATCGTATAACTATTTTTTCAATTCCCTTTTGCATCTCAAATAACCTCTCCGTGATTGCTTTTTCAAAAAATCTCTGAAATGCGCCATTAAAATTAATTGCAACCCATCAAATCAGTAATGATTTCCAAGCAACGAGAATTTATTCTTTTCTTGTATTTAGCTCACTAATGGAATCTGGTACAAAAAAGGCAACATTGATCAATAGCATCATATTCCAAATTCTATTCAACCGACCCTCAATTTGCATCACTTTGCCTTCAAATGTGAACAAGTTGCGTAACCATACTTCAATATTTTTTTTGAATGGTCAAATTGCATAAATTATGATCTCCTGCATTTATCATTATGTCAAATATATATATATAAAAAAATCAAATACATGCATAGTTATAATTCTGGAAACAAGTGTCACAGTTGAAAAGATCAGCATATTGGGATTTGGTGGATTAATATATCGTACATACAGAAAACTCTTTAATAGGTATATGTATTTTATTATTAAGAAGACTAATACCTGCTCAAATAATTTGGTGGATTGGGAGGGGCAAGTAGAAAGCTTAATTTTGAGGGTTTAAAAGCTTATACTTTTCTATTAGTTATTTTCAAAGATTGCTTGTGCACCAATTATTCCACCTTCTTAAAGTTGGTTCACCTTTGTGCTTTTTCCTCCATGGACTATCAATATTGTACAATATTTATATGAGAAGCTCTTCTTTTCCAGTGCGCGCTTTGATTGAATGTGCTTTTCTTTCTCAGTTATGTTCAAAGCTCCTTTTTTTTTTGTGTGTGGGAAATGTCTTCTACCTAGAAAAGGGGTTGTTGTTTCTTAATGGAGAAGGAAAAAACTATGCAGTCTCCCTCAAAGACAGGACTGTGTTTCCAGGGCTTTAAGCATAGCTGAAAGGCTCAAAATGAAACACCATATCACTTCAGATTTTGGATAATGATTGACACTTTTTGCCTTCTGAATGTTCAGAGGACATTAAAAGAACATAATGGGCTTTAAAGAATCCAATCTGAGCTGGAATCAGCCTTTTAGGTATACCTCAGAAACTGTTGGATTAGCTACGGCCTGTGTCTGCGTCTACATATCGTGACGCCGGCTTGGACCTGTCCAGGACCACGTATCGTGACCGAGTTCAGACAAATTTTACTACAATAAGAATCCATAATGGGGCATAACGGTCAGAACGGAGGGCATTTGTGTCAAAATAACTCAACGTAAAATTTGTCAGGAACAAAGCAACTTTCGGTTCGTGTCGTGATGACACGAATCGTTTGCATGTAGAAAATTACACGTGGCCCCTTTAAACACGTGAAACTAAGTTCTACAGAAAGATTTCTTTTACGGTTCTACCCTTCGTCCCTTCCCTTGGTTTTGTTTATTTATTCACTCCAATACCTCAAAGACCATCAGCTTTGTAACGTGCAAAACAGATACCATCTCTCTTCAGTTATGGCCGTGCTTCGTTGTACTTTAACTTTGCTTCTTCTGACCCTGGTACTGGGAGTAAACAAAGCAAGTAAGCTTCTGAATTCCTTTCTTCCTCAGTTTAATCTAAGCTTCTGGGTTTGTCCGGTTTTGCAGAATCTTCTTTTCCCTTTTATTATTTTTCTAGATTTGGAAGATAATCTTGTCGTTTTTGCTTAAAGATGTAGTACTTTTGGTTTTCTCTTGTTAATGCAGAAGCCGAGTTTTCACTAAGTTTCTTTCTCTCTGGCTCTCTCTGATTTTTTATAGCACCTTTCTTTGAACATCAAACATGGAAAAGTTAAGACTATTTCTTTGTTCGCTCCTTAACCAGAGACCTGAATTGAACTTTTAAGTACGTTTTCTTTTATATTTTGTTGATTTTTGATAATCTTAAGGTTAAATGACTTATATTTCATATGTGAGATATTCACTTTCTCTCTTGCATATTAGAGAAAATACTCAAAATAGTGGCACTAGTTCATTTTACACGCAACGGTCTCCAATCTCTAAGAAATTTGTATTCCTGCAGTAAATAAGAGGGAAAAAAATAATTCATGTTTGGCTATTGAGAAAATCGAGGGAGAACAGAGAAGTCTAATTTACGTCTGTCTTTGCAGAATCCCAATCATTTATTGGAGTAAATTATGGGCAAGTGGCCGACAACCTACCGTCACCGGCAGCCACTGCAAAGCTTCTCCAGTCCACTTCAATCCAAAAGGTCCGGTTATACGGGTCTGACCCAGCAATCATCAAGGCGTTAGCCAACACCGGAATTGGCATCGTCATCGGCACCGCAAACGGCGACATCCCCGCCTTAGCCTCAGACCCAAATTTTGCCAAAAATTGGGTGAACGCCAACATAGTCGCATATTACCCATCCAGCAAAATCATACTTATAAACGTTGGCAACGAGGTTATTATGTCTGGAGATAATAATTTGATATCTCAGTTGTTGCCGGCCATGCAAAATGTTAAGAATGCCCTCGATGCGGCGTCGTTGGGTGATAAAGTCAAGGTCTCGACGGTGCATTCAATGGCTTTGTTGAAACAGTCTGAGCCGCCATCTTCTGGGTGCTTCGACCCGAGTTTCGGAGACGTGTTGAAGGGACTCTTGGCGTTTAACAATGCTAACGGTTCGCCTTTTGCGATTAATCCGTACCCTTATTTTGCGTACCGGAGCGATCCAAGGCCTGAAACGCTGGCGTTCTGCTTGTTTCAACCGAATTCCGGGCGTGTCGATGCCAACACGAAAATCAAGTACATGAACATGTTCGATGCTCAGGTTGAGTTGCATGTTACATGAACTGGCTACGACAACTTCTATATCTGCCAGTTAAAAACATTGTTTTGTTTAATTCATGAGTTGACTGCTTTGACAGGTGGATGCTGTTCGTTCTGCATTGAACGCCATGGGGTTTAAGAATGTTGAGATTGTGGTGGCTGAGACAGGGTGGCCTTACAAAGGGGACAGCGACGAAGTAGGGCCAAGCATTGAGAACGCAAAGGCTTACAATGGAAACTTGATTGCACACCTTCGATCAATGGTGGGAACTCCATTGATGCCAGGGAATTCGGTTGACACATATCTCTTTGCTCTGTACGATGAGGACTTGAAACCTGGACCAACTTCAGAGAGATCCTTCGGGATTTTCAAGTCTGATCTTACCATGATTTATGACATTGGCCTCTCCCAGAGTAGCCAGGTGAGAAAATGCAACTAATCATTGGTCAACAACTATCATCTTCTTACTGTTTAGAACTGGCATTGAATCTTGTTAAACTTTTCTTTTAAGACTCCGGTGGAGACTCCGGCAATGCCAAAGACACCGGTGACACCGTCCTCACAGCCAAAGAAAGCAGCTTGGTGTGTGCCAAGGGCTGGTGTTTCAGATGCCGAATTGCAGGCGAGTTTGGATTACGCTTGTGGACATGGAATAGATTGTAGTCCGATTCAACCAGGAGGGGCTTGTTTTGAACCAAATACAATCGCATCACATGCTGCATATGCCATGAATCTCTTCTATCAAACTGCTGGTCGGAATCCATGGAATTGTGATTTCTCACAAACAGCCATGCTTTCTTCCAACAACCCAAGTAATTTCAAGTTTCTTAAATCAGTAGAACCTTGCTTTACGGTACAATTCATTCGTCTTATTTTATTAATTTGTCTAATCCTTTTGCTTTTACACTTTACAGGCTATAATGGTTGCACTTACCCTGGTGGGAGTACCTGAGAAAAAAAAAAAGGAATAATCGGACAGATAAATAAAGGCAATTGGGCAACTTTTGCTGTTCTTATTCTCATTTAGTGGGCAAGGCATCATCAGCTTTCACGAGTAGTAGGTGGAGATTGGCAGCACAGCATGTGCAAATATATATGCACAAGTTCTTCTATTTTGCTCCTTTTCTTATGTAAGGGCAGAATTATGCTTGTTTTCCTATTTGTTTGGAAATCTATGAGGCTATGTCTCGATGTATATGTTTATTTAGAGACTCTTGAAGATTTGCTGTAAAATATGTACTTATGAGTTTAGTGCAGAAGGGAATCTAATTGGAGGTGTGTGTTCTTTATTCTCAATATCATATTCATGGATAGGAGTGGTTAAAATTACGTGGCAGGCCTTTAACTGAACAATATTGTTCCTTAAGCTTCAACGACGTCGTTCAATGAAATAAAACATTGTAACAACAGGGCAAGCTGAGTCAAACCTGCGAGTTCGGTTCCATTATTTTCAGTTAATACATTTCCTGGTAATCCTAACAAACTTGATCCCATGGTTCGTTATACTCGCTTGAGGGAAGAGGGAGAGAGCAAGAAACAGAGACAGAGAAGAAGAGAGAGACACACTGGGAAGAGAAGGGCCGAAAAGGAAGAGAATGGGAACGAGAGAGAGGGAGCGAGATCGAGAGTTGCTGATCCCCGTAGCAACAATCTCTGAAAATGGAGGCTCCAAATCCTCCGTCCCTATTGTTTCTCCTACCGTCACCTCTTCCCATGGCCGCGAGGTGCCTAATTTCTTTTCCTTCTTCATTCATTTCCTTCCTCGTTCTTGCGTTTTCTTAATCTGGAGATTGGTCAAAAACACATGCATGCATTGTCAAAACCATGCAACGATGCAAAGATGATGATTTGTCATACATATGTTTAGTTCTATTAATTAGATCCACTTATAGAAATGCTACTAGACGAAAAAGGGTAAACATAAACCAAAAGTATAGACAACATAGTCCTCTTGTCATCATTCATGGCTATGAATAATATCAGACAGAAAACTGTTATAGCTTCTTGTTTGTGACTGGCGTTTTCTTTTGCATTCTGGCATAGGCATTTCTAAAAGTAATCCGCAGCTGGGCGTCGAAAAAGTTTATGACAGGATGGTAAGTCCTTTCTATCTTGAACGATGATGCATTGCAACTTATTTGATGTGTCTTCATGGGCATTTTAAACTTATTCTTGTTAATTTTTTAGTGCATTTTGTTCATATTTATGATTTCATTGGCCTGAAAAGGATATATACATAAGTGATTGAGATTCTTCGGAAATGTGGTATTACTTGCAGTGTCATACTTCTTCCACTGGCCATTACATTCTATGTTACTTGGGGTTTCATTCATTTCGTTGACGGTTTCTTCTCCCCTGTCTATGATCATCTAGGCATCAATATTTTTGGTAAGCAGAATATTACCTGCCTTTTCTTGGATCCTCTTTTAGCTTTGATTAATTTGTTGGGTTGAGTTCTTCAGCTTAGAAAGCCTTGTTATATATAGCTCTTACGAAACTGGATGCCATTTTTTTATCTGAACACCCATGAGAATGCATGGCTATACTTTTAACTAATCTAACCTTGTCAGCTTTTACTATTGGCCCTGTTGTTTTTGTTTTTGCTGCTGAAATGATTTGGCCAACATGCAGGTCTAGGATTTGCTACCTCCATCACTTTCATCTTTTTAGTAGGCGTTTTCATGTCATCATGGTGGGGGGCTTCAGTCCTTACTCTTGGTGAATGGTTCATCAAGAAGATGCCTCTTGTGAGCTATATTTATGCCGCCTCAAAACAAATAAGTGCTGCAATATCACCAGGTAAGTCTTTTCCAGATATCTAGCTAGTAGCTACAGCTTCCAGGTTTGTTACCTCAAAGCCACAATAAACCACTTTTGCAGATCAGAATTCTAATGCTTTCAAAGAAGTAGCGATCATAAGGCACCCGCGTATTGGGCAGTTTATGTTTGGATTTATTACTTCCACAGTTGTTCTTCAGAAGGGTATAGGTGAAGAAGAACTCTGCTGTGTTTATGTGCCCACAAACCATCTCTATCTGGGTGATATATTTCTCATTAGTTCAAGGGACATTTTGAGGCCTAATTTGTCAGTTCGCGAAGGAATTGGTATGAAACTCAAACTCAAAATTAAGACTGAAACATCCTCTATAATTTATATATTTGTGTTGATTTAAAATTTTTGTTCCTCCCTTTTGGTGCAGAAATTGTGATCTCTGGGGGTATGTCTGTGCCTAAAATATTGACCACAGTGGATGCACCAGGCATTCCTGCAGCAAGAGTTGTCAATTTTGAAGCAGCAGTATGAAAATGGATTAACAATAATTGGAGTTCATTTCTGTTTCCTATCATATATATATATATGTTGGGCCAAGCATATTCTCAATCATTCAAGAAATCAATCTCTTTGAGAATGAATGAAGGGAACAGTTATGGTCTCTGGCAGGCATTGGAGTCAGCAGAGACTACATAGTTCCACCACTCTTGATATTAACATGAGGAAAAGATATCCCTTTACTTAGAAATATATATACATCGGTGCAATGGATGGTAGTTCGCAGTGTTTTGTTCATAGTAGAGTTTCTTTCCTTCCTCTGTAGCAGTAAAAATGATTTTTTTTTTCTTTTTGCCTTAAAAGATACACTATTGCATGTAATAATAAATAAATTATAGAAAGAAAGTCTTCATTAGTAGTAATTTAAAACCCTCACTGAGGGCATATCAATTCAAGAAACAGACTACAACTAGGAGAAGAAAAGAGTCCATACTCCGGGGATAAAGTTAAGATTGAATCAGTACATTTTATTAATGATATAGGACTTGCTAATTGTAATATTCGAAAGAAATGGTCATCTTTAATCCCAATTATCAGTGTTGGTTTGAGACAGAATGAGATGGATGCCGTCATGCAGAGATCCTTTCCAGGTCTTGAGAGGCATCTTGACGAGGATTATTATTGCTTTTCTATGTCTACTTGAGGAAATAATGAGCTTAACTACAAGAATGGAACTTAGAATTTGATAGCAGAAGTTTAACAGTTCATAGAAAGAAAGTTCTAAGTTCTTGCCAGGTTGGAATCTGGTCAATTCAAACTCAAGCATCCCATAACAGTATGATTTCATCAGTAAGACACGAAATTTATGAACATGATGATTGACATTTTAGAAAGTGTTCAGTCCTGGAACACATGAATCAGCTATGGAAACTTGCCAGTACATATGCACTAGAGCTGAAATGTCTAACTATAAACAATGTTAACCGTGCTTAGTGGTGGAGAACAATCAGGCAGCCAAGCTAGCCACAGTGTACCCAGAAGTTGCCTGTTTATTCAGGTCAGGTGTCTATCTTAACGTACGACCACTCCTATTTCCGTTGTCGTCCAGTGGCTAGGATGTCTGGTTTTCACCAAGGAGACCCGGATTCTATCCCCGGCAACGGAGCTCAGGTTTTTCCCCTCATGTTTCAGTTTCAAATTCATCAAGAATGGAACTTCTACCTTTATTTGGAAAATGTAAGAAGCCAACCTCCGTTTAATAGTTAAGATTACAATTTCTGCTTTTTTGCTAGTTGCTTTTGAAATCAAAATTGTCGTACTTGCTTGTCGTGATCCTTGAGACGGTACCAGCGAAACTTCTCTCTAATTCAGGTTGAAATTTCGTGTGCCGAAACCAAGCAATTCCCTAAAAACAATTGATTTTTAATGCTGATAACGAGACAATCAAATTCCGTTGTCGTCCAGTGGCTAGGATGTCTGGCTTTCACCCAGGAGACCCGGGTTCGATCCCCGGCAACGGAACCATCCTTTTGCCCTCTTTTGCACTTCTTTATTTTCGCTTGGCCTTGGCGAATGACAATCAGTCCAATATCAGACGCCGTTGTTTACGTGGTACTGACACTTGGTAATTCAGCCCGCTGCTTTCGTGGGGCCCATCGGAAATCCCAGCCCACCGAATTCAACCCTCAAAAGTCACAATCAAACAAACTCCATGCTCCAAAGCCGTTAAACCGGACCCAAGTTCAGTGACCGGAATTCCTGATCCGTATCAATTTGAGGAGATGCCCTTTCGGCCCTCTTATCTCTACCACGTAGCCTGTCACCTTTTCTAGTCACGTGATTCGCCAAAGCTTTGCCAGCTTCAACCTTTTCTGCCTCCATTAGTTCTCTATCCCCTTTCCTTTCATCATCCTCTGTGTTTCCTTCTTTGCTCCGGTATCTTCTCATGTTTTCTTTCATTTAAACTTCTCTTCCTTATTTCTTTTTAGTTTGAAATCTCGTATTATCTGTTGCAGAGATTGTTTTTGTTCCATTTTTAATATAAGCTGAGATGGCTTCAACCACTTTAATCTGCGACACCGAGCCATGGAAGGACTTGAAGGTAACTTTCCGGTCACTTTCTAGCCTAGATTATCGCTGAATATCAAGAAATCTATGTATTTATCACGAAACTCATTTGGGATTTTACAGGCTCATGTCGAGGATTTCAAGAACACTCATCTTCGTGATTTGATGAACGACAAAGAGCGATGCCAGTCGATGATGGTGTAAGATCCTCTGTTGAGCTCTCATCGTTTTTCTGATTCAATATCTACACTAAGCATTGAATAAAACAATTATTAATTATTAAATATTCGACTCTATAGATATAAGTAAATATATTTTTCTTACAGTGAGTTCGATGGAATGCTTTTGGACTATTCAAGGCAACGCGCCACTCTTGAGACCATGGATAAACTCTATAAATTAGCAGAGGTGAATTTGGATTAATTCTGGTTTTCGAAATAATAGTTTTCGATTTTATTTAAACCTTTTTACATTTTCAGGCGGCATCTCTCAAACAACAAATCAACCGAATGTACAGCGGTGAGCATGTAAGTCTAACTTTCTCTTCACGCCATTCATTTTTAAAGAAAGGAGTAATTTGGTTTCTGTCGATAATTGTTGAATTAGCATTTAATGCTTGTTTTTTTTTTTCCTTATTTAAGTGTATATGATTTTGCATTGTGTTTTTGCTGGAACCTTTCAGATAAATAGCACGGAGAATAGGTCAGTACTTCATGTAGCTCTCCGAGCACCAAGGGACGCTGTTATATACAGTGATGGGAAGAATGTGGTGCCGGATGTTTGGAATGTTCTAGATAAGATCAAGGCTTTTTCAGAGAAAGTTCGCAGTGGCTCCTGGGTAATGCAAAGCAGTTTTAGTAATCCTCAAAGTTGAATATGTTTGTTCCTCACTTGCTGAGAAACAAGTAAACCTTGGCAGGTTGGAGCTACTGGAAAACCACTGAAGAATGTTATTGCAATCGGTATTGGTGGCAGTTTCTTAGGTCCTTTATTTGTGCATACTGCCCTCCAAACAGGTTATGCTAGTGCATTTTACCATTAATTGCCCTCTTACTTGGTCTTTTAGCTTGTAACCTATGAAGAAGGAAGTATAGTTGATGCATTTGGTTTACTCTTGACAACTCACAGACCCTGAGGCTGCTGAATTTGCAAAAGGACGCCAACTACGTTTGTAAGTACTTGTTATTGCAACTGGTATTTTCCCGTGTCTTCTTTCATTTTCCTTTTTCATGAAAAATAATGTAGAAGAAGAAGAACTGTATAATTGTCATATAAGAGGGAAGACTTGATACCAGATAGGTCTGATAAGACTGGCATTGGCATAAGTAAGATCAAGTTAAAAGCATTTTGGTTGTGGTGGTTTCTTAACATGAATGTGCCTGTTATTCTAGCTGCTTTTCTGACATTTGCTTTGTAATTTGTAACTCCTGCATATATAATATATTGTTGTTTCATTCTGTTATTCTAAAAATTCAATGTAATCTGTTGTTTGCATTCGCCGCAGCCTTGCAAACGTGGATCCTATTGATGTTGCTAGAAACATCGCGGGATTAAACCCTGAAACCACCCTTGGTAAGTACTTCCTTTTTATTCATTGGAAACTGTGTTGTTATTCTATTGCATAAACTCCTTTTTTACAGTTTCTTCTTCTGATTTCGTTTTGGTTGTAATTTTATCCAGTTGTGGTGGTTTCAAAGACTTTTACAACAGCAGAAACTATGTTGAATGCTCGAACATTAAGGGAATGGATTTCATCTGCTCTTGGGTTAGTGTCATGATAATACTACCTGTTTTATGACTATATGCATGCAGTGGTAGTTTCAGATTCTGGTACTATTCTGCTCGAATATTTTGGAACTATTTGTCAGTAATTTTAACAATTAAAATTCAGAGTGATAAAGCATTAAGGAATGTGTTCTAAAAACAGAGGAGATGTTCACATCTTTTAACACTTTTAATAACTGTTTGATTTTCTCAATCTTGCTAGGCATCATTCTCAATATTCAATGAATTAATGCATAATCTAAATTTTTCCTGGATTGGAGGGTTTTGGTGTTTTATTGCCTGTTTTAACATTTCTGTGTATTTTGTGAATGTTCAAGATTTTTTTCTTCTTTTTCCTATGTTAATGTGTGGTATGACCATTCTTTGTTACTAAGCCAATTGTGATCCAAAATGCTTTTTCAGGCCTTGTGCAGTTGCAAAGCACATGGTGGCAGTCAGTACTAATCTAATGGTATCAGTTTGTTCTTTCATCTCTTGAATTTGAGTGATTAAGCATTTGCCACACTGCTAAGTACATATTGAATCATTTCTGTTGGGTTTGGTGCAGCAAATCAATCATTTCTAGTGTGCTAGAGTACAGTTCCCAGCTTATGTTTGATAAAGTGAATATGTTTTTTCTCTTTTTGCTTGAAACCGATGGCCTCTTGATCATGCATTCCTCTTTCTTCAATTTTCGTGCTTGATAGCTTTATATTTATAATCCTTCTCCTCATCAACTACTAAAGTGCTTATAAATATGCCTTCATTTCACGTATGATACACTGGTACTGATCCTATGCAGCTCGTTGAAAAGTTTGGCATTGATACTAATAACGCATTTGCATTCTGGGATTGGGTTGGTGGTCGTTACAGTGGTAAGTTTTTATTCCCTGTCCCCTTGCTTCTCTCCAAAGATCATGTATGGTCATTTGATTTCTGTTGCGGATTGAGACCTTTTCTAGCTGAATTGTGGAAGATAATTAACCATGAAGTAAACTGCCATTTGCAGTTTGCAGTGCCGTTGGAGTATTGCCTTTATCTCTGCAGTATGGTTTCCCAATTGTAGAAAAGTATGGTTACTTCTTATCATCTCGACTATATTGCATTCGCTTTGCATTGGTGCTTTTAATAGTCACTCGTTCATCTACTTATTTTTCATTTTGGCATGATTTGGTGTATACTCGAATTAGTTTTCTATTTGTTGCTTGAAGGTTCTTAAAGGGGGCTTCAAGTATTGATCAGCATTTCTGTTCAGCTCCTTTTGAGAAGAATATACCTGTAAGTGCCTTTATATAACATCTACTTCCACTGCAGCTGTGGGTCTTTGTTACTTGTTAGGTCCAATAGAATTATCTACCAGTGGTATATGGGGTTAATGAATTTGGCTAGAATCTTCTTTTAAATTGGATGGATTAACCCAGTATAAGCTATTTCTTTGTATTTCCCAAGTTGGATTTACCAGATGCTATGTTTGATTTCAGCACACATTAGACTGTTTTACTAACATAGGTTTGATCGATTATTCAATATCTTTCCTAATTGGTATGATTTTGTGCTTAATAATACTTGATGACATGTATGCTAACATTCTTCAGGTACTGTTGGGTTTGCTCAGTGTATGGAACGTTTCTTTTCTTGGATATCCTGCAAGAGTGAGTTTTTTGCTTCAAACTTTAGTTAAACTTTCCATTTCTTGGTTCTTCTTCTGTTCTCCCTTTTTAAATGATTACTAGCCATCATGTGACACTTTAAGTGTATGTCAGGCCATTTTACCTTACTCCCAGGCCCTGGAGAAATTTGCTCCGCATATTCAACAGGCATGTTTGCTGAAACTCCTTTTTCTATTTATTTTTTATCGGGCAGCATTTTTTTTTTGTGGGGGGAAGGGGGGGGGGGGGGGGGGGCGGCTGGTGAAATTGTTTTCAAATCTTATACCTTGCTAAATTTACTTCAATTCAGGTCAGCATGGAGAGTAATGGCAAGGGGGTGTCAATTGATGGTGTGCCACTTCCTTATGAGGCTGGTGAAATTGATTTTGGTGAACCTGGAACAAATGGCCAGCACAGCTTTTATCAACTAATTCACCAGGTAATTGTCTGCAGTGTTTTGCATATGATAGAAGAATATTAGTTAGGTGATTCTTGTTGCATATACTGGTTTAGACCACCATGAAATTTTGAGGTAGGGATGGGAGAGCTATGGATCTGCCCATAGGCAACCTTAATTTGGAAGCTTTTGCATAAAATGAAGAGACTAGAAAGCTCTATAAGACAATGGGCAAGATATGGCATATTATATTATTTAGTTCCCATGAAAATAATAAGATGAAGTACTAAAATGTGCTTGGAGAACTTTTAACTGGTTGAATCAAAGCTGTTTTTGAATGTTATTACCACATGGGTTCCAATGGACTCTCGAGATTTCAATGAGTCTTAATTTCACATATCTTTTTCCGTAGCTTTGATGGAAGGAATGTTTCTGTTACTGCACATCCTCAATGGCTTATCATCTGTGTCAATAGATTCAGCTTTTGGTACTCTCAAATTATCGTGCTCAAGCCATAAAGGGTGGGGTTGGGATAGTTGTTCATCTTTTGGTATTTGTAGATTTAAGCTCTGTGCTAAACCACAAGGTGCTGCAAGCCAAAGCATTTTAACTTCTCATTTTGACATGTTCAGGGACGTGTAATTCCATGTGATTTCATTGGTATTGTGAAGAGCCAGCAGCCTGTGTACCTTAAAGGTATAATCCAATCTATTGCTGTATTGATTGTTAACTTGAAGATCATATATTTTGTTGTTTGTGTTTCATTATTGAACTTTGATATTTATCATGATTATTATTATTATTGGCAGGTGAACTGGTGAGCAACCATGATGAGCTCATGTCCAACTTTTTTGCACAGCCCGATGCCCTTGCATATGGGAAGGTAGGTTTTATGCTTTCTTAAGTGTCCATTATTTCTTTTTATTAGAAAAGGCAAATGTCATTAGGTTTCAAGCACTAAATCATTTAATTTTTTTATGCAATGAATTGTTGCCTAAAATCTATGTCATTGGTGAAAAACATTGATTCACCGCAGACATCAGAGCAGTTGCTGAAGGAGAATGTTCCACAGCATCTTATTCCTCATAAGGTGATTTACTGTCAGCTTTGCTGCCAAGCTTTAGTTCATAATGGGATCAATGTTGTAACTGTTCTGTTATCTTCCACAGACATTCTCTGGGAATCGGCCTTCTCTCAGTCTTTTGCTTCCATCTCTGAATGCTTACAATATTGGGCAGGTGAGTGGTTTCTTCTCTTTAAATTTTAATGTTGCATATAACTGGTTATCACTGTTGAGGACTTTAATACTATTGATGTGGCTCTGCATCACTAAGTCAATTACTACCTCATAACTTATCTAGCTTTAATCTTCAAGTACAAGAACTTGATGCATATAATGTGTTTCCATCTTTCTGTTCTAACATAATGACTTCTTGGCTGCCTCAGCTGTTGGCAAGCTATGAACATAGAATTGCTGTGGAAGGTTTTGTTTGGGGCATTAATTCTTTTGACCAGTGGGGAGTTGAGTTAGGGAAGGTATGTATCACTGGACATTCCAAGATGTGCATTTGCCGAATGTTTCTTCGCAGTTTGTTTTTTCTGTCTCAACTTAGAATATCTGTTTTATTTTTATAAATGCAGTCACTAGCTACTCAAGTACGAAAACAGCTTCATGCATCACGTACAAAAGGAGATCCTGTTGAGGGCTTTAATTTCAGTACGACCACGTTGTTAACAAGATATCTAGAGGTAAGACAAATTCATCAGTACTTTGGAGTGCGAGAAAAAATTGATTTTCCTTTTCATAGTTCTAAGCTTGCTAAGGGTTCAAAACCTTCTGTAAGGACCAGAATATATAGCCCTCCTTTGAGAAAAAGAATGTCGACATAAATCACAACATTCTTAGTATTGGATTTGATGTTGTGATTTATGTCAACATTCTTAGTGTCCGATACTAAGAAATATATACCCCTCCTTTAGTGTCACAAGAAATACTGCAATACGTTTTAACAAAAGAATATTTCTCAGTATCAGATTTGATTTTTATAATGGGGGGTAATCACAGTACTGGCATTTTCTCCCTATGTTGTTGCAATATGCGCTGTTTTGAGCAATCAGTTAGAAATTTCCACCCATTTTTCTTTTAAAATTTCCTTAGGGATAAGGATTTTTTCAATAATATGACACTGCACTGTTACTGAAAGTTAAGTAAATTACTTGACAGGCAAGCTCTGATATCCCAGCTGACCCACCTACTCTTCTACCTCGGATATAACTGCCTTGATGCATTGGCTCTATGGAAACGTGCCTTGCACTATATAGCTTCATCTGTAAGTCTCATGCTTGAAATTTTCCCGTTTGTTTTTTGGTGTATACGAAGATCCATTGAACCTTTTGGGTTATAAAATGGATGTAATAAATCTACAACGCTAGATTGTGGAATATTTACTTGAGGCTACCAATAACAGTTTCAAAATCTTCTAAAGAATAGTTTGAATAATTGCACTTGCTTTGCACAGCATAGTGACAGCTGAAGGTAGACGAAAACCAGACTTGTTGAAAGCTCAAAGGGGAATTTCATTTTTTTATAGATGCCCTGTGTTTCTTAGCTATGAGGTTGTGCTATATAACAGCTGGAAGTTCAAGTTTCTATCAGGACCTGGAGGCTTGAGCATGCCGCATTGGCTCTTCTTTGAGTCTTTGCCAAGGTAAGATTATCAAAATAGATCAACAGGCTAGTTGAAAGCGGAAGAAAAGGAATCGTTTGAAATAAAAAATTCATATGATAAAGCCTAATTGTTCCTTGGAAGGTAATAGAAGATTATTGGCTTCTCACTCTAAGTAATTTTCAAGGCAAAGGCACGTGATTCTTTAAAGTAAAAAAATTGTTGAATTGGACAGAGTCAATCCATGCTGGGCACCAAGGCACGTTATATGTGCCATTTAAGCTTTAATCTTCTTCAATGCTTCCTCCCCCTTTTCCTTTTGTGGGCATCGCGGCCCTTGTTCTGCTTTATCTTGTAATCTCTTACCTAGTTAGCCAGGATGATGATGATCGAACCGAAGACGAAAGCAGCAGCAGCAGCAGCAGCATGCGTGCCAGCAAAGAAGGGAATTATTCGGGTTTGTCTATCGAAGAGATACAACAACTCCCTTGGTTTTATTGTTGTGTAAATACCACGACGATCTGTGCTGTTTGCCTGGATGGTTTTCAAGTCGGGGAGCGGTGCAGGACCATTCCAGTTTGTAGACATATATTCCATGCACATTGTATTGATCTTTGGTTGGTAAGAAAACGCACCTGCCCAAATTGCCGTTCCCCTTTCAAACCGAAAGAAACTGTAGACATTGTATGAATTTAGGGCCTTGTTATAGGTTTCCAAAGGCCTATTGGTCCCTATTTATTTGTGAGTATAATAATTTCATAGCACAGCAAATATGATATTGACAAGTATCCTACAGAAATTCACGGTTAGATCATCAGAAACCAGAAACTAACACAACTGTACCGTAATGTAAAAGATCAGTGAGAGAGCTCAGTTACTGCTGGATATATAAGGTTCTTTACAACTCAAAATACCATGAGAAGCAAAACAAAGCAGCTTTCCTCACCATTGATTCAGCTAAACTACCCAACAAAGTTTAACCCTTTAAAACGACACCTAATCCTAGCCCATTACATAGGAAAATGAAGAACCCAGAGATTCAAACACCGGTGGATCCAAATCCCCCATCGCCTCTTGCAGTAGAATCCAGATCATCAACTTCTAAAACATCGGGTGTCATGATCTTCTCAACAATCAACTGTGCAATTCTGTCACCCACTTTCACTTCAAAATCAACATCCGAATGATTGAACAAAATAACCCCAAGAGGGCCCCTGTAATCAGCATCGATTACTCCCGCACCCACATCAATGGAGTGCTTCCAAGCCAAACCAGACCTTGGTGCTACACCCAAAAAATATAAACCCCAAATTTTACTCGATCAACGAAATCAATCAACTGGATTAGTATAAAGATGACATTAATAAAGTAAAGAGATTTATACCAACGCGACCATAGGTGCCTTCAGGTATTGCAATGCTTAGATCAGTAGGAACCAGGGCTTTTCCTCTAGCTGGCACTTTGGTATCCGTTGCACTGTACCAGAAATTAAAAAAAAGAAAAAAGAAAAAGAAAAACCCATCAATTTTATAGTAAATCCAATGTGATTTTCATGAAGGATAAGGTTTTGAGGATTTGCCTTGACAGATCGTAGCCAGCTGCGAGAGGGGAACCTCTTGAAGGCAACACGGCTTTTTCAGATAGCTTTTTGACTCTCAAAACGGAGACTACACCTTGAGAAACTTCGTGCACCCCATTTTGACTGAGTTTTGGAACTTTCGTGGACGGCTCTTTGATTTCAGGGCTGGTGTTAAGCTGATCTGCTTGGGCCATTTTGAAATATCTTGAGAACGAAAAGCAAACAGGCAGAGGGTTCCCGCGAATGGGTTTGAAGACTAGCATTCTTGAAGCATCGCCATTGTTGTTATATATACATGAATAAACCCTGGAATTTCGGTCTTTGTGATGGCGCCGAGTGTTCCCGCCATTTTCACTGCAGCAATGTGCGCCGCTCTGTATCCAAAGTGCGGAGCAAAATTACATGGTGCGCTGCTTTAATCTCCAAAAACGACATTCCATTACGTCGTAGCATATTTCCACCCTAACCTGGGCGGTCGTGGCGTATTGCGCACCAATCGAACCGAAACGGATACACCCTTTTTTTCTTCCCTCACCACGACCTCGCGTGTAACTCACTGAAAGAATTATACTGAAAGCGTGCCTTCCACGTAGTTCCTCTGGCGCGTAGATGTTATCAACAGATAATCATAAACAGTAACTATAGTTGGACAACAAAGTAACCCCTACTCACTAACGTAAGCCGTACCTATCCCTCCATAATTTTATCTTTTTACCACTTTTTTATTATAATTTTTTTTTTCACCGAACCCATATTTCCCCCGTCTCTTCACAATCTGCTTTTTCTCACCTCGCTTAAGGGCACGAGAAAAAAGGAAAAAAGAAAAGAAAAACAGCAACAAGGGTTTTCCTTTGGTTTTCTCTCTTCAGTTCTTTCAACTTTCACCGATCATCCATGGCTCATAGCTCTGCCTCCGATTCCCGCCACCACCTCACTGTCAACCCTCCGCACCCGATCTCCAAAGGTATATTACCTCAGGGCTTCCCTTTCCTCTTCTCTCATTTAGGATTAATGGCTCCTTTCATTCGTCAGAGTAAAACCCTAGCTCAGACCTTTTCTTGCTCTCTTGTGCTCATTTCCTTGTGTTATTGAAGCATTATTGTAGATTCAGTGGTTTTGGGAGATTGGTGCGGTTATTATTGTTTTTGTTGGCTCGAAGTTAGGGTTTTTGGTTTTATCGTTTGGAAATGCCAGGTTTTTGTTCATTTTTTTTTGTTTCTCTGGTGTCATTTTAAGTGCCGTTTGGTTATTGAAATGTGAAGAAGAGAAATAAGGATAGCTTTAAGCTGTTCACTAGTGCGGCGCACTTTAGTTACCGAACTGAAAATTTATTTTTTAAAAAAATTATTTTCAATGTTAAAAGTGCGATTTGATGGCGACGTACTGACGTTATTCTTTTTGTTTTTAATTAATTCGACTCAAAAGGGCGATTATTGGACATACTTCTTTGATTTCATTTCTTGCACAATTTGATTACAAAGTAATTGCTTTAAACCACTTGTTAGATGCTAGGATTTATGTGATTAATCTTATATATCTTATTCCATGATCATTGACAACTTAACTTATTGCTATCAACTGATGTTTTAAATTTCAGATCATTAACTGATTCAGGATTTGCTTTTACTAAGACATCTCTTTGTGTTAATTTAGTTTAGTTGCAATGCATTGCTGCATTTGAAAGTTGCTTGATACTTTGCAAACGAGTTTTGTCTTTACACTCCTGATTTTTGTTTTTCTCATTCATGATTGTTTTCCCTCTTATCCATTGTTAAACCAATGTGGCAGTTTCAAGAGGCAAGTTTGGTCATTTCTTAGAAATCTGTTTCTATAAAATTCATTTCTTGTATAGGTGCTAGTGTACCTGTTGTGCGTTATCATTTGGATGTAAGCTTAAGCATTTTAATTTCAAACACTTACTTTGGATTTATGCCATTTTTCTAAATGGCGTATCTGTTTGATTTATGCAGATGTTCAGGGATCTGAGAATCCTATTCCGCTTTCTCCACAGTGGCTTCTGCCAAAGCCAGGGGAGAGTAAGCCTGGACTAGGGACTATGGTATGTTGTTTTTTGGCTATAGAATTCTTGTTGTTTTATGTTGTTTGAATGCTTCTTGCATCTTCATTTCAACAAACTGTTCTCATCTCAAGAATTAGTTAGTGTTTTGTTTAATATTCTTACTGTGTCAGAGGTGCTTCCTTTTCCCCCTGAATATTCAATTACCTATACAGGAAAGTCATCCTGCTCCTTATCTAGCTCATGGCAGTCAGTCTGATGTCATGAAGCCATCAGGAAATGGTGAGGAGATGCATGATACCCTGAAGAAGAAGGATGTTTTCAGGCCATCCTTACTTGATATGGAAACTGGTCGCCGAGACCGCTGGCGTGATGAAGAACGAGACACCCATTCATCTGTGCGCAAAGATCACTGGAGGGATGGAGATAAAGAGCTCAGTGACACCCGCAGAATGGATCGATGGGCAGATAACTTGCCTTCAAGACACTTCGGAGAAGCACGCCGTCCTCCCTCTGAGCGGTGGACTGATTCAGGTAATAGGGACTCAAACTATGATCAACGGCGTGAGAGCAAATGGAACACACGCTGGGGACCTGATGATAAAGACACTGAAAGCTTGCGTGACAAGTGGACAGACTCTGGCAGAGATGGTGATATGCCTCTTGATAAAGGGTTGTCACATCTTTCTAGCCACAGGAAGGATGAGAGGGAGGGGGATCACTATCGGCCATGGAGATCCACCTCTTCTCAAAGTCGAGGAAGGGGAGAGCCTCCTCATCACCAAACACTAACTCCAAGCAAACAGGTTCCCACATTTTCCTATGGCCGGGGACGTGGAGAAAACCACCCTTCAACACTTTCTGCTGGCCGTGGAAGGGGAAGTGCTGGTGGAAATTCAGTGGCTAGCGTATCTTCTCATCGCCAATCTCTCGGAACCATATCAGACAAGAGTGAAATTGGCCATGGAGAGCCGTCCCCTTTAAGATATAATAGGACAAAATTGCTTGATGTATATAGGAGAACTGACATGAGAATCTATCAAAAACCCTTAGAAGAGCTTGTACAAGTGCCTTCTCTTACACAGAATGAACCATTGGAACCTCTAGCTCTTTGTGCTCCAAATTCTGATGAAATGGTAAATTTCTTTCTATTTATTATAATGGTGAACTTCAATTTAGACTCTGCTGTTGATTTGATTGCCTCTTGGACAGGTTGTTCTGAAGGGAATTGACAAAGGGGACATAACAAGTAGTGGTGCTCCTCAGGTGCCTAAAGATGGGCCTGCTGGCCGGAACTCAATAGAGTTTACTCATTCAAGACGAAACAAGATTGGTATTCTACCAGTTCAAGATATATTGCTCCTGTATATCTGTGCTTATTTTGGTGTAGTGTCTAATTTCTGCTTGGATTGGTTTACACAGGCAGCAGGGAAGATTTACCGCCTGCTGTTGACGATTGTAAAGATGAAAGCGTGGATGTTCCAAAGAGCAGTTATTCAAATTACTTAGAGGGTTCACCACTTGAAAAGCATAAGGGATACCCAGATAGTAAATTTAAACCCGAAGGTATAATTACATAAACTGTTTAGTTTATATTTCATTGCAATGGCAACCATCCTGCAAATTATTTTATTGGCTATGAAAAGTCTTCTCATTTGAAGTTTTTGAACCATATCTGATATAGTTCATTGCTACATCTTTTTAAGAATGACTGTTATATGGGTTGGAATAAAGAAGGCTTCAGTTAGCCAACCCCAATCAGTTTGTCTTGGGGATTAAGGGATAGTTCAGATTTGTTATGGCGAAGGAGATAATCAGCTCTTGTAGATAACATTTGTATGTTAAATGGATTGGTAAGTTAGTTTAATGTGATTGCTGTTTTGAGGCTATTTGCACACTGATTTTCAGCTTTTGTCGTTCTGTCTGAAATTCAGTGCGGCACACCGCTTTGTGTAGATTTGACATATTATTTGCTTGCTCTATCATGATAGCATCAGTGTTTCTATTATGTGACTTCTACCATTGATCTTTTATGCACCTATATTTTTGCAGCTATGGATGATACCGGTTCTTACAGAAAGGCTGATGAGGTGCCCATAAGTAAGGAGATAAGCTCACAAGTGACTAACTCTGTTAATCCTGGCACCATGTGGCGAGCCTCATCTTTGGTAGAACGGTCACATACAGTGGCACATGATTGGAAGGAGATTCCAAATGATGTCAGGTCAAGAACCCCTGATATGTGCCGGTCACAACCACAGGAAGATATGATTAACCAACGAGAAAGTAATGTGATGAATTCATCCTATTCCAGAGATGAAGCGAATTGGCAAACTAGTGAGGATCCTATTCTTAAGAGGCAACCCTCTGGAGTTTTGGAGAGGGAACCTGAACCGAGGAAGCTGCCTGCACCAGAGGACCTTCTCCTACACTACAAAGATCCTCAAGGTGAAATTCAAGGCCCTTTTTCAGGGATTGACATTATAGGTTGGTTTGAGGCAGGATATTTTGGGATAGATTTGGAAGTTCGGCTTGCTAGTGCACCCAAGGACTCACCGTTTTCTTTACTTGGTGATGTAATGCCACACTTACGAGCTAAAGCACGACCACCACCTGGATTTGGTGTGCAAAAACAGGGTGAACTCTCAGATGTGTCAAGCAAGCCAAACTTGAGTAGCTTTGGGAAAGCTCATGTTGGTGCAAGTGAGGTTGATATTATCAGAAATGAGCCAAGACCTAAACATGGTTCGACAACAGAAGCTGAAAATAGGTTTCTGGAGTCACTCATGTCCGGTAGCTTGAGCAATCCATCTCAAGGTTAGGTTTTAACATACAGAACCAGATTTATTTAATTTATTTGATATAATCTTGTGTGCTGAACTCTGAAAGGTAGAGTATTCTAGGGTTTTGATCTATAAGGAATCCCCCCTTCCCACCCCCGGAAGTTTATTCAATCTTTCTTCTAGTATTTTTAAACAGGTGACAGCTTAACATGTCTCGTGTGGTTTTGTTTTAGGTCTGCAAGGCTATATTGCAAATAATTCTAGTAGCATTCCGGCATCTGGTATAGAAAGTGGAAATGACCTCTATCTCTTGGCCAAGAGAATGACGCTTGAAAGGCAGAGGTCATTACCAAAACCCTACCCTTATTGGCCAGGGAGAGATGCTGCATCTATGGTTTCAAAGTCAGAGATCATCTCTGAATCACCCGCACCTCATGCAAAGCTCCTAACATCATTGACTGACAACATTCTTCAGCCACCTCATTCACAAGGTGCTGATATGATGTCCATCCTCCAAGGATTATCTGAAAGGTCTGCTCCTGGAGTAAACAATAGTGTTGGCGGTTGGTCAAATTTCCCATCACAAGGTGCTTTGGATCCTCTTCAAGATAAGATTGAGTTACATCACGCTCAGAGTTTTCCTACCCAAGCATCGTTTGGGATCCAGCAACAGAGGCTGCAAACACCAACCCCACCTTCCTTGACAAGTTTGCTTAGTCAAACTATGGATAACTCATCTGGTATTTTAACGCCAGAAAAGTTAATCTCCTCTGGTTTATCTCAAGACCCCCAACTGCTAATGTTGCAGCAGCAGCAGCAATATTTGATGCAGCAGCTACCACCCCAGGCATCAGTACCAACACAACATATGTTATTGCTTGAGAAGATCATGTTGCTTAAGCAACAACAGAGACAGGAGGAACAGCAACAGTTATTACGGCAACAACAGTTGCTTTCACAGGTTTATCAAGAACATCATTCCCAGCAGCATTTTGGTGAGCCTTCTTATGGACACTTACAGGCTACTACAATGCCAACTGGGAATGCATCAGTGGATCCTAATCGACTTCAGTCATCACAAGATATGCTTCAGATTGGTTCACAGATACAACTCCCAGCCACCCAAGATGAACATGCCAATAACTATATAAATCGGCCTCTGCAAGCTACCAAGGATATGGGTTATGCTGTTAGTTCTGAAGCCCCTCTGCAATTGCCGCACCAGATGTTTGGTAGCATCAACCGTCAGATGAGCTGGGGAACTAATGCCCCAGAACAGGTTAATGACATCCAACAGTCTTTGCCAGTGACAACGATTGGTGAAAGCTCACCTTCAATGGAAGTGATGAGCTTATCCTCCCAGGAGGCTGCTCTTGTGCAAGCCCCCCTCATTGCTTCTGACTGTCATGCTCTTAAACTGGAGCAGCCACTGGATGATGCTCAGAAGATTGATGACATTGTACCAATTGCAACCCCAGGGAATGATGCAAATTGTGTAACTCTGGAGCACCCTGAAATTGCTATTACTAGAACCTCTAAAATTGATACACCTATTAATGAGCGTGTTCAACCTACAGCTGCTATTAATGAACTGCAAGTTGGAAGAGAAAGAAGTGACGATCAGCCTTCTGTGGTGAGAGAGGTTAAGAATGTTGAAGCTCGTGAGGTAAGAAAAGCTTCAGAAAAGAAGTCTAGAAAGCAAAAATCTAGTAAGTCATCACAAGCTTCTGACCAGGCAAAGGGAGTTGCGAAGGCTTCCTCTTCGGTGCAGTTGAAACCATCTGAAACTGAAGAGCCAGTTGTTGGTGACGCTAACACTGCTGGAGATAACCTTTATGGAACATCTCCAAGAAAGAGGGAAGAGAATAAATCCAGAATTGCCCCTGTTGTCCACATGGATTCTCAATATGTTAAAAGCTCTTCAGCTGCAAATGTTGGTATTGTTGATGTTGAAACCACAGAACTCAAGGGTGAATCCAGTCTTTCGGATTCTTTCCCAGCACAAAACACACCAATACAGCCAGCCTTACGTGCTTGGAAACCTGCTCCCGGTTTCAAGGCAAAGTCATTGTTGGAAATACAACAGGAAGAACAAAGGAAGGTACAAGTTGAGATGGCAGTATCAGAGATTACTTCTTCTGTTAACTCCATGAGTTTGTCGACTCCTTGGTCTGGAGTTGTGGCTAGTTTGGAACCCAAAGTTTCTAGAGAAAGTCAAAGAGATGCAGATATTATCGAGTCAGCTGTCGGGAAACCTGAAAGTTCTGCAAATCCAAATAGTAAAAAGAGCCCATTGCATGATCTGTTGGCAGACGAAGTTTTGGGAAATTCCAGTGAAAGAGATGCAGATGTTCCTGACAGTATTTCTACTTTATCTTCTGTTCATGTTACCACCACAAATGTGGAACCTATTGATGATGACAACTTTATTGAGGCTAAAGAAACTAAAAAGAGTCGGAAAAAGTCTGCAAAAGCAAAGGGTGCAGGAGCAAAAGTGTCGGTTCCTCTTACTCCCACTGAAGTGCCTGTTAGTGCGAGCCCTGTTGAGAAAAGCAGAAGTGCTCGTCCTGCACAGCAGGAGAAGGAAGTATTGCCTTCAATTCCTTCTGGTCCTTCTTTGGGAGATTTTGTTCCTTGGAAAGGGGAGCAAGTAAACCCCTCCTCTGCACCAGCTTGGTCTACTGATTCTAAGAAACTTTCTAAACCCACGTCATTAAGAGACATCCAAAAGGAGCAGCAGAAGAAGAATTCCTCTGTCCAGCCCACAAATCCAATACCAACTCCACAGAAATCCCAGCCAAGTCAGTCAACTCATGGTGCTGCTTCATCACGGTCGATCACTGCATCTTCACCATCGAAGGTTGCATCTCCCATCCATATTAATTCAAATGCATCTTCTCAGTCAAAATATAAAGGCGAAGATGACCTATTCTGGGGCCCTATTGATCAGACAAAGCAAGAAACAAAGCAGTGAGTTCTCTTCACCAACCCACCCCCACCCCCCTGCAAAAAGGAAAAGAAAACACACACACACACACTCATTGCGTAAATGTTTACAGTTCTTTGGTATTGTCATTGCTAGAGTGAATTGGAAGTTGGGTCTATCTCTTGTTATTTCATCAGCTATCCTGTTCGGCAACACCTTATCTGGAGTACTTTTTAAATCAATCTTACTTCATATAACCTGCACACAGCTAAGTATGGCAGCTAGAGAGTGATATTATTCTAGTGAAAAGAAAATTTAGATTTTGACTTAAACTTAAATATAATTATCCCAATTTTTGGAGTCAGTATGGGAATACTCTTTGCCATTTTTATCCCATCAAAAGCCAAGACTTATAATACATCCTTGCAAACAGAGAGAAGTAGATGTTTATCTTTGTTGACTTTACATTTAATGAGATTCAGTCAATTATTCCATACAGATGTGAATTTTTGTTATCTTTTGTTGTAAACAGAGCTGATTTCCCGCATCTAGCAAACATGGGCAGTTGGGGAACCAAAAATACTCCTGTTAAAGGAATTGCAAGCAGGTCATTAAGCCGACAGAAGTCAGTGGGTGGCAGACAAATTGAGAGTACTGTGTTATCCTCTCCTGCCTCCGCAACTTCCCTTAAAGGGAAAAGGGGCACATCGACCAAGCATTCTGGTAAGTCATCCTGAGATGATTAAGGTCTTTGTAGAAAAAGTTTGTTGCTTTTTATTAACTACTTGCTATAAAAAATTTGACATCATATGCATTTCACTTTTATGCAGAGGCCATGGATTTCAGAGACTGGTGCGAGAGTGAGTGTGTTAGGCTTATTGGGACAAAAGGTATGGCATTTTGCTATGTGGTATAAGTTATACCTGTTCTGGGTAGAAGACTATATTTGTATATTATCGTGTTTTCTTTTTGTTGTAATACAGAGCATGTCATTTTTGGATTTAACCTCTTCTTTTCAGCTTAAGATGATGTACTAATAATTGCTCGTCCTATTTCTAATTTTGTGAATCTATCATTCTAGTCTTCTAGATATAAAAGCTGGCTGAATACTTGGTGATTGTTGGCATTTTAACCTTGTTTCACTTTTCCTTTCTCTTTGCTAGATACAAGTTTCTTGGAATTTTGTTTGAAGCAATCTAGATCAGAGGCTCAGATACTTCTGGTAGAGAACCTCGGGTCATTTGACCCTAACCACGAGTTCATTGAAAAATTTCTCAACTACAAGGAGTTGTTACCAGCAGACGTACTTGAGATTGCCTTTCAAAGTCGAAATGACCTAAAGGTCACAGAGGCAAGTCCCAGAAATGTAAATTCTGGCAATACAGCTGCTGGTGACTTTGACCAGGACAATGCAGTCGGCCCAGATGGTTCTTCAAAGGGCGGAGGCAAGAAGAAGGGGAAGAAAGGAAAAAAGGTGAGTCCTGCTGTCTTGGGATTCAACGTTGTTAGTAACCGGATCATGATGGGCGAGATTCAGACAGTAGAAGATTGATATTTTCGAGAGATAAGATTCAGAGGGCACAAGATTTTCGAGAGTACGGTGTAAATACATTTGGATTTTCTGTTTGTAAATGTTCTAATTTAGGATTTTTCCCCCTCCTCCTTATAGAGTGAGTAACAGCAGCAGCAGTAATTTTGAATCTGCTCAAGCGATTTTGTTGAAGAAAATGTCAGTTGCGGTAAAGTCATTTATTTTTAATCACAAGAGAGGTTCGTTATAACAGCGGTGTGCTCTGTGTATTAGTATTCAGGTTTATTCTTCAAGTTTCAACGCATCTAAAAAATTTCATATATGAAGGAAGACATGAAATACAGATATCTTGCATGTTAGAAACAGAGGAATTTAGTAAAATGGAGGCCACTTTTCTTCCTCCAATATATCCACCAGGTACAAATAGAATTAAAATTCCATAAGTGTATTGGTCCACAATCCAAGGACCTAGACTTGACCCAAAGCATCCATTTTTACAGTTTCAATTTAGTACAGAGAACTTCATCTCAATGCTCAAAGACGTCAAGCTTCCACTGCTTATTCAACGGTGGAAGGAGGGAAAAATTGGACACCAGCAATTGTAATTACTAGTTAACCTTTTCGTGTGCCATTTCCTTCGAACTTGAAGCAGAAGGAGAGATTGCAAGGGTGAAACTGGCAACTCGTATGGAATGGCGGAATTCCTGTTATTGCATAGTCCCAGTTACAGATATGTCCTTGTGTTTATCAGCTTGGTTCAAAGTCTTTCTTCCTTGACTGGTACTCTGGATGTTACAACACGGTGACGAATGTTAGAAACCTACTTATTTGTCACATCATATGAAGAAATGACTTGTTCATAATAAAAAAAACAGCAGAGAAATTCCCGAGTTATTAAAGGAAAATTATTCGAACCATGGGCAAAATAGATCCAAATTAACCCCAAAATCGTAAGATTTTAGAGAAGTGATTAAGAAAAAGGATTGCTGATTTGATTATCTATTAGGAGGTAGAGGACATTTGCAGACCCGCATCCCTTCTAACAGAACTTTACTATAAACCAATCTCTGCATTGATAACAATAAAAGAATCTAACTTCCATAGCATTCGGACAAATCCTGGATTTTTCTGAGTTGACAGGAAATGTTACTTAAATCTGAAGGGAACCAACCAAGAGGAACAAGCAACCCTTTTAATCATTAAAAAAATAATTAAAATACAGCACCTTCACTGAATTGCGGGATCCTATTACTTGTTTAGAACAGTGCACTCAAATTCTCCAAACCTTTAGAGTTCAACTCATGCCCACAGCAATGAAAGAATGAAACCAGGCTCTAATCTTTACATGAAGCTATGGGGTAGATCAAAATCATGTAACAGGGATCAATATCAAAGGAAAAGAATGGTGACCTTTGATTTTGGGGAGAGCGGATCAAGATTCAGGGAGCGCATGGATAATTTGGCAATCTCAGACATAGCCGTGTCTCGAACACCAGGAACATCACTTGACAAATATTCATAAGCAGCCTCAAAAGCTTCAAGCCAAAACTTCGGCAAACGAAGGCTAGCGCTATGCGTATAAACATTCCACATCTTCCTCACCACCTTCTCTCTTTCTTCCAATTCCTAGGATGAAACAAACGAGTCAATCCCAAAGAGAAAAAGAAAGAGAGGGAGAGAGAGAGAGAGAGAGAGATTGATTGCTTACGAGGACGTCGAGATCGTCATGGACAGAGAACTCAGAGTCATCAGAGAATCTAGTAAGGTCACCAGAAGACCATTTGAGAGAAACAGAGCCAGTGAACATGGACCAGAAAGCAAGTAAGAGAATTGCAGCCAAGACCCAGAATTTGTACCCACTTTTACCAAAGAAACCCGCGACGGAGCTGTGTTTTTTCGCACTGCCTGTCGTTTGTTGCTGTACGGGAATTGCTATCGAAACCGCTGTCGGTGAATCCTGGCCCTTCATTCTCCGCTCTCAACCACAACTTTTTGAAGCTGCCTGCCTGCTTTTGCTAGAACCAGTGATGGGTATAGAGAGCAGAGAGAAAGAATTGAATGTTATTATTAGAGGGAGTGGAAAAGAGAGCAGAAAGGTAGGTGAAGTGTCATAATAATGGGAGGGAGAGAAGACTTTGTAGTAATTAAACCATTAACATGAGATTTAGCCACGAAAGCTTGGTTTTAGATCTTTTCGCAACCGACGCTGTTTTTGCTCTTGGTGGGTCCAACGAGGCGCCGTTGCATACGACTTTAATGTCTTACTAGCCTTTGACCACCGCGTTTCCTCAGGTTGACTTTTACATCGTGACGCTGCTCTTAAGTATGCGTTTAATTATAGGGGTTAAAACATGATTAGTGTTAATAAATGTTTAAATGGTGACTTAATGAAAGACAGAAAGCGTAATGTTGAAGAACATTACATTGTCCTTTTTCTCGTACACAATCTCAAAGTAACACAAACGCCACCATAGTGAATCAATGTCTGTCTTTGAACTAGTTTGGTCTTACAAGACAATGTTTAAGTAATTTTTTTGGCAAATTTCTATGTAGTGTGGGTTATTTGTTTTATTCCAAGAGCTACTAACAGAGTACAAAGCAGGTGGGAAAGCTAAGTCCCATAACCATATGCTAATATTTACAGGTAAATAGCAAGATCAAAGGGCATATCATTGTCCCCACTGCTTGACTGCCTTGAGGATAGATATGATGTAGAAACCACCAAGACAAACGAAGATTACAGCAACACAAAGGACAACAGTCTTTGTCTTAGATTTACAGCACCATATCCAAGGGTAAGAAGATCTAGATTTGACCATCCATTTCTACTATAGGCGAGACCATCCTGATCCCACTAAGCCTCATAATGCTTTATCCAGCAGTTAGGCAAGCACTTTACAGTTGTGGGTTTGTGGTTTCCACATTGTTCTGGATAAGCACTTGACCAACCAACTACCGTTGTGATTCCAATGGGGGAACAAAGCATTCATAGCCAGATAAAGCTGGGATTTTACAGTAGCAAAAATTTAACATCAATTGTCTGTTCTGCATCATTGGGCCCCAACTGTTGACTTCGTCGAGTTCATAATCTTTTAAACAGATTAGCCTTTTACATCCATTCATGTGGTCAGTAAAAGAAGCCACCCACCCAAAGCATATCAAAGCATCAAACCACAGCATGAAATATACAAAGATAATCAATCAAAGAAGGTGATAGAAAGGGCAATAAAACATAAAGCCAATATCAACAATAATTCATTAATAGATCTCCATTGAATTACATTTGATCTGTTCAGTTAAACACAATGCTAAAATAAAAGCAATTAAATTAATCTACAATTAACTAAGACTAAGTTTGAGTTTAGTATACTACATGTGGGGCACTTTTCTTGCATTTTAATTGGATGGTAAACCAAATATGGAATGTCTTTACATCCATTAAAATGCAGGGAAAGTACTACACATACAGCAGCATACCAACCACAACCTATGTGCTACTTGAAAGTACCCTATCACTGCAATACACCCCACTAAATCCATACCAGACCCATGTGAACCCAAAACAATTTAGAGATGCAGAGCAGCGGCGAGAAAAATTCCACAGCCTTGCACCACTGATCCAAAAATCCCGCACCACACTTTGCCATCCAGCCAACTCGGCCACGTATCAACTAGCTTGATCATTCCAAGCTTATCAGAACTTCAAATCTCCTGTTATAAAAAAAAATACACATCTAGAAATAGCCTTAAAATCAAACATGCGCTCCCAAACTAATATATATATTCCTAAAGATTTTAGAAAGCTGAAAATCCAGTGGTGTTGATCAACCAGAATTACAAAAGTCTACACAATCTTAAAATCCTCAACTCAAAAAACTTATGGACAACATCCACATGGTCATAAGGTCCTCTGCCTTAATCCATGTAGAAGCATGATAAATTGTTACCAAATGCATAAGAGCAAATTGTTAAAATTACTATTTAAAGAAATATCTACATTCAATGCATAGAAAATCATCACAATAATTGTGAACAACTGCATTTTATATGAAAGAAATTTCTATAAATAGCACCTTAACGAATACTCTTAAGGCTGTTGATAACAAGTTCACCAAACGTTTTACAAAACCTGATATTTGTCTAGCATTAAACACAAAGTATTTACCACAAACAAGCAGACTAAACTCAAGATACATTCCAAATAAAACCAAGGACCATCAGTGCTGCAAGTCCATAAGTAAGAACTTCACAAACCCAAATCTATTTCAAGTGTTATTTCACCATACAACCATATAGATTGATAATACTTTGCTCAGAAGATGCATAGCTATAGCTAATCATAGACTAATATCATATGTCCAGACATAATTCAAGCAACTTCATCATTGCATAAAAAGGTAAATCTTTCAGCTTTAAACTACAAAGTTCACAAAAGAAAAGAAATCAGAAAACAAAGAAAGATTGAAATAATTGAAACTCAGAGAAATTCCACATGTGGAAAATTGCAGACATACAACATGGCATCAGATTCAGACCGCCCGTCTGCTTCTTCTCATCATTGAAAATAATATTAAAATCAAATAAAATTAAAAAATTGACAAAAGAAAATGGTAAAAAAAAAGAGAATCTTAAACTCAGTTAAGAAAAGGCATCAGATAATAAGCGGAGTTTATCAGTCTACATTCATGTTTCAGTGTGTAGGATAAGAAACTTTACATCATCTGCCTTCACTTTCAAAATTCCAACCAAAAAATCAAATAAAAAGAGAAAATTAGAAGAAAAATTGGCATCAGAATATCAATAAGCGGAAAATTGAATCAACACGGTTCATCAGAGTGTAGGATAAGATAAGCATTCATCCCTTGCCAACAACGAAAGCTTCTACTTAGATTTATAAACTAAGCAAACAACAGTAATTTTTCTTCCAAAAAGAAATGTCGGTAAGTCCATTTGACACCAAGGCAAATAAAGATAATGCAATGGGCTGGTAAGCTAACCTCTCACTATCTGCATCCGTTATATCTCCTTAAGCATTACTTAGTTTTGCTTCAAAAAGGAGAGGGTAAACAGATGCAAGAAAAGAAAAAAAATTGTAATTTGATATGATTTTAGGAATCGAAATTTAAAATAAGATGGAAATTTCCAGCTAGGGTTTTCCTAACCAAAGTCAAGTGCAGGGAGAAGAAAATCAAGAGAGAGAGAGAGAAATCTTCAGAGGCGGCAAGCTGAGAAGAAGCTTGGGCTCTTTAGTCGGTTAAATAGAGTTTACAGGATTTAGGGTTTTCAAAGTGAGCATTTTTTTTTTTTGTTTCCTGAGAAGTGTCCATTGTTGACTTTAGCGGCGCCGTTTATTTGGGCCTTTAGCAGGATTTTGTTCCGAAAATGGGCTGAAAGGACCCCTATAATATAGGAAAATGGGCCAAATGGGCCTCACCAGGCCCAAGAGGTTAAACTGTTTTTTGTAGGCTTATGGTTCTAGTCTTGGGATAGCAAGATAAATTTACCACCAACAAAGAATTCAGAAAAGCTTAATTAGCCATGGAAAAATGAAGCGATTCTCAAATTTACCTATATGTACACGCATTTTTCTTCGACTTTCCTTTGTGTTTCAACTTCTACAAGGAAAAAAAAGGAAGAGGAAATCTAAGCTTATCATTGCTCTCCACCTTCTTGCTCTCTCTTGAGATCAGCTGGAGGCAGGAAGGTTTCATTGGACAACCCACAAATGTTGAAATCAACCTCATCGATCCTCCAAGTTTCTTCAATCTTCCTCTTCTGATTATATGACTTCCCGTATCTGTAAAGTGTCGTGATCGTCTTCCCACTGTGTGCTATGTTGATGCCATCGATGTACTTGTAATCTTGGACCACCGTCTCCACGCTGGTCTCCCAAAACGCACTGTCGTTTCCCTTGACGGGTTTCATCCTGACCAGCTTCGTGTCCTCGAACTTGACGAGGAGTCCTGTTCTTTGGCTGAAGTACCCCCAGATTGTGTGATGGATGATTTCTGTCTGCGCTGAACTCTGCACTTTGAGGGCGTTTGCAGCAGTTTCAAGCTTGAGTACGAAACAATCTTCGTTGTTAATAGCCTGCTCTCCTATGCAAACCGCATCTAAGAATAAGCTAGCAGTGCACCTGGGGTCCAGGCCCTGAGGAATCCACAGGGTGAATATCATGGAAGTTAGATTCAATGCAGCATAAGACAGTACCATACGAAAGTTCCAGTCATATTATTTCTGTGAATATGTTTTCGTGGCCCAAGGTACCAGAAATAATGGGTTCACAATGTTTTTGATTTGATTAAAGAACTAATTAGAATAAGAAAATCTTTGGGGCCAACTACAAGAGGTAAAAGTTTTACAATTTGTAACGGCATTATTCCACAATCATGAATCCGGCTCCATCCTTGATTTCTATCATAATATTCAGGTTCTAACATCCGTCAGACCAAATTCATTACATCAAGGTACCAACAAAACTATCTAACGAGGAAAATTACCTGGAAGAATCGGCGAAGGGGTCGTGGAGGGCCTCTATTTGCCTGACCAGGTTGTGAGGACGACTGGTTCCAGGCAACCTTACCGTCACTGCCTGCACTGACCTTGAAACCAGAAACAACTAGTTCTAAATACCACAAATCCGGGTTCTTTTGCCATAATACAAACCCGCCGACCTCGCAGTTGCCTCGGGTATGCACGCTATCATCACCCTGCTGCATCTCTGACCCCTGCATTTTCACCTGTCCCACTGCATACATGCTGGTCATTGAACTCAACGCCAAATGTCCGCCGGTAGCGGCTACATACTGCTGTACTATATATTTTGCAGTAGAAGCTTCCTATTCATACAACAAGAATCTTGTTATCATGTACTATGTCTGTGTGCGTGTGTATATATATATATATATATATATATTCCAGGAATTGAGGAAGATATGGAAGAGTTGTACTCACAATAGAACAATCTTTCGAATTCAGGGGACCTGAAAGTGTGTAATTCTCCAAATGAACCTGGAAAGGGATGAGAGGGGCGCCAACAATCTTAAGCAACGCCAAGAACTCATTGTCTGATTTAGCTTGGAGATGGGTTGACTTGTCAAAAGCTGATTGAGCTTTCATCAAGGCACGCATGTTTTGCCACCGCAAAGCTGCATTGCTGCCCATCTTGGTGTACATTTCTTCAGGTATGGGCACTTCCAGGACGGTCTCCAGGCCATCTTTTTTATCAAGATTAGGACACAGCTTCCTTATCATCATGGCAACAGGAAGGGAAAGACAAAATGGGAGAGAAAGAGGAAAAGGAGCCCTGGCAAGAGAAAGGAAACCTTCCTCCTTCCTCTTCCCCTCTGAGCCTGAGGTTGTTCGAATGGAAACTTTGCTTTTTGCGTTGGAGGATTCAAGTTGAATCACCTGGAATGAGATATGATTTGCAGAGCCTTGGCCTTTGGGGGAGGGAAGATTTTTTGAGGCTTGAGGTGCCCCTTGCCCGTAGGTCTCGTCGTGCACGCACGATTTTAACGGTATGTAATTCGTTTAATTTGGGATTTGGTAGCCCAGCATCAGCAAAGCAGCAGTCTTATGTTTAGGTACAATACTGATCTCACAGATGGAATTCCCCATTTTTGTATGCAACCAAATCAATCAGCTCTAGTGGCAACCTGTAATTGGCCAGTTCGAATTAACAATATGGCAAATCGGCAATCAGGCCGACAGGTGATGAAACCTTTCGCAAGTTGACTGCCCCTAGGAAAAAAAGAATGAGGAAAATCCTATATAGATTTCGTACCTGAATTTCTGTTTAATTTAGAGCTTTGGCATGACTACCAAACAATTCGGCACTTCTGTTTGGTGATGAAACAGTAATCTCCCTAGGCCCCATGGAGCCTGACCCCCCCTATTTATATCAATTTAAAAGGTGGTTCATACATGGGAAGATCAAGTTTCCTTCTATCCACTTTTTCCTTCTTTTTTTTTTTCCCCTTATACATGCATGATATATCAAATATATATCTATATATATATATACCAGTAAAGATTCACTTCACCTACAATTAATTGTGTTCAATTATACAAATCTCAATCCTTCATCGGTACGAAATTTTAATAATTTCCATATATTATATAAATGAATATACAATTTTGATTCAAAATTAAATGATTATAGAATTTTAGTAAACAAAAATAATACAATATTATTATTTAATTAGACTATAATATATAGTTAAGGTTATAATACAATATTATTAGTTAATTAGAGTTATACTATATATATATACCTCATAATATGAACCCATCACAAAAATAATAATCTCTCAATAGCTTTGATTGGCAATTTTTTTTCATCTTAATTAGGCAAAATTAAGCATGTATAGACCATGAATAGAGAGGTACCTAGGTTGGTACATATCGAATATATAACTAATTAATAAATAATTAGGTTTCCATTTAACAAACATGGCTTAAAATACAAGTAATAGTCAATTAAAAACCTGAAAGAAAAGGCCCAAAATTAATTAAATTGGCCCATTTAAAACTGACTCCCTACAGTTCTTCCTGCTTTAATCTGGAACTTTGGGGCCCGGACGCCTCAACCTGGTGGATCTCCTGACACCACAGCCCAACAAACAAAACCATGTTGTCGTGGTCTCCTGTGGTCATGTTTCCCATTGGCGTAGTTAGTTTCTCCAGCTAGGATCAGTTTCAGTCAAAAAGTTCAAAACGCGTGTGCATTGAAGCAGAATTTTTCCAATTTCGTTTTCTAGTGTTTAATTTTAGTCCACGTGTCTTACCAGTGCCAATAACCGTACATGCTTTGGCAGCGACAGGATTGGGGGCCCCAGAAGTTTTAGTTTGTTTGTGCTTGGGGGCTTCTGATGAACGCTTCAAAATACGGCTGGACACACCCATTTCCTTCTCCCAAGTCTCACCCATTTCCCCATTAATTTGTTTAAGGAGAATGAATAAGATTTTGGGTTTTTTGTTTAATGCGGTTGCCTGAGTCTAGTTTCCAATAGGAAGGATGTTCATGTTCATGCGCCACAGTTACGATGGAATTGCTTTAATCAGTTTGTGTCAGTATTTAAAGGCAAAAGGTTCATTCTCAGCAAGGCTTGACATTCTTTGAAAGACAATACAAAACATATAATGCGGTGTTAGGTTTTGTCGATAAGCTTATCGACTAATTATATCAGAAAGACTCCCCACCTTTCTAGAAGAAAGCTTGTCACCCTCCTGCAGCAATTACTCCATGATGTTGACAACGAATTGACAGAAAGTTCGACCCTTTGCCCTTTGGGGTTGGAGGGATGTTGCCATTAAAGACCAACACAACAATACAGAGAACCTGACATAGAAGTTTACGATTTTACTTTAATTGTATGAATACGTGCTTATTACAGACACTCTCTAGCTAAAAGTAGATTTTACAGAGAGGGAGCTGGTTTTTCTAACATTGACCACCCACCTAATGTACAGACGTCTTCGAACACAACGTTTCGCTAAGGAATTTTACGTAGCTTTCAGAGTGTGTAAACCTGATTTCATGTCATCACTTGGATTTGGTCAGTTAATTGTATTGAATAGAGATGTTATTGTATTTTTCTATACGGCCAGGCCGGCCTTTCTCTGTTATATAGATCGACTTGGGTCCTGGAAAGCCTCAAGACTTTGTAGTTTGTAAACAAAAAATTACAGGGAGAGTACACCTGATTTCCAGGGATGGCTAAACGTTTCAAGCACAAGCTTTCTCGTGTTATACCATCTTTCCAGTTATGTCGATCAAAGAAACCTTCCAATTTGCCGGAGACTCCAGTCCCGGTAATTCATCGGATTTCTCCGGTGAATCCTAAAGCGTTAGACATCGGCTATCCGAACTTCCCTGCCCCGCCACCGTCGACACCAGACCATTCCTTCATCAAACGCCGCTTGTCACCGAAGATAGCATCAGTCGGATGCGGCTGCCGGGCAAGATCATGCACTCAGTACTTGTCCCCGGACGTAAGCTTTGAGTCATCTGACTACTCGTGGAAGAAAGAAGCAACTCGGTTGAACATAGTGGCAAAAGCTCAGAAGTCGAAGCTTCAAAGGGAAAACTATGAAGCGTCATTTTCTGATGGGCGTAATGGAGATATATCGGTGAAGAAGAAGGAAAAGAAGATGGAGAGAGTGAAGGCAATCGCGAGCGTTTCATCACGTGACAGTGGATGTTTCAGTAGCGAAGAAGCCGAGAATGAAGAGACTGAAACCTTAATCTCTACTTCAAGAAGCTTCTTGGACGATTCATCCATTGATGAGTTGGATCAGTCACTGGAGAGTCTAACCGAGGGCTCCCACATGGAAACCAAGAAGAACAAGAAAAAAGCATACAACACGAAGAAGATGAAAGGACTGAGAAGCTTCGGTTCAAAGAAAGACAGAGGATCAAATTCAATCTTTTCAAAGACAAAAACTTCGTCAGCTCTGTCATCCGAGGATTTGATGTTGCGGCGGATGATGCCCCGCGAGGCGGCGGAAGGGAAGGTGAGTGAGAGCGTGGCGGTGGTGAAGAAATCGGAGGACCCTTACGAGGACTTCAAGAGGTCGATGTTGGAAATGATACTGGAGAAGCAGATGTTCGAAGCCAAGGACTTGGAGCAGCTGCTGCAGTGTTTTCTTTCTTTGAATTCAAGGCAATATCACGGCATCATCGTGGAGGCCTTCACCGAGATTTGGGAGGCCTTGTTCTGTGATTATCCCATGAATTGCCTCTGAATTTCAAACCTTGAAGATGGTGAGCACTCAATTTCTTATCTAAATACCAAATTTACCATTTTTTTTATTCTGATTATTAATTAAATTTCATTTGTGATCTTATAGGGAAGGAACTTGAATTCTTCCAAGTTACTTAATCAAGGTCGAAGGTAGAATGAGATAAGCTGTTGTAGGGATAATGGGAAGTATATTGTATTCTTTTTTCCTTGTTAATTATTTGAGGGTGGGAGGGCTATTAATTATAAATATATGATGTAATTCTTTATTCCTGAATTATTCAAAACATGGAATAAAAAGGTACTATTACACAAATTAATTTTTTAAATGAGATGTCTATTTTCCATGAAGGTGTTAAATGCCCTTTTGGACATAATTTTCATCGAACTAAATTGAGTCATGTTGATGGAAAAAACAAAGGGTCCTGCTTTGTTTTGTTTTTTGCCTTGGGGTTTATTAGGATACCACTGAAATTGAGTCATGTCAACTGAAAAGAAAGCATGCAGCCTGCCCTCCATGTTATGTTTGTATCGAATTATCCAATCATTTTCTAGCATTTAAGGGCATTTATTTTGAACCGAAAGGAAATTAAATGAAGGAATTTTGATGCATTTTGTATGTTTTTTCTTTATGTGCAAGAAATTCAAGCTTGAAGAATTTCTTGTCAAGAAAAAATCCTAGCAAAAGCATGGTGTGGTGCAACCAGTCTTTTAACTCAAGGCAAAGAGAAAACAGTAAGAAAAATAATTAGAACCAAGCAATAAGACTGTAAGAACTCACCATGGCTGGAATTTGGAGGTAGATTGATGTTGCAATGGTTTTAATTAGTAGTAACAGTTTCCAGTTAGCCGGCTAGCCAGGCTGATGAAGGAAGCAGACTGCAGGAAGCTAATAAGAACGCCCCAGGTTCAAAGAGTTCCGACTTCTTGACCGGAAAAAGGGTCGTAGAAGTATCCTTTTCTATCCACTCTTAATACAATAAATACAAAATTCATGAAAATATATGAACACAACAAACAGTAGAGACAGAATATGTAGCCTTGAGGATCAAGAAAGGCAACAGATCACCCTCGCCACAACCAGAACTCGAAGGCTTAAAGTTAGATGTGCAGTCCTCTATTTCCTCATCATTTTCCTTTACTTACATTCTGCAGTTGCGAATCTCTGGTTTTGGGCTGATAAGAAACTCGTGTAACAGCAATTCCACTCATGTATACTGTAGAACACATACGTCAATGGCGTCGCCCTGTATTTGCCTCATTTCTAGGTGGAATTGGATCGGTATTTCAGAACAAGGGTACCGTTCAAAGATGTTATTCACTGCCGCACTCTAGTAAAGAAGCCGTGCACATGTCATCCTTAAAAACCTTGACATGACAAAGCTTTCCGCCAGCCTCATCAGCAAAAGTAATCTTCCTTTCTTTGTGGATTACACGTTCAGAGGCAGCAGTATTATCCCCAGTCGATCTCTGCAAATCAAACCATGAAAATAATCAGCACAGCTCATGAAGCATACTGTCTTCCTGCTTTTACATGTTCTGCCATCCTCTCCATTTCCCACCCCCTCTATCCCAACTCACTGTGTTTCCTCTCAGCTTTGTTCTGCTTTTAGTAATATCAAAAGAGAAACATACCATGATTTTACAAAATCGGTTGCAGTCTCTTGCCATTATAGAAAGCCATTTTCTTGCAGTTTCTTCAACTTTTGTTGCATTTTCAAGGGCTTTTCTGACCTGCCAGAGTAGTAAAGTGTGGTTAGATATATAAACTTCATGCAGCTAACCAGATATGAACAGACTTATTTTAAAAGGTAATATGAACATTATTACTGACTTCAAAAGGGAAGAAACCACTGAAAAAAGAACCCTGACAAACTTATGTGTTAAAAGTTGTTCAGTGATAACCCAGTAAGGTCGTACAGTTACACACCTCATCAGCATTTTCTTCTGCAGAAGTGGCAGGAGAGGCTTCTGAGTGCAATTTCCCCTTCACAATGTCTTTCATAGACTTCAACTCTGTTGTGAGTTTAGTTGCTAAAGATTCAATATCCCGCATTTGTCTCTGTGAGAATGCTATTGCACTTTGTGAAAATCGTTGGACAGTGGAGGATGCAGTGCTAACACGTGGTGAACGTGAAGGATGAGTAACCTTGAGAATGCCCTTAGGGGGTGACCCTTTCTTATTATGTTTTTCTTTTCTCATGATTGACTTTGGGCTGACAGTGGCTCCATCTCTCCTGAACTGGTCAAGCCCTTGAGCTCTTAAAATCCTATGATTGGTCTGCTTCCCAAAATACAGCTTCCCCCTACATTCTGATAGTATTACAACCGTATTAATGTCAAATAGATATGGAATGCAAAAGGACAAAGTAGTCTCCATAAACAAAACAGGAATAGTTCAATAATAGTTTACAGCATTTGAATGCAAATAACTTAGTTTTGCTTCAATCTCCTTTGCAAATATTGAAATATATGAATTAACAAGTTTCTTGAATTTTCATCACCTTAAACAGGAAAACCTAATGGATACTTTAATAATTTTAAGGCCTAGTAGATATAAGATGCTTGAGAATATCAAGAAATCTCTTTTTGTCATTAGCCACAGTAATTTTCATGTTCCAAACGCTAACAAGTTGACTGCATAAAACATGAAAGAGAAGTAATATCGGTTGCAGTAGAATAATTCCATTTAAATAATACTTTTTCCCAGTTCACTTTTGCAGACAAAACATATGTTCCCAGAATTCTACTAGGCTACCACTAATTTGTTCCACAAATTATGATCAAGCAGTCGATTAATATTAATTAGCGAGTTTCATTATGAAGACCGTTTTAAAAAGCAGGGGATATAAGTTAGAATTCCAATCTAATGGCAACCTTTAGTAAACTTACGGTGTCGCTCATTATCATCCAACCCAGTTAACTCCATAGCCTGACAAAGCCTCTCTTGAGAGGTTGGAGAAATGGCCTGAAAGTCGAAGCATTTGGTTAGAAAAACCTTCAACAGAACAAAAGTAGAATTGACTTAAATCCAACATATTTTCCACACCTTTCTACTTGAGAGAAGCCTTTCAGGACGATGCTGCTGCTTCAATTGATGATAATCTTGAGGTCCTGCTGATGCATTAGGCTCATCAGAAGCATCAAAGGAATTGATTGCTCTGAAGGCAGATGACAGGGATTGCTTCCCTGCTGAAGGAGAATCAACAGAAACAGGTACTGAATGTTTCTCATGATTCAAGCATGATGAACTCCAATACAAGCTGTTTTCACTGGAAGGGCTGATGGCGACGTTTCTAAAATTAGAAGGCCAATCATGTGTAGTTCTACTCTCAAAGAAGCACCCACTGCCTTCATTGATATTTTCCGAGCATTGGAGGCTATTATCACTGTCCAACTCAGGCACTTCATTTTGGCCGTAAGTGCTTGTCTGCCAAGCCATCTTGTGCTCAGAAGAATTACTTTTGAAGCTGTCATGGAAATCAGGACAATGATCCTTTGGTGGAGACATTGACTCTGAGGAAATGTCATAGGGTAGCAGGTAGACAGTACCTTCTCTTCCAAATTCTGGTGAATCTGAACACTGATAACTGATTGTTTCTGGACTATCTACCTTTACAATCTCCGAACCAGAAAACCTGGCACCAAATTTACGATCAACATCTTCCATATAATCATAGGACAGCCCTTTCGAAACATGACAGACAGGTTCTTCTACGGGATACAACGGGACCCCTGTTTCCAAACCACAAGCAATGGTTGTCTCAGGAACTTGAATCAAACTATAACTGCTTGTCTGCCATGGCATCTCATGATTGGTAGAATTACTTTGGCAGCTATCATGAATGTCACAGCTATAATCCTTAGTTGGAGACATGGGTTCTGAGGAGACATCATAGGGAAGGGAATAGATAATATAATCTTCTTTCTTAAATTCTGATAAGTCCGAATACTCGTAGCTTATTATTTCTGGACTGTCTACCTTAATAATTTCCCAACCAGAAACCCCCACATCAAACTTGGACTCAAGATTTTCCACATATTCATAGGACACTTCATTAAGAGAACAGTATTGAGGTTCTTTTGTAGGATTAGGCACCTCAGTCACCAGAATTTGTACATTAGTAGTTTCAGGAACCTCATTAGATACGGTAACAAAATAATCCACTTGTTCACTGCAACTAAAGTCAGAAACAGAGGAATCACTGAAAATGGTTTGGCCCGAGTAACCAGACTCAGGAACCTCAACTTTAACATCAATAGGCGCAGGCCAATTCCCATTTGGTTGCTGGAAATCTTCACCGCTATTAACCTGCTGAGATTTAACTGCAGACATGGCATTAGGAGATGAAGCAGAGACTCTCTTCCTCAAACACTTCTTCTTACTCTTCATATTGTTGGACAGTTTAGATTTCCAACTGATGATAGGCTCCTCAAGATCATATTCATCATCCTTGTGCTGACAGTTAGGAAATTCATTTTTCGCACTAGACCAAGTTTCCACGGTTTCCTCATTTAAACCAACAGAGTTCAAGCGTTTCCTTTTCTTTGTTTTGCATTTCTTCTGAATCTGTTTCAGCGTCATATTGCCAAAGCTAAGATCATCCAGGTCATTATTTCCTCCCCCGCCGTCATTGTTGCAGTTAAAATCAGATGCTTCAGGTTCAGTTTTGATTTTTATACCTCTCACCAAAGGTGAGTCTGGGCCTTCCACCTTGACCACACAACATTTTGTTGGCGAGCTCTCCAAGTCATCCCTTAGGTGGATTTTTGGAACTTGATTATGATAGATGGCGTCCCTTAAATTCAATATTTCCTTGATTTCCTTAAATTTGAGTGTTGGTCGCCCATGGGTATCCACATTTATGAACTTTGCGACTAAGCCACCCTTAATTGCCTGGATAAAGTGCAAATGGGTCGAGCTCCTTAACTCCATTAGATTCAACACTGGACTTAAATGCTTGTCTGCATTTTGTAAAATATTCCTTTCTTCAGAAACTACTCATAATTAAACAAAGCACGAACTTTTTTTTTTTTTTGAGAGTCACAAAGCACTAATTACATGATAAGATAAAACAATGCTAGTCTAGCTTTTCTACGAGAAAATAGAAATCCCCATTTCTCCAATCCACACACCCCACACACAAAGGAAAAAAGCAATAAATTTAAGGTCGAACACTGAGAACCCCTTATTTCAGATGAACAAGGAAACAAATTAATAATAAGAAACCAGAAATTAAAAAACAGCAAGTTACACATATTATATCAAATTCTTCTTCATCTGCCAAAACATTGGAAGCAATATTGGAATAACTCAAAATTACACCAGAAACTTCTTACTGTTTGTTTTCTCTCCCTTTCAACCAACTTTCGAGTGGTAAGGTAGTGCTAGAAACAACTTCTGAGCACAAGAATGTCGCGACAGGCAAAACAAAACTTCAAATGTAAAAGAAAATATGCTCAATGCTGCTTCCTATGATCCTATCTTTGAGTAAATTTTGACAATGTCGACAATCCAAGAACAACCAAACTGTGCACTGTTAATTCCATTGGCAAGACCGCCAACGGCTCATGGGACTAAGCGACGCGTGAGCTAATAATGCCAAAAACAATGTGCTGCTCATTTCAGAAGGCACAATTTCACAAAATCAAACGATTTACTCCTTACCGACATTAATCGTATAAGTATTAAACAAACTAAATGAATAACAAAAGCCAGTAAACTATTGAGCTCTTCTCCTGGCTTACTGATACTAATTACTTATGCTAAATCTGATTTAGAACTGATACCAGAACTAGCGAACAATGTCTGAAACAGACAAGTAAGATCTAAAATTTCCAGATCTAGTTATCGTTAAACGGTTGAAATGCGGTTTACAAATCTAGGCAGTCAAATCCAACAGGAAAAAATAAAAAGAAAATCGAGCATCAACTCACCTGAAATTGGAGACTTTCCTACCCGGAGAAAGAGACGGGGAGAAAACGACGAGAGGCTGGTGAAATTGCGATTTCGAATTAGTTTGAGTGAACAAAAATAAAATGATAGGGCTCGCTTGTGAAATAAAATGGGATTTATCGTTTATGATCTCGCGCCAAATTGTTGGTGGCGGGAACTCAAAATGAGCGCGAAGCCTCGAGTGGATCTTTGACGAAATGAAATCGGAAAAAGGCTGGGTTTGCGTACGTCACGCGCGTATGATATCTTGAAGTCGTGATTGCAACATGTACCGTTCGATCTGATGGTGATATTAGATATTCGCCACGTCATTAATCGTACGTAAATTTAGGCAACTGGGCTCACCCACTCTGAATCTCCTTACGTGGCCGGGTTACGGCAATATTGGGTTCTAGGCTCCTGACCCATTATAATTAGTTTCTTATCCTTTTTATTTTATTTTATTTCTTTTTCTTTGGAAGACTTAACCAATATTTGCTTGGAGTGATAACATTTTAAAATGAATGAAAAAAGATAGGTAAGTTAAAAAAAACATGAAAGGAATAATCATAATTATAAATGGAGGTCAGCGAGTCTTGAACGGGTGTTTAACTCAAATTTATTGTGGTTTTGAATTATTATAAATAGATTTTAGATAAAAAATTACTCCTTGATATAGTTTTGAATAAAATTTAAATTTGAGAGTTAAGATACTCGCTACTTGAAACCGTTTATATATTAATCAACTTGGGTGTGGGTATTAAAATTAAAAACCGTTTAATACTCGTCGAGAGAGGAAGATAAAAGCTTCCTTATGAAATTCTTTAAAAGGAAAACGGAAGAATAAAAAGTTTATAGAAGAGTAATAAGAAATGAAGCAACCATGTGCATTCTTTAGTACTAAAGGGAATATGAATGAGAAATCAAAGGTTGGTAGATTTGCTAATATTCATTTCTTTCATAAGTGAAGATAATATAAGACGAAAGGGAACAAAAAGCAAGTAGCTATAAGCCGAAAACCCTTCATTATAACAGCAAATGATGCCTCCCTTCCATTTTTTAGTATAAGGATATATGTAAGTGATTAGTGGGAAAATTTTGATAAATTTGTACTTTTTTTATTATCATACTATTTATTTTAATAAAAAACAAATATTTTTAATTCATCATATATGTTAATATTTTATCAATTTACATTCAAATTTTTACAAATATATATAGATATATATATGTGTATGTTTTGTGTGTGTGTACACACATACGTGTGTAACAATACAAATTTCATTATCGAAATAACGAAATTCAAGATTTTTCGGAAAAAGGAATAAGGTTACAATAAGGGGCCCATTGGTCTGCGTCATAAGCTTGTGTCAAGGCTCTAATTTACATCATCGGTAGCCCACAGAAAAGCCCAAGGTCCAAATTGAGGACTCGAGCTGTCAAGCTGCAAAGGTGCGCCGAAAAATAAAATTTTCTGGATAGCAAAATTACAAAAGACAAGGAAAAAAGGAAGAAAAAAACCCTCGACATTTCCATCAAGGCACCAGCCTCTCCCGATTGTCTCGGTTCCTTGTACCTCCCGTAAGAAATGAAGGCGTCTTTGAAAGGCAGATACACGAATGACAAGAGCACTGCCGCCGCTACTATCGCCGTCGGCGCTGGGGATGTCAAGCTACGCGCCTCCATGACTGACGCCACTGTCGTCAATGGTCCCAGCCTGAACGGTTTGACTTTATCAGTTGAAAAACCCGGGTTCTTCATCGTCGACTATGACGTCCCCAGGAAGGTACGTTTAAATTGAAAACTATGCTAGTACTACGTCTTTAATTTATCACTGACTTGTTAGTTATTTGATTTTTTGTATTGTTTCTTTTGGGGGCAGGATTTTCGGTTTCAGTTTATGAACACGGTTAGGGTTGTGGAGAAGCCGTTGAAGCTTACTTACATTCACAGCAGAGGGGATAACCGGACGGTGGTGGACGGGGCACTCGCGTTCGATTCTGCTAACAAGTTGTCAGCTAATTACATGCTTGGTACGAGGAATTGTAAGCTCAAGTACAGCTACGTGCACGGAGGGGTCACTACTTTCGAACCGTGTTATGATTTGGGGAAGAATGCGTGGGATTTTGGAATTTCGAAGAGAGTATACGACGATGTTTTTAAGGCGACGTATCAGACATGGAGCAGGGACTTGGCTTTGGAGTGGTCGAGAAATTCCAAGTTTAATGGGACTTTTAAGGTAACTAACTAGATAATTTTTTCTTTATTATTTGTTTGATTATTTTATTGAAATTTGAGTGTTTCCATTGCACATTATCTCGTGGGTACTCTTTGGGTTATGCATGGGTACAGTGTAGTATAGTATTGAAATCAAAATCTACCATTCCTATTCTAAGATTGGGTTTTCAATCTGACTTGACTGATTAATCTAACTCTTGCACTTGGTAAAAAAATTTCTAAGTGACTGATATGGTTGTGGAATTATAGTTTTAAAGGGCAGAAGTGAATTAAAGTTCATAAGATAACTTGTCATTTTTCAGCAAAGAATTTGGTGGGAGTGAACTATTTATGTCTTATGAGGATTAGAGGGATTGTTCAATAAATTGAGTGTAAAAAGGAAAAGTGAAGCCTAAGAAGTTTGAGAACACATTTGCTGCGAGAGGGTGTTTTACTAAAACATGGATACCTGGTGTGGTTCTGAGGAAGATAAATGGATAACTGTGGCCTCAAGTTACATCCCGCAATCAGGAGAAACTTTTCCCTTTTGTTGATTCAGTCTTCTATTGTTTGAAGAGGATGTAGAATCTAGTCGTTGCAACTCACTTCTGGAATGCTGCTTGAAATGTTTGAGAAGACCTTGGAGCAAGCAAGGCTTTGGATTGCTTGATCATATTGCTTATGTCTTTTCTGTATATGCATGTTATTTCTATTATTTAAGCCAGGGCCCTCTTTTTAATGACCAGGCATTTAGAGGTTGAAATAAAATGCCAGCATATCTTATTTTACTTCTAACTCATTAAATAATGATGTCAAACGATGAAGGTAGGTCATGTTGATTTAAGGCAGAGACATTGGTGTTTTTTGGGAGGATACTTGTGTGGATGCATTCTTTATACTGCATCAGGTTGAACTAGTACTTTTCTTAGTCCAAGGAGATTGTAGATGATATGTTGCTGTATGTTAAGGAGTGGATGTCTTGTAAAAGGGACCATCCTATATGGAGACATATGAGAGGGTTTTTTGTGGTGACGAGAGACAAGGGTTCCAAATAAGGTTGCTTCCTTTGCTTGGGAGACTACATGGGAATGAATTTCGACTATTGGTAACAATCCAAAACGGGGCAAAATTTTGGCTAATGAAATATGTTCTATACAAGGCAGTTGTGTAATCAATTAATAATCTTCTTCTTACTTGCCTTGGTGGGTTAGCTTTGGCCTTCAGCTTCTGCAATGTTAGGCATTCCTTGGTGACGGCTGGTTCAACTGAAGAGGCTTGGAAAGGTGTAACTTCTTGTACAGATCGGAGAAAAGCTGTAGATTTGATCCCTCTTTTTATTGTTTGGTTGTTGTGAAGAGAAAGAAATGGAAGAGCAAATGAAGGGGAAGAATTACTCATTTGGAAAGCTCTTAGATAAGTGGTTTTACACGGTTTAATTTTGGTATTATTGGCAGTAATCAATAGACAGTCAAGATGGTATGGATTTCATAGATCTCTTTCTTCAGAAATTAACTTGGTGTCTCTTTTGTGATTTTGTTTCTTCATCTGTCGAAAAAAAAAAAACAGGGAAAAGAAATGGAGGTAAAAGACCTATTGTGCTGATATGATTATGAAATTTGCTAAAATTATTTGTGTTTCATAAACATGGTATGTTAGGTGTGATGTGTTAGTTAGAAATGAAGCTTTGATGTCTTGATACAATTTGTTTGATATAAGGTACTTTAAGCCTTGCCTGAGATGATTTCTAATCATCATCCTATTTGTTTTTTTTTTTCCAGATTTCTGCATCCATCAACCTGGCTGAAGAATCTAAGATCCCCAAAATTATTGCTGAGAGTACTTGGGATTTGGAAATGTGATTTATTGTTCACCAATCTTATCCATTTGCATGTTTGAATTATATACATTTCGACAAACAGCTTATTGCAAGCTGTCTATTCAATAGTGTTTCAAAACATAGTTTTGCTCCTGATTTACCATCTATAATGGGCTGATTACTTTGTTTCGATGGCTGCACCAATCTTGTACTGCTCATTTATCAATTTTGAATATCAGGTCCCCATTCTTGCAATACCTTAGTATTTTCTTAGCTTTGTCCTCCCCTTTTATGATGAGAACATGCCAGTCTTTGAATCAGAAACAGAGATGCGGAAAGATACTTTTATTTACAGTGGCATTTTGGGTTATGAAGTGTAGAAGAAAAGCATGCAAATTTTGATCTTCTGGGGTTCTGAATGGATGGACAAATATGAAGGCCTTGGTACCCAGGAAGCCTTGAATGTATTATCAGATAAAGCCTATCTGCTTTGTTGGGATGTTGCTATAGATTTCGGGCTTCGCTTATAGCTTCCTTGAAGCGGTAGAAGGCTTCTTATGGGCCATTAAGCCCAATCAAGATAATCCGACATTCGAAAACATTTTAAGTACAGCAATTACTAGGCCAATTTCCCGCAAAGTGGTAAAAGCGTAATTTTCCTAATTTTAACCCCTTTGTCAGTAAAGCGAAAAGGCCAACCGCTTCTGTTCCCGCGCCAAAGCAACAAAATTTTCCAAACCAAATCGCGCCCTCGCCAATTGCCCTCCAAATGTTTGAAAACATTTGCCGCCTTCCAGTTTCCAATTTTGCAACGAGCCAGTCTGGATCCACAGTCCTCAATATTTCGGCATTTCCATATCAATAAACAAAATCCATACTCTCTCTCCTCCGCCTACGTCCAGAAGAAAAAGAGAGCCGTAGAGATGGACAGCGACGAGGATCTAGAACTTGCTTCACCGTCCGACAGGCCAGCTTCTCCTGTTCCTGGGAGAAAGTTGAAACGATTGAAGAAGGTCAAAACGGTTGCTGAGAATCAGTCTCAATATGAAGAACTAGATTTCGATGTATTCGACGGCCAAGCTATTGAGGAACCGAGATCGGGATCTAGGTCGGGGTTCGAGGGTTCCGACGAGGAAGATGAATTGAGTTCCAGCTTTGCTGAGTTGCCTGTCGAGGAAAAGGAGTCTGTTGCTAAGCGGACGTTAGATTTTGATTCCCTGACCGAGGAAGTTGATGGAGGTGGTGAAGATCAGAGCCGAGAGATGGAAATTAGGGATTCGGAAAGGGAGGAGTCAGAAAAGAAACGGCCTAGTTTGGATGAATTAGAGAATAGAGAGAAGAAAAAGAAAAAGAGAGTCAAAGGCGATGGTGATGAGGAGATGCCCTTGTTACCAGAAAGAAGAACATCGAAGGTATGAAGAAATATTTTCTTTAATTTTAGAATACAAATAACAATTTAACATAGTCTTTATATATATATAACTTACTTGTATGCTGATTTTTGGTTGCCGTGGTCTTTTTTAAAGGAAAGAAGAGAACATCTTGCCCAACTTCGTGCTGAATCTCAGAGACTACTACGGGGTATTGTAAACAAGCATGGGTTTCTGTAAACACACATAATTGATTTAAATTAGTCATTTTTTAATTCTTGAATTATGTATTACTTTGGGATAGAAACTAGAGATGCTGCATTTAAACCAGCACCATTGGTTCAAAAACCCATATCATCAGTTTTGGAGAAGATTCGGCGAAGAAAGCTTGAGGTTTCAAAAAAGTGAGTAGTTAACTTTTTATTTTGCCCCTCTATATTTTTATGTGTTTGCCAATTTATAGATGGTTATGCTAAGGCGTCACGTTTCCCAGGACATATTTTGTTGTTGATGATCATGATGGTTTTTCGAACAAGGATATGGTAGAGTTTGTCACTAATGAGGGGAGCGGCAATGATGAGGCTGTGGAAGTTGGAAGTGAGAAGGGAATTGCAAATCATGGGATTTCAGATACCTTGTCTGCTGATGAAATAAAAAGTGTTGCAAATGTCTCAAGTCATGAAAAACTTTCACCAGAGATGGTGAGTTATTCATGTTGTGTTTCAATAATGGATCTGATTATTGCACATCAGGAATTATTTACATTTCATGAGTTTAAAATTTACAAACAGTTTTCTGGTAGATGGCAAGCTTCAATTACACGTTTATGAGCTTGCATCCTTTTGAAGTTGGGGAATGATGTTTCTCCTGAGCAAGATGGCAAACTTGATCTGCCATTCTATATTTTTGGATTTGAAATAACATGACATTATTTTCACACAATATTTGGTTGTCATATTTCCATCTGAATATGGTGCCTAGTGTATGCTTTCACTGTTTTTTTAATGGCCATGGAAGGCTAATTCCTTGTGGCAATTGGGGTTGCCATGAGATTATCAGTCTGATAATTCAGGTCACATGAGTTTTTGCATTATGTTGAGGTAGACTTGTATGTGTTCTGATGGTAGCACCTGGTACATTACAGGCTGTTGATGAGGAGCCTGAACAAGCATTTCGAGCTCCTATAGATGATACTCAGGTTTCTTTTCTCCCTCTCACATCTCATTGGTTGAAGAAGTGCCACTTATGGATGAAATTCTAATTGCTTGTCTCTTTGCATATTGTAGGATCTATTTTCTGATTCCCAAACAAGTGACTCTAAAGATGATTTCGCAGAGGAGACCCCTAAGAGCCCTTTAGAAGAAGTTCTGGCACCATCCCTGCTTGCTCTGAACTTAAAGCTCGACTCTGCTCCTCCTGATGACATGTAAGTCTTATACTTTCTTTTATTTGTTTTTACAATGATATCATTTATTTTTACTGGTCTTATCATCTAGATTCATAGCAGCATTAATCCTCAGGATAGTGCTTTTGTGCGGAAGCTTTTTTACAGTATTTGTATGACAACTCCATCTATCAGCTTCTATCACATATTTCAAGGTTCTTTTTAGTTACTTTAATTGTTTAGTCATCGGAACAAGTGTAGCATTTTTTTTGCAGTTACTTTTATGTTTATACATGAGAATTTGCTAGGAATTGGAATGAATTTGTCATATGTGCAAAATTGTATTGATTATATCTTGTAAAAGTGAATCAATGGTTGCCTTATATAAATTTTGTTTGCTCTAATCTATACAGTTTGTCACCTTGTTTGTTGTAGTTCATCTGATGAGGAGGACAATGACAAGGAGAACGTTGATCCACAACCACATGGATCTGTTGATTTGTCTCCAGTGCCTAATGGTGATCCTGTTAAAGCATTTATTGATCAAGAAGCTGAAGAAGAAGATGACAGTGATAATGACTTACTTCCCTTCCAGGATGATGACAATGAAGAAGATGAAGATAGTGAAGATTTAGAGGAACTTAGAGATATGATAGCAACTACATATGAAGAAAAGCAAAGTGATATTGAAAAGCGCATGGAACTCCATCAGAAGTTGTTTGACCGACAGGATGCTGCTAAAACAGAGAACTTATTGCGGAGATGGGGTCCGAAGCAGAGAGAAACAACCTTGCTTGATGAGGAAGGATTTGAGGAAGACGATGAGTCTGTAGAAGAGGAAGAGGATTTTGTTGAAACTACAGAAGATTTACCTCCGATAAATTTGCACATGCATATAAAAAAGATAAAGGAAATGATACCACATATGTTTACAGATAAAGATGACATGTATATATCATCTGATGATGAGGAAGTGGAAAAAAAGCTTGCTGAACAGTGCTTGTCTGAGAAAGCTGTGAGTTATTAGTAGTTTTAGATTTGGGCATGAATAACATTTTTCTGGTCATATTTATGTATCTTTTGTTTCTTTATTGCTCTGATTATGAGATAGCAACTAAATAAAGTGACATGGAACAGAATCAGCAGGCTGAGCTCTTGCCACCAACTGCGGATGCAAGGTCCAAAGAACTCTTTGGTTATATAAAGAAAGTGAATAATATGCCTGACCCCAGAAGAAAAGCCAAACCATCAAGTAAGATTCTTATCAATGAATGTCTTGATAAGCTATTCGCATTTCCCCAGCTGAGGTTGTTTTGCTATAAATATAAATAACATTTCCTTGTCATCACCATTATTCTTGTTTTTGGCAGCCATTTCTAATATGCTGTTCATGGGAAAAAAAGGGAATGCGTCCTCAAAGGTAAACTAGTTTGCAATCTTTTTGGATTTTGAGTCTGTTGGCATTTATTATAAGAAACTCTGATGACTTGAATAAAGTGGTATTTAGTATAGGAAAAGGAGCCTCTAATGGTATTATATTTCAGCATGCCTAATCTAATAACTTATTTGGCCTTGACTTTACACCAAGATTTTGCTGGATAACTGTGCTTCATGCACATTCTGTGTTTCTGTTTGACACGTCCCTTCACTAACTAAATGAATCTCAGCTCCTTATGCTTGCTTCTTTGGCTTCTCATATAATTTAGCATCTAGTTTGACTTCTATCTGGGGCTATTCAAGCTCTTTCCTTTATCAACCTGATATGGTTTCTCCTTTTTATCTTAGGCATGATAGGGTCCTCTATTTTACATCTTAGGCATAATAGGATTTTAGTCATCTTTTCCTTTTGTGACCGTATGTATCTATATAGATGAGTAGGACATTGTGGAATGAGATTTCAATTTCTGAGACAACTAAGTTTAACTTGGTCCTTGGTAAATATTGCAGTCATCTTTCATAGGTCGGGGGTCAAACTGTTCTATATCATCATCTCGCAAGCATGGATCAGGCATCTTGCGTTCTTTTGTATTTGAACGTGAAGACAGTAATAGCAGAAGCACAACCTCAGTTGCAGAAAATTCTTCTGATCTGGTAAGCTTAATTACAGCAAGTTTTCTAGCTTATCTTCATTTTCCTTAAAGTATCCATGGTTTTTGACATGGTTATGGAAGTTTGACACTTCAAACATACGGATAAACTTAGAAAAATCCAACGTTATTCATGTTGGACACATACCTATATCTGGCACTCACCTCTTGAGTGCAAGTAACATAGGTTATAATCCCTAAACATTTGTTTGCTAATTGCTATAGTTGTGCTGCCATTGAATTTCTTGATATTAGACTACTAAAAATGTCTTTGTTTTACATATGCAGGTCCAAAGGGAGCATCGTCCAACCAAAACTGCATCAGCCAAGTTTACTAACTCACAAATCAAATCAACTCCTCAGCCTAGAAAAGATGAAATGGAAACGAGTTCACGTGCTCAGTTGCTGGAAATATTAAGGCGTTCCTCATTGCAAATGAGTCACAGCACTCGTAATAGTATTGTTGGCCACACTGAATCCATATTTGCTGCATTCAAGTTGGAAAAGAAATCAGTAGATAATAAAGCCAATGTATCAATGAAAACTCTCTAAAGATTATTCTAGATTGAACTTATGATTATCCAATGCGAATTGCATTCTTCTGCCAATGCTTAGTTTCTCTCTAGATGGTTGTATTTACGTTATCTTTGCTAAAGTTGGCACTGTCCTGATGTCATTTGGATAAGCCTAATCTTTTAGAAAGAAGAAAAAGTTCTATAAAAAGGATGTAGTTTTCTGTCTGGTTAAACGGGAACCAATTGATGATGCTTTTGCTTTGATGGCCTCCCCAGCAAATGGGGACAGTGACGAAACGCTGCGTTTTCTAGGGGCCCAAACCCGATCCAAAATAGTCAAACGTCCTCCAATTATTGGTTCTTTTAAGCAACGTGTCGTGTTGCGATTGGGTCTCAACAAAATTACAGGTAAGTTAACCTGACTGAATCATTCTTTTTAGATATGTTCTTTTATTTACCGGAGTGATTTTTTTTTTGCCTGGAAATCCGAATTTCTTGCCCTAACTCGTCGTACATAGGACAAGCCCAGGTCAAAACGTTAGAACAGTTGTGTCTTTTGCTTCCTTTTCTCTCCAATCTTTCCCAACATCAGATTCATCAAATCTAACATAGATTCCAGCCGAAATTCTCCAAACCAGATCCGAAAAACACAACTAAGATCTGCAATTCAGACAGGGTTTGATTTATAATGGCAAAACATTGAATCGGAAAGTGTTTCAAGCTTCTTCCTTCTAATGGCAAATCCCCTCCAAGGCAAGTTTCTTCTCGTCCTTTTTCTTTTCATGTTTACTTCTCCACCACTTTCTGTAGTTTTCGTAAACGCTAACTCCCTCTCAATCCAAAACGAGCACGGACATGATCAGATTCCTGAAACTAAGAGTTCACGTGATTCTAATCACCAGGAAGTTTTATTACATAAGCTTGAAGAATTAGTAAGAAATCTTAGTGAAGTAGTTTCTAGATTAGAATCGAAATTATCAGAGTCTTCAAAAGTTGATGACAGGCATAGTGTTGAGAGTTCAAGATCAGGTTTTGGAAAGAAAGATGAAATTAGCCAGCGAAAATATGATGGGAAAGCACCCATTCAAGAGATTGAAGTTAGAGATGGGGAAAGAGGGAGGGCTGTTTCAGTTACTACGTTCAGTCCGTTTTGGTCTGAGAGGTTTCAATTCATGTCAGCTGTGAAGTTAGATTCTGATGCAACGTGTATAAACGTTTTGCCCTTTCGTGATTACGAGGGGCTTAGCAAGTATGTTGCCATTGGGGATGACAGAGGAACGGTTTATGTGTTTTTAAGAAATGGGGATGTTGTGGCGGAGTTTTATACCAGGTGCGACTCGCCAATTATGGCAATGGTTTCATACATGTCCGTTTACAAGAATGAGAGTGTTGTTGTTACAGGACATAAAAACGGTGTGATCATGGTACATAGAATTTATGAAGGATTAAATGGAGAAGAGTCAGGTTCACCTGTAATGGAAACTGTTGGTAAATTTGTGGCTGCTGATAGTGGGGAAGATGGGTTGCCAATAACTACATTGGAAGTTCATTATGTTGGAAGAATGAGGTATATTTTGTCTACGGATCTTAGCGGGAAAATCAGGGTTTTTAGAGAAAATGGATCACTTTATGGTTCTGCCATGCCAACAAGTAGGCCACTTGTGTTCTTGAAGCAAAGGCTTTTATTCTTGACACAGACTGGTGCTGGTTCACTGGATTTGCGAAGCATGAAAATAAAAGAATCAGAATGTGAAGGGTTGAATCATTCTCTTGCTCTGAACTATGTCTTTGATCCCACAGAGCGGTCTAAAGCGTATGGTTGTACATCAGATGGTGATTTGATTCATGTTTTGCTGTTGGGGGATATTATGAACTTCAAGTGCAGGGTTAGGTCCAAGAAAAAGTTGGAATTGCGTCAGCCTCTTGCCTTTCAGGCTATTAAGGGATATTTGCTTATTGTTGATCAAGAAAAGGTTTTTGTGTATAATGTTTCTACCCTGCATTATGTTAGGGCTGGTTCTCCACGACTTCTTTTCTCTGCCAGTTTGGATGAGATCAGGTCATCCTTTTTAACTTACCGAGGGATGGATATAAATAATGAGAGAAGACAGGTGATGCCCGTAATCGCCAGTGATCGGGAAAAGCTTGTCGTTCTTGGCCTTGGAGGGGAGTATGTGGGTATGTATCGCTCTAATCTCCCTGTTTTGAAAGGGGAATCCAATATGATGCTATGGACTAGCCCCGTGCTGTTTTTCATACTTTTCCTGTTTGGGGCATGGCAATTCTTTGCGAAGAAGAAAGAAGCACTTACTTCATGGGGACCTGATGACCCTTTTAGCTCCACATCAGCTGCAAACGGGCCTCCACTAGTATCAAGCACAGGAGACAGGTCTTTTATAGATTCATCTTCAAGAGGTGCTGTTGATATTGACTTGAGGAGCAGTGGTCTTAGAGGTCGAAGGTATGGATCTCCTACTCGATATCCAGCTGGAGCTCCCAGTTCTTTCGGGCCAAATGCTGCTGATCCCAGCTCTCGACCTGCTTCTGTGGATCCCAACTACAGATCCGCCCCAGAGCTAAAATTTAGGGGTTCAGCCCTGGAATCTACCGGCTTCTCTAAAAGAAGGGAGAGTTTATTTGTGAACAGCCAAGTTGTGGATGACAACAGTTAACTTTTTAAAACCAGTTGTGCTCAGCTTCTACTTCAGGGAGGGCAGGGGGAGTTTCTTTTAGATTGTCCTTTGGCTGTCATAAGATATTATGAAGCCATTTGAACCCCGCCATGTTGTAATTTTAATCTTTAGTGACATAAACAAAGAATAAATGCCAAAAATTTCAAGCATTATCCTTTTTGAAAGAGGTTCAAATTTCTGCCTGTTCTCTCCTATCATTTGTCCCTAACTTTAAACTGCAGATGATGTGCCTGTGACTTTTGTTTCAAGGACTAAATTGAAAAGTTTCATCTTTCTAATCTTTGGTTATGTAATATTCATTTCTGTAATGAGAATAAAAATACTAATTTGTAATTTAACCTGCATTAAACAATAATGCTTGTGGACCTAATGGGTCAATTAAATTAAAACCATAGTACTATTACATTAAAACTATGAGAGGACTAGGAGTTTTGACTTTGACTTTTTACTTAGAATTAATACAATAATAAGATAATATTAAACTTTTATTAGAATATTGACATCTAAATTTCTAACTAAAATTAAAAGTTTTGGTGTATTCAACTAAGGTTTTGGAGGCTAAATTTGTTTATTTTTAAAAACACTTAATATTCTTATTTTTTATATTTATAACTTTATTTTTAATATTTTTTTATTTTTTAAAAAACTAAATTAAACATCTATAATATAAAATTTTTTTCACGTTTTAATATAAAATACATAAAAATAAAAATTTTATTTTAATTTTGATAATAACTAAAAAAAGACATTCAAATATGAAAAAAAAAAAATCTAGGTCAAAATCCTTAGCAATAAGAAAAACGAGGCTTTATCCAAAAACGTATCCTTTTCGTCTTCAGTTTGATAAACCAACTTCCTTTTTTGTTTTATTTTATTTTATTTTATTATTATTATTATTTTTTTAAAATATCAACCGTCATCGTAACCGAACCCCGCTCCACACATCACAAAACTTTTGCTGGCTCTTTTTCTCAACTAAAACGAACAACCACGCGAGCAATAACGACTCCCTCCTTTCGCTAACTATGCACTTTCAGGAGCTCAAATTTTGTTGAACTTTTCCTCTTCCTTTTTAATTTTTTTTCTTTCTCTTTATGATTTTCCACTTCTCTTTATTTAGTATCCTTGATTTCGATTTGTTAGTATTTATTTTTCTTTTACCTTGATTTTTCTGTTTTCGGCTTGTTTTGTTTACGAACTGCTTCGGTAGTCTGAAGAAAGCTCGAGTGCTAGGGTTTTAGTTTTAGATTGATGGCTAATACGAGACGAAACGACAACGTTTTGCCCTCGGAAGTCGGGATTCCTTCCGGATTGAATCGGATCAAAACGCCGCGAGTTTCTTTGAAGGAACAACCGAGTTCGAAGCTGGGAGAGTTGAACGAGTCAAGGACTTTGAAGCCTCCTTTGAAGCAGAAACAGAAGTCTGTTGCTCAAGGACAAGGAAAAACATACGGTTTCTCTAAAGAAGGTTTGAATTCCATCTTCTTCTTCTTCTTTTTTTTTGTTTTTCTATGAATTTTAGTTGATATACGTCTCTGTTGAGGCTCTGTTTGTTTGCTGAGAAAACATGGAGGAAAAAACAAAACTGGAATTCTTGAATATTTACTGATGATTTATCAAACGCGTTAAGAACACACTAGACCTTAAGGATAACTAAGCATGAAAACTAGATTAGGACTCTCATTATCGACACCTTTTGAATCAATATGTTTTGCCTCGTTATAGATTCAACATGCTGATGCTGAAACATAACCATATATGATATGATGAAAAAGAAGATTGTCATCCATAGACAATGAATTCCTACATGAAAGTGACTTAAAGTGATTACGGTAGTGTTGTTTGCTAGGACTTTGTTATTTAATCATGTCACAAGGAAATAGTTATCCATTGAGTTCATCAAAGTCCCCTCCATTACGAATACAAAGCAACCTTTTTCAGCTCTTAAAATACGAGTCTAAAACGGATTCCTGCAACTTTAACGAAGTTGTCTTTGCTTTTCACTGTGTCATTAGTTCTTAGGCTTGGTTTTCTGGTGACTTAGAATTTTGCTGTTTCCTGTTCATTATCTTTCGTTATCTATACTTGTCTTGAGTCTCTGTTTTACCATTCCTTATTTTATAATAAATAAAAAGTAATGTTTATTTGTTGCTCTTTCTGGTTTCATATTTGTAGTGGAACAAAAAGGAAAGAAGATAGCACAGTGGTTTTCATCATATATTTCAAGGAATTCCACTCAAGCCTTCAATACTGTTACAAATATTGAGGTGACATTTAAACTATGCTGGTTTTGCTCTAACATTGGCTTACAGATTAGTTTCATGATACACTTGTCACATTAATTGTGCCTAAGAAACCATGCTGCTAAATTGCCAGGCTGGTAGCTCAGACATTAAGACACATGACAAAGAGGAACTTACAAGAGCTAAAGTTGGCTACATGGAAAATAGGTTGAATGGAAAGCAATCTTCAGCTGAGAGTGCACACTCTAGCATATTATCAAAAGGGCTAAAGAGTTTTTCGCATGAATTGGGGCCTAAGGGTGGTATTCCATCTGCCCATCCTCGGGCCCACAGTTACAAGGACTTAAAGGTACCTTGCTGATATTAATGAAGAAAGAGCTTGGTTAATAACCTGCTTTTCAATTGCTTCTGAAGAGGGAAAAATTAAAAGAACTAATGGATTTTGCAATAAATTTTGAAAATTTTAACATTCTACACATTAAATGAAGCTTTTGTGGGTATTATTTAGCGTGAAGTAGTTCTCTCTTTCCTTGAGAGGCCTCATTGATATTGCATGTTCAAATAACAGCTTGATTCTCATATTTGTTTCTTTAAGCTGATTTTTTTTTGGCACATTCGGTTTAGGCAAGAATATTTTGGTGTATTAAGTTTGTCTTCTGAAGGCATTCTTACTCTACCAATGTGATTTTAAAAAAAAGGGTCACTTTAGATTATCTGGATCACTATTAGTGCAATTCTGCATGAAAAATAATACTATAACATTAGGCCATCTTAATGAAGAAGGCAGTGCTTGTGTTTATGAAGCTTTGCTCCAATGGCACCTAATGGTTTCTTTTACTTTGTCTTTCTCCTTTTGTGAATTGATCTGCAGGAACTATTGGGTTCATTACATTCAAGATTTGATGCTGCTAAAGAGGTGGTGAATGCAGAGCTGGCTACTTTTGCAGGCGATGTGATGGATCTTCTTGATACCATCGAGTCCTCATCTCCAGAGGGTCGCAAAATGGCGGTGGATCTTCTGATTGTTGCTCAACAATGTGTTGAAATGACCCCTTCTGAGTTTCGTGTTAAGTGTGAAACAATAGTTCAAAATTTGACTGAAAAAAGACAACAGTGTCAAACAGTATTAGTGAAGTGGCTGTGCACGCGCATGCTTTTTATTTTGACACGCTGCACAAGGTTATTACAGTTTCAGAAAGAGAAAGAGCCGATTGATGAGAAATCTCTTAATAAATTTAAGAAATGTTTAGAAAGCATTCCTGCTGTTGAAATGAGTTGGGTTCCCACTCCTGCAGTTGCTGATTCTCATTCAGCTAATGCCGTATATCAGAGGGCTGGTGGTGAACACAAATTGAAGGGACAAAATAAGGTGTCTTCTTTCCCTGAGCCAACTTGGAACAGTTCTATGGAGCCAGCTGGACGGAGTGATATAACTTCTGAAAACAATTCCACTATTCCTGAGAAAATTTCACCTACACGGAAAACCCGATCTGATTTAATTTCTCAAGAGCAACACTTTTGTCAAGCTGATGACAGTATTGTAGGAAATTCAGTGAATACTTCCTGTTGTAGTTCACTTCATGAGCACAACCCTAATTTGGATGGTTCACTTATTGAGCCTGGACGAACACTAGATGGATCTGACTCAGTAATCTGTAGGATATGTGAGGAAGCTGTTCCTATTTCTCATTTAGAATCTCATTCTTATATATGTGCATATGCAGATAAATGTGCATTAAATTGTATAGATGTAGATGAACGCCTTGTAAAGCTTGCAGAAATATTGGAACAGATTATAGAGTCATGGAATTTGAGTTCCATTGGAAGCCCTGAGAATTCAAGAATGCAAAATCAGAGCTCTGTGGTTGCATCTGAAGGTTATTCTCCCAAGATAAGTGAGTGGCGAAACAAGGGTGTAGAAGGAATGTTTGAGGACATACATGATATGGACACTGCCTGTATAGAAGATTCTCATCTAACCTCTATTGACTTTAAGGGCCATTTAGGACTGAGGCTTGGCAACTATGGAGCATCATCGTCAACTGGTAGCATGACCTCAGTATCCTCTACTAATACCCCAAGAGCAAGTCACTTTGATTCTTTCTGGTTGGAGCGTAATAATCCTTCTGAACTAGAGGATGTGCAACAGGTTTGTTGAACCACAGGATCTCAGATATTTGTATTTTACATTCTCATCCCTGCATTGTTGGTGTAAAAGCAATTCATAATGTTTTGCCCAAATGCTAAATGAAGCCCTCTTGACTCTTATAGAACTAATGCATTCTTTGTGTAGCTCTGTTAAGTAGGATCAGTCTTTTATATATTCACCCAATTAAAGACCTAGTTTGTCAAACTCCCAAGAGGTGCTTACTATACTAATATTTTCTGAATGGATAACAATAATTTGTCCATATATATATTTTTTAATTTTATGATAATATGAATATGCATATATTAGATGCATGTGTGTAATTATATATTCTCTCTCAATTATTTTTCTGATACATTCTTTTTATGTTTGCAATTGGCTTCCATCTTGCATCTAATGCTATTCTTGTAATGTAAAAGTGTAATGTTATGCGTGAGTTTAAGTCCTTTGAAATTGTTTCTGGCAGATGGTTGACCTATCAGATATTGCCCGTTGTGTAGCAGGCACAGACTTGTCCAAAGAAGGGTCTCATGAGTTTTTGCTTGCATGCATGCAAGACTTGCAGGATGTTTTACGGCATAGTAAGCTTAAAGCTCTTGTAATAGACACTTTTGGAGGCCGGATAGAAAAACTTCTGAGGTAGTACGGTGTTAGAGAGTAATATTTGTGAGACATATCTCAACTCAATGAATCATTCATCATGTTTCTTAACTACTCGTGCAGGGAAAAATATATACTTGCTTGTGAAGTAACAGATATAAAAAGTCCAATGAGGTGCATTGAACAAAGGGAAAACTCTGGACTTATATCAGATACTGCATCTCAAAGTAATACAATGTTAACTCCTTTCAATATGTCCCATAAAGAGAGGACAACTATTGATGACTTTGAGATCATCAAACCTATTAGCAGAGGTGCCTTTGGCAAAGTTTTTCTTGCCCGCAAAAGGACAACGGGTGACTTGTTTGCAATAAAGGTACAAATTCCTTTTTGTTACTTTATACCAACAGAAAATAAAGTGAACATGCAGTCCTGTCCTCTTTTCTACAAGAATCTATAAAGTCTTAGATTAGTTTCAAATAAACATGTGTATGGCAGTATAAATGCAGGCTACATATGCATGCAGAAGAATACTTGTTTCAGTTTGTAAAAATTGATAGTGACAGAACGAAGTGGTTGCTTAATTGATTATTCTAGGAATAAATATTTGGAGTCTTTGCTCACCCATTTGAGTTCAACATTATGATTCCTTCTGGCTGAACATACTAGCGATAAGTTTTGTTATAAGTTTCAAGCTTTTGATTTTCATGTAAAACATTCAACTAATTAATTGTAATCTTGAGCCTTTCTTTAAAAAAAATTATCTTGGTTTTAGTTCTTAACTGAATGCAATTTTGCTGCTTTTGCAGGTTCTCAAGAAATTGGATATGATACGTAAAAATGATATTGAGCGTATATTAGCGGAGAGGAATATACTTATAGCAGTCCGGAACCCTTTTGTGGTAATAGCTAATTTAGCATGCTTTGAGCTATGACATTCTTTACTTCAATTTTAATAAAATGCATTTAGTATTTTTTTTAAGTTTACTTTGTGGCTGAGCCTGAATCATGTAATTTCTCTTTCATCTTGAACCTGCTTATCCTTGTCATTTTTTATTGTTTGACAAAGATGGTTGACGTTGTAGCTCTTAATTTTCTTATTGTCTTAGAACGATGCTAGTTGAATAAAAAGATGTGTGTGCATCATTTCAGGTTCGATTCTTTTATTCATTCACCTGTAGAGATAACCTGTATTTGGTTATGGAATATCTCAATGGTGGTGATCTGTACTCTTTGCTCAGAAAAGTCGGATGCCTTGAGGAAGAAGTAGCTCGTACATATATTGCAGAACTGGTTTGTACAAACTCATTGTGTATTATGCATATCCAGTTTAATAATTGTCTGAATTTTTGTTAAATATATCCATTTTTCAGGTTCTTGCTTTAGAGTATCTCCATTCCCTTGGAATTGTGCATCGTGACTTGAAACCAGACAACATACTGATTGCACATGATGGTCACATTAAGGTCTGGTGTATGAACACTAATTGTCTTTATTTGATGTATAAGTGAATTATATGGCTGATCAAGAAGCATTTGATTACTGGTTTGGCTTACTCATTCTGCACATCTGCATTAACCTTATGTTATTGTAATGATAACAAGCTAATTATTGCTTATGTTACCAGCTTACAGACTTTGGGCTATCAAAAATTGGCCTCATAAACAACACAATTGATTTATCTGGACCTGAGACAAGTGGAACCACTTCATTAGATGCTTGTAATCTACAAACTCAACAAACAGATGATAGAAGTCGACACTCGGCAGTTGGGACACCTGACTACCTGGCCCCTGAAATTCTTCTTGGAACCGAGCATGGTTTGGATTCAACCTGAGGTCAGGTTTATTCAGGTCCTAACTAGACCAGGCATTTAATATTTTACCACATTGGCATTCATGCAGGTTATGCTGCAGACTGGTGGTCAGTGGGAATAATCTTGTTTGAGTTCATAACAGGAATTCCACCTTTCACTGCTGAATGTCCAGAGGTTTGTATCTTCTTCAAGTATTCTCTTCATTCAATTGTATCCTCATCATTACTGAAGTAATATGTAACTTTGATCAAGGTATTCAATTATTATTTGTGTTCTATGGTCAAGAAGAATCTTGTGTCTATAAGATCTTCATGTTGATGTGGGTTCTCTTTTAATTCTTTTAGCTGCCTCTCAAACTATGTAAATGTGATTTTACTGCCCAAAACAAAAAGGTTTCTGATATTTAGATTAAATCTTGAGAAGGGAACATATATAAAAGACCTAATATTGTTGTGAAGCCATGGCTAAGGTTTGTTTTATAACTGCAGATAGCTGTCTCTATCATAATCGCTTTCTTGCACCATAATGGATTGATGTGGAAATAATAGCGTGCCACTAAGATTTATAATTTGTGCAATATTATCAATTCCTTCACTGGTTGTTGTGTTCTCTTTATTCTCATTGAACTGGGTGGTAACTCTATTTATCAAATTAATTTCTAAGAGAAATGTTGTATGAGGGATGAAATTTTAGTTGATTGAACTTGTTTCACCCTTCAATTGTTAACCGGCACAGTATATGATTTGTAACTACCATGTCTTATTTTAAGTTTTAGGTTCTCTGTGAACTGGTTTACATACCCTTTTCATCTCCTGAACTCATTCCTATTTGGATTATTTCTTATTAGCATAATGCTCTGTAAAAATTGTTGGCTGACTAGGAAATGCTCTGCTTCATGCTTTTGTCATTTTTGTCATGGCTTTGCAGATAATTTTTGACAACATTTTGAACAGAAAAATTCCATGGCCGTCTGTGCCTAGTGAGATGTCCTATGAGGCTCAAGATTTAATCAACAGGTTGGTTTTTGGTTTTGATTTTTAGGTTTTTATTGACCTAATCATGTGAAAGGAAAAATTTATTCAGAACAACTTGTTCAAGACTGAAGCATTTCTTACAGGTTTCTTATACATGATCCCAATCAGCGGTTAGGAGCAAATGGATCAACTGAGGTTTTATTTCTAACTTTTCATTGGAAAAGCAAAATATACCTTCCATTCACTATTAAAACTTGATAGAACATACATGTTAATGTAATTTAATTGGCTTTTTTCATTAAGTGGGACCATCTTACAGGTAAAAGCACACGCTTTCTTCAATGGAGTTAACTGGGATAGTCTTGCAATGCAAAAGGTATGAATTCACAGCTTTCATTCTATTCTTGCCTCTAGCAAAATGGTTGATAGTTAAATTTTTTGTTAATCCTAGGTGCAATGCCTGTTATATTTTTTATTTGATGATGGCTTTCTATTGCTCAATAATATCAGTTAAGTTTGGGGGGTTTTTTTCATCTTATTCTGTTGGGCTTCTTTAACCATTACCCATTGATTTAACTTTCTATGCTTAAAGACTTCCATGTGTATTGATACAGTGATTTCTTCTATTGTCTGCCTAAGTTGTAAAAGTCCATCAACTATTTACCTTTCATAGATGTCTTCATGCTTTTCTATGTATGTATATGTCCTTTATATAACAGCAAGAGTACCCTGTTCACTTGTTGAGAGAGGAAAAGAGGACAAAGTCAGGAGAACAAGAGAAAATGTTGATTTGCCTTTGATGAAGTTTTAATATTAACAGGTGAACATTAACTTTTTGTAGGCTGCCTTTGTGCCACACCCTGACAGTGCAGATGACACCAGCTATTTTGTATCACGTTTTACTCAAATTTCCAGTGGATTTCCTGATGAGAATGCTTGTAGTAGTTCTGATACTGACCCTTGCGACTCAGACTCGAATTCCGGAATTGAGGTATGGTTTTAGCTTACTTACAGAGAGATGGACATGTTGGCATGCATACTCAGATTTAGTTTCTATCCAGAATTATAGTTTTGAATGATGCCACTGAGGATTTTAATTTTAGAATGCAAGAGTTTTACTTTTACCTATGGAATTTGATCTTAAATAGAGCACAATGATGAAATTTGATCTTTGTGGCCAACCCCATTGAGTGGTAAAGGCTATGTGTCTTTATTGAGCTTGAGTTTGCAGATAAAATAATAGTGCATGACTTCTAGCAGAGGAGCTTTGAGTCATATAATGTTGCAGTACAGTACACCCAGAAACTGGCTGCAATGTTCATCCTTTATGTTAGAAGGTTTTGTAGAATATAGAACGTTTTTTCAATTTGGACAGAAGCTCGTAGTCCGCTGCTGCATGCATGTGGCGGTTCTACCCTATCCTACATCTCTGCTGTGTATTTCTGTCCTGATCATCTCTTATTTCCTCTGATTCAGATGGACGAATGTGGTGACCTAGCGGAGTTTGCTTCCTCTCCTCTTAATCTCTCATTGATAAATTTCTCTTTCAAGGTATGCCACTCAATCTCTCTCTACAGAAGTAAATGCACTCGTACATTTGATAGTGATTGGTATCCTGAAAAAGAAAATTTAATAGTGATTGGTTCCTTCATAAAACAAATGAGCTTGTTTCTCTTAAAAGGTTATTGTATTGCAGAATTTGTCACAATTGGCATCAATCAATAATGACGTGCTCTTACAATCTGGGAAGGATTCAGCCAAGAGCTCCCCGTCCAGAGGTTTAGGGACATAATTTGAAATCATGGCTGATTCAAGTGCCAAAGGTATCTTTCATGAATCCATGTCTATGATGATTTTTTTTTTATTCAGAATGATCAATGGAAAGGAAGGAAAAAAAGGTTCCAAAATTACACTGTAATTAACAATGGACTTTCATAGCTACTTTCGAGTAGGTGTAATTAAATGAGAACAAAAGTTTACTGAAAGAAGAAGAAAACTCCTCTGTATCAATTCTACTTGTTTAATCTTCAATAGTGTTGCACTACATTTGTATATAGTATAGAAGCAGTGGTTATTATTCGTTGATAAACCTGGTAGGTACCGGTAATGCACATTTATGCGTATGATTAGTTCGATTCATATGCATTTGAACTCGAGTCTATGTTACTCGGATTCATTGACCAAGAAATCAAATGGGACTGTTAAAAACCATTCTGTTAACATGTTTGTATCAGATGTTCTTGAGCAGCTTGGCAGGATGCCTCATTTGAGCTCGGTTGAAAGCTGAAACCACCACCTCCTGCCTTAAACGCTGCACAAAAAGATATGGTGGCAATTTCTGGAACTTACAAGCCGGGAGGTAACTAAGGGCAAAGTTATTGAATTATATGGTCATTCATTGAAAACTGTGCGAAGTTAGTGCCAAATATTCAGCATTTTAATGTCATAATCCAGACCTCGGCTATCTCTAAAAGTGGGAGAGATATCCCTTTGATATTTAATACAGTCACTGATAAGACCACATAAAGCAGCTTAATGTGCTTCATTGTCTTTTCATCAGATATCCCCAAATTGTATATTCCGCTTTCTCTGCTCTTCATCAGATCTCCGATTGATGTGTGAGTATTATAACTGATCAAAGAGGCACCTTTCTTGGTAAACAACTTAAGAAAAAATAATTACAGAAACTTAAATTGATTATCTAAAATCTGAAGCCTGCCTGCCCCCCCCTAACAGGCGAAATCACAGTTACAAAAAGTAAACCCGAGTAACTAAATTATTAGAGGGGGCTTAGCAGTTTTCTTTTATGCATATCGGTGAAGGCTAAAATCAATCCTCTTCTAGGCCTTCTTCTTTATCGTTGAGTGCACCAGATCAGACAGGAACTGCCATGCCCTTCTTTGCCATGGTATCTAGTATATCATTCAGCGCTTGACACACACCAACTATCTGCAGAATCACAAGCCAAGATAAAACTGAGAACTGGAAAAGAAAGGGGTGCTCATCAGCCATAATCAAGTCCAAACTCAAAATGCATTACCTGTTGATCCCATTGTTGCAGCTCCTCAGTGTCATCTTCAAAATGTATAACAGCTTCCACCTAATGTGTAAGACGGTTATTAATTATTTACATAATTGGAAATAATAAGAACACAATAATAAAGTTAATTGATCATGGAAACCACCAAAGCAGTAATAAAACAAAACCATGTGGCAACAAATTGATACCTGATCAATTGATCCCCTCATTCTATCCTCATAAATCATTCTTGATGCTATCTTCTCAGCCTTTAAACAAACAGCCATCAATTGTTTTCTCCTTTTAACAAAAATATATAAAAGTATTTCCTCATAGAGAGAGAAGACCAATAAATTAAAAACCACAAGCAAAACAAGTAGCTTAAAAGGTTGTAATGACAGCTGCTATTGTTGCTCAAAAGTACTAAAAGGGTGCCACATAAGAATCGTACCTTATGAGGAGGAATGCCCAGCAAAGTACCCAACTCATCAAAACTATGACAAAGATAGCAAAAGTGTTTTTAAAAATTTCCAAACCTAAAAATAAGATAAGATGAAAATCAATAGTTTTACGTTTCTAACCTTATATTTGTGTAAAGTTTGCTTGCACTCAGAAGATTATGCTCTATCATGGCACGGTCCAGCACAGTAAAATTGTCAGGAAGAAGTGCTTTCTGGTGGGAAACAAAAGGTTATTCTAAGACAGGACAATTCACTTTTATTGTAAATGCAACATCTAAGACAGTTGAAACTTTTATAACCTGATGTGGTTTCAGTTCTTCAGAAAATGCATCAATTTCAGGTTTTCTTAATATTCTCTCCAAATAAACCTGTCAATTTCATATTAATACCTGTCAGAATGGACTTTAAGAATCTGAGATAGAAATAGGCAATGATATGCAAGACTACTGCATGTGGGGAAGCATATGTGACTGAGTGTGCCTGAATACATGAGAGTGAGAGAGAACCTTTTGTAATATTGGATAAATCTTCAGCTTGGAGCACCGTTCATCCTGAAACATGGCCCAAACCATTAATATTAGAATCACACAATAAGAAATTCTCATATTACATTCAAGCAAGAGAAAGTGTTTACTTTGTACAGGGTGGCAAGAACACGGGAGCGTTGAGGACCTGCAGCAGCTAATATTGTACATGTTACAGCAGCAGATAAAGCTTGCTCGAGTGCATCCTCATCAATTGTTCTGTAATAGGTGAACATTAATAATTTTGTATGGTAATTCCTCAAACATCAATCATCAATAATCGGAAAAGCAGAAATGAGATACAAGAAAATTAATAAGTTTACATCGTATACAGAGTCAAGGTTCTTTTGTATATGTCAGCTAATAACTGCTCCCTAGATGGCAATACAAGCAAAAGTTTTATAGAAGCAAATGGAACATAAGATTACGTACTCATCTCCTATTTGTCGCTTCTCAATTTGAGAAATGTCGTAGTACCGCAGCGCTGCTTCCAAGAACTTCCTCTTTAAATCCAAAATCCTTGCATAACAGACCTGAAAACAAGAAAAAAAAAATTAAAGCAAACTAACAAATGAATGGACTTACAGCTCTAACATTGGAATTGTTGGCCTAAAAACAATGTCAAACCTTGTATTGTAAAATCAATACTTCATGCTGACTGTTGCTAACTAGGAATGAAGCTTTATTAATAAAAGCTTCTGCATTAACAGCATCATCATCCTGTAAATTATTCAAGCAATGACTTCAGTTAAAATTCCAAATTGATTTTCTGTGACAGCAATAGAATAACTAAACCACATTAGTCCTTGACATTCTATCACATGCAAATTTGTCTAAATCATGCTACCGTTCAACAAATAAATAAATAAAAGTAAATCATAAAATTATAAAAACAAAAGTCAATACCTCAAGATATAGACGAGCAATTTGGACACATTTTGACAATCGGAATGTATCATCAACAACCCTGATAGCCATATCACAAAGGCATGTCAGTGTCATCAACAGGAACAAGAGAAAATTTGCCACAGCCATCATCAAATAAATTAAACAGAATCTTACTCTCAGACCTCATTCCAGAGTCTAAATCAATCCCACTTAGCATCTGTGCTGCTTTTGACCACTGCTGCTCTGACTCATATAATTCAGCAAGTTTCTCTCTGATAATTAATACCTATATAACTCATACAAAGTAAACAGCTTTCCTTCAACAACCAAGCATATTACATTAACAGGAAACAGGAGGCTTAAGAAAAAAAGTATTTTCTGTTTTGCAACCAAACTAGAAGCCAAGCTGCGAGCAAAACATAAACAAGAAAGGGAAAAAAACAGAAACAATTTGGTAGAAATATAATAAATGAATTCAGGAGCGTTTTGCAACCAGATGATTTCGGCTGCGACAAAGGTTCATCAATGTGGCATCCAAAGGAACAAAAGTAATTCCAAACAGAACAATTTGCCCAGTAGCTTTCAATAAGGCGCCATCAACAAAATTTAAAACGAACCTGTTCTTCGAATGAAACGACACGAGGCTGAATCTGAGCAAGAGTATAATGAGCAATTTCCTTTTGTGCCTCTGGCTCCAATCTCCCTAATTCTTGTGCGAAAGTTTGTAAAAGCTGCCTTGATACCACCAGTGGAACATCGTCCGATAACACTGAAAAAAAAATCACAAATTAAAATATTTAAACGTATTTAAAAAACCCCTAAATAACCGCATAAACCAAGCAAAGGTGAGCTAATTACTGTGATCGATGAATTTCTTGGCTTGAACGATGTCATTTGATGAGAAGACAGTTGATAGAATGTGTTTGTATTGCTCGATTTTCTGCCTCTGATCTACGATCGCCGAGGCGTTTGCTAATGCACTCTCCATTGGCTTTCGATCGCTGCTTCAAATTTCCGAAACCCTAAACCCCAAATTTCCTTTTCTTTCTTGAGAGAGAGAGAAAGTGTGTGTGTTTTAGCGAAATCGAAGTTTACTGTTTATGGTGGTTTTATTTCGATTCTACTGGAGAGTCATGCTGGGGTTTTGTGTACGAGGTACGGAGCGGCTCTTTGTTGGAGTTTAGAATGAAGCGAATTAATAACTGCCACGTCATTAACTGAATGGCATTTCCGTCATTTAAGTTGTGAACGCCAAGTAATCGCTGTCTTCTTTGACCGTAACGCCATGGACCAAGCTCTTTATCTCTCTTTTGCCATAGCAAATCGCAGAGAAGCTCTTCACTGTCGATCTGATCACCAGAGCCGCCTTTAACGTAACCGCCCACCGCCCGTGCACCGATTAGGTAAGCTTTTGAATTCCTTTTTGTTTTCTTTTCTGGTAACTTATTCAAGAAATCAGGAGCTATTTCTCAGTTGTAATTAGCATAGAATTTCCTTCAATTTCCCTCAGAATTCTCTCCATTCAATCCTTTAAAAATTTATCTTCATTTGATCCAAAGAACCTGATCTTCCTCGCTGTGGATACGTCTGAAATTTTATTCAATTTTCATTTCCACAGCTGTTGATTTTACTTTGTTATGGTTTGGTAATAATTTCAGTTGTTGTTTCCTCAAAAAAGAACAAAAAGTGCTTTTCTTTCTTAATTGGTTCAAAGCACCAGAGAGTTAAGTGGTTTGGATAAGTTTTGGATGTTGAGTTATTGAGTTTTTGACATCTTTATGTTAATTATGGATGACTATTAGCTTCATGGCTTTTATATTGAGCAAAAAGAAGTTACATCTGACAGAAATTGAATTATGAATTGAGATAATTTCAGCTGTGTAATTCAACACATTTCATCATTGTAATCACTTTGGCCATGAATTTTCATATTAATTCTCTTGGATTTGTTTTGTGAATTGATTATTTTTGGTGACTCTGATTATTTTTGCAGGTATCTATTTTTTTATTTGTAGGGGTTTAGAGATATGAACTGGGTTCAACGCAAGATCTATCTCTACAATGTCACCTTTGGACTCTACATGTTGGATTGGTGGGAGCGTTACCTTTTCAGTATCCTTTTTCACTATGAACCTAATTTGTAACTTCTGGTTTAGAATTCTTGGATTTGCATGCTGTTAGGCTTGTTAAGATTTTGTTTGGATCTCCTTATTCATAACTAACTTTTACCAAACAAAAGGATTAAACATGGTCATTTTCTGGATGCCTACAACAGAATTATGCTGACATTGTTATCGAAGGAGCTGCGTTTTGTTTTCTAGCATTTTTGTGATTGGCTGTGTGATCAAATTAAGTTTGTGATCGCTGTTTAATTCGATAAAGGTTAAATTTTTGGAATTTTTAGAAATTGGGCTTTGATATCTGCGAGTTTAGACTAGAGCAAAGGATCCCGTTAATCTATTTGTTCACGCAATACCATTTCTTAAGTCTATGTACCATTATCATATCCCACTTGTCAGTTCCTAGACCATGGCAGATATTTTGGTGATTGTGTTGATGTGGTTCATCTTCTACAATAGCTCAAAATATGTAACTGAGTTCTGCAAGAGGTAGATCCCTCACCTTCTCCTCTGGTTCCATTTCATTGAAATATTTTTGGTGAGATAGGCAGAAGTTATGTTTAGATCGTCTAGAACTTGGTTCCTCATCGTAATATTTTTCGTTGTCATATTGTCCTGACTATCTTGTGCCTTGTTTGTCACAGAAATGTGGATTTAAGTTCTTTTTGGTATTAGGAGTTTGGTTCTTGTTTGCATCGTCCTGGGGAATGCAATACTCAATGTTACATTGTTTTAATCTGCTCTTTTAGAAATAATTTACAAACAGAAGAGGGAAGTAGGGGATCACAAATGTAGTTTCCTTAAGTTTGTTACAGATTATGGAAGCTGATTGGTGTGACCTAGAAAATTAGGATTATAAAATCAAGACTGTGGATGAAATAAAAGAAGATATCTTTAAATCTTCTACTCTTCATCCATCCCTTCCTCTTTGAAAGCTTTCATACATTGCTTATATCGTGATTGGGAAATTAATGTTCTTTCCTTGCTTTATTGTCTTACACATGTAAGATATTTCAAATGATGTTTTCAAATGTACTTCAAGGTTATGTACTGCATATTGTGAACTTATTCATATGATAGAACTTAAGTTTGGTCCAATCTCGCGGAAGATTGGAACTGTGTTTGGGATGTTGCTGTATGCCTTGCCATAACGAAAATATTCTGTTAATTCGACTTTGTTAGAAAAATCATGATACTCGTGCATTTTCTTGACAGCTAGTGTAAAGGTTATCTTATCGTAGAGGTAGTTGTGTCAACCGCTACAGTCGGAAACACTTATTTAGTTCATTTTTCCCTTAAAATTTCAGGCATCTATCGTGAAGGTCAGGAATGGCATCGGCTTGACAGATTGTGACGATGATCCCAAATGTGAAAATTTTAAATTATTTGGTTGAAAGTCTTACTTTGATTTGGATTCACATACTACTTTTTTAGTATTTAGTGAACAATCGGTGCATGTCTCACTGGTATTCCGCACTGTTTTCATAGCTATTCCTTGCAAAAAGGTTCAAAGCATTGGCGTTGTTGTGTAATTGTTGAAAGTTTTCTAACATACAAAGCTTTTTTGTGTTCCACTTAATGTAGCATACTGTATTATTTCTCTCATCTCCCTACAATCTTTAACCATTAGTTTTTCTATGAGGTTTTATTGTTGAAACTTTATGCAGCCAGTTGTAATCCCTAAGGAACAGGGATTAGTACCCAAGTTATTCAATTCTGTTAGAAAGGCTAACAGATAAATTTAGGGTGAGTTCTTGATTAGTTTAGTCTAAAAATTTCAAAAAATTAAATTAATCGAATTCTCATAATAATATACGTTAAAATCGATTGGTTTTATTATTTTTTCAATATTTATATTATAAGGATATAAAATATCTTAGTAAAGATCATTTTCAGATGGATTTGATAATAAATTTCGAATCTAAAAAACTTATCAAAATAATCGACTAAAGTTAAAGTCGGAACAAATCAAATTCGATTAGTTTTGATCGATTTATTTCATTGAAATCGACTAATATTCATCACAAGATAAACCAACTTAAATTGGTTTTGATCGATTTATTTCAGTGAAATCGATTAATGTTGATCACACTGTAAACTAACTTTAAACATGTACATAATGTATTAAATTTTATAAATATTTTTTTTAAAAGGAATAAATATTTAAATTTTAAATACAATGTTTGAGATTTGAAATTCATATTCAATGGAAACTCTCCCTTAAACGATCCAAAGATTGTTAACCATCCTTTGCGGGGAATTCTCAAGTTGGAATTTCCCTCTCCAGTCTCCACACTCCTCCTATGAAAGAAAAAAAAAACGAAAAAAGAAGTAAAAGTAATTTGAAAAAGGAATTACTAGAACAATATTTCTAATTCGGGCACTCTCGATGATAAACATTAAACAATACGCCAAGTGGCATTAGAGGGTTTGTAAGAAGCAAAATTTTGGAGTACAAATATCACTTTCTCTTTACTATAATTAGCTACATATTTCTATAAAACGCGATCATTTCCGTCGGGCGAGTTTGGCTCTCTGTTCCTCTATTGAATCCAGAAAAAAAGGCGAACTGTATTAAAAAAACAAAGAGATATCAAAGATCGTTGTAATTGCGAGCAACGCCGTGGTATAACCGCACCGGAAATGGATAATCCTGGTTAGTTTCTATATTTGTTTTCTTTTTACCTTCCCGAATTCACTTCGCCACATTGCGTTTTTATGGCGGTTTTCTCCTTTTACTCTTCTTCGAACTGTTTAATTTATTACAGTCTCTGATTTTTAGTGCTCTGTTTGGTTGTTGAGAAAATCAGAGGGAAAATGAAAATAGAAAAAGAGAATAAAGAACTTGGAAGCTTACACTGCTGAGCTTACTCAATATAATAATATTCTTTGCTTTTATTTTGTTTTTTACTTTTTCTTTTGCTGCTTTTCGATTCCGTTGCCTTTTTTACTTTTATTGTTTTTTGTTTAGGAGAGATCTATGGCGGTTAGACAATTGGAAAGCTGTTTTATAGCCTTACAGGTTCCACCGATTGCTGTTTAAGGTTGAATTGAGAGGATACTGAGGTATCATTAGAAGATGGATGGAAATATGAGGTTCCTTTGGAATTTGATCGTGATTCCTTCACATGTATATTTGAAATATTACCGGATTATCTGTGAAAGCAAAATCAAAGGAACTGTAAACTTTTTTGATGTCTTATGAGCATATTAACTCCGCTATTACTTGTGAAATAGGAATATCTCAAATGCTTTATTTGGCTAATTGCACTCGAACTTGGTTCTTGAAATGAATGATTTAGGGTATGAAACTAAGCATTAGGTGTGGAACAATTTCTTTAGACATCCTTAACTATATCTTGTCGTTGCCAACTTCCTCAACATTGTTAATATAAAATTTGGATCAGTATATTGATCTAATCTACTCCATTTGGAATGGTACAACTTGGCAGGAAATCCGCAAGATATGGTTGTGCCACCAGTTGAAGGTGTTGCAGGGGGAGGCACAGCATATGGATGGAATGACAGTGGTCTCCATGTCTCGAATCCACTCAAGGGCTCAATTGACCCCTCAGAAGTTCCAACTGCTGATTTAATACATGTGTGGTGCCTCCCAAGCACAGCAAATATTGGACCACAAGAAGTGCCTAGAAATTTAGAGCCTGTAAGTCATCACCATGATTGTTTATTGTTGCTGATGAGTATAAAATGAGAAATTCTTCTTAGGAATATATTCATGCAGGTTCAAGGGGTAGATTTGGACATCTTCATTTAACCTTATTATTTTTTGAGTAGGCTTATAAATGTGTTTGCTCACCCCATGCATGCAAGTATAAGTCATGGTTGATAGTTTAGCCTGTTGTTTTGGTTTAGACTTGCATGTTTTTATATCATATTATGGTAAATCATTATTGTGTGGATGCTTATTAATGTGTTCATGTTTTTATATAAGATAAAAGATTGCTTTCTTTTGACATTTATCATTTATATCCTAATAGAAATATCAAATTTGTTCACCTTTCCATACTGCTGTTGTTCAATTATGTATTCGTTCTCTTATCTTTATAGTCTATAGGGAAATAGCCTTCTCACATCTTTGCATGGATGCACGCTGTGGGGGGGAGGGTGGTTGCAGTGGAGGAGGTTTGAAAGGAACTTCAGGATAGATTTCACAATGTATGATATGTGTATTATAATCTTACTTTTTTTCCTTCTTATTTAGATTTCCTTTCTCGTAGTTTGTAGGCAGAACAGAAACACTTTGTCTTTTTGTGTGCAGTTGATTTTTTTGACTCTTCTTTTCTGTCCTTTTTTTCTCTATTTTCTTTTACATTTTCTCTTTGGGGCATGAGGGGTTGTAGAGAACAAATTTAAGGAGTGATTACTACAAGAAATGACTCAGATGTTCTTTGAGTAGATATGTTGATCTGCCTTCTAACAATTTTTTAATCTTGAAGATAAGCCTTCTGGCAGCTAGAAATGAGAGAGAAAGTGTTCAAATTGCTATCCGTCCAAAAGTCTCTTGGAGCTGTTCTGGTGTTGCTGGGGTTGTGCAGGTTCAGTGCGGTGACTTATGCTCTGCATCTGGTGATTGGTCAGTTTCTAGACAATTTACGGCTCTTTTTATGGGATACTTTTATATAACACTTGCTAATATTTGGCTGTGGGCAGCCTGATTGTTGGCCAATCATTAACATTGCGACGTGTGGTTCCTATATTGGGTGTACCAGATGCTCTTGTCCCTCTTGATCTTCCAATTAGCCAAATAAGCCTACAACCAGGGTACTCCCCTGTTAATGGTTTCATGGTTTGTGTTTTGGTGTGAACTAATGCTGAGTGGCTTCTTATTGCTCAAGACTAAGAAGGTTGTGTTTGTTTTTCCCCTGCTGCAGGGAGACAAGCACTATCTGGGTTTCTATAGATGTGCCAAATACACAGCCCCCAGGCCTATACGAAGGAGAGATTATCATTAATGCTACAAAGGCAGATTCAGAGTAACAGGCCTTCCTCTTTATACTGTTACCTTTAGTTCTGCGTTGTTCATCATAGTCAATAAATTACAGCTGTTAAAAGATTGTGCTTAATATTTTGTATGGGCTTTTGCATGAATTGAGTATTGTTGCCCATAATTCTATTTATTTCACACTTGTTATTATAAACATGTAATCTTAAGAATTCATTCTGATTTAACTCAGATCCTCATCACAATGCTTGGGCAAGGCTGAGAAGCATCAACTATTCATGGAACTTCGTAACTGTCTTGATGCTGTGGAGCCTATAGATGGAAAACCATTGGATGAAGTGGTGAATATCTGAATTTATTCTTATTTGTTTTCCTACTAGATTTACCTTTTGTTTCTCTCCTTTCTTTCTCTTTTCAAGCTGTTCATAAATTAATTGCTTTATAGGTAGAAAGAGTGAAATCTGCAACTACGTCTTTAAGAAGAGTTCTCCTGTCTCCATCATTTTCTGAGTTCTTTTCAGATAATGGACCTGTTGATATGATGGATGAAGATGCTATATCAAACCTTTCAGTACGGGTCAAGTTAAGTTTGACAGTTTGGGACTTCATTATTCCAACAACTCCGTCACTTCCTGCTGTATTTGGTGTATCCTGTATGTTTATTAAGTTGAATTCTTTCTGTATTGATAATTTGTGTAGGCTGCCGCCTTTATGACTGAGACCAAAGACTAAAGGATTATCCAGTCCTCATATACCCTGGCATAATAATTCAATTCAGATTAATTTTGGAATGACTGATGACAAGTTATAGGTATTTCATTTTCTTTTCTCTGGAGAACTCAGTGTCTGCTTAACCATGTATTAGATATCTGACACCGTAATTGAGGATCGCTTTGGTGTTGAACACGGGAGCAATGAGTGGTATGATGCATTGGAACAGCATTTCAAGTGGCTTCTTCAGTACAGAATTAGCCCATATTTTTGCAGATGGGGTGATAGCATGCGTGTTTTGACTTACACATCTCCCTGGCCAGGTAACAAAGTAAATTGTCATTAATCTACTATTACAGCAGCGATTGCTTGTCGTTGTTCCTCTCTTTGATATATATTTTTCATCTTCTGCTACTGCAGCGGATCATCCAAAATCAGACGAATATTTTTCAGACCCACGACTAGCAGCATATGCTGTTCCATATAGTCCAGTTGTCTCTCGGTATACAGCTAGTCGCATGCTCACTTCTCTCAGGTATTTTTGTCATAAAAACTGATGAATGTCCATGGCTTGTTGATGTGCAACAGTAATGATGCAGCAAAGGATTACTTGCAGAAAGAAGTTGAGATCTTGAGGACAAAAGCTCATTGGAAGAAAGCATACTTTTACCTGTGGGATGAGGTATTATCTGTATTTCGATTGGCAGAAAAAATTATCTGTTATATGACATGTTAATGAGACTTAATGTCCTGGAAAGGACATGATGCCTCAGCTTTTCTCTATTTATTATTTTTGGTCTGTACAGTGAGGTTAATCAATCTCCATCTTTATACTTCTTTTGGGTGTGCTAGAAGTCTTTTCTGTTGCTGTATTTCCAGTAGTTGATGATGTTGCAAAGGCATTAGCATATTGTTTGCTGTGTGTTAGCGTTATATGATGACCTTGATACACTGATGAAAAATTAATTCTTACGCAGCCACTGAACATGGAACAATATGAGTCTGTTCGCAACATGGCAAGTGAGATTCATGCTTATGCTCCTGATGCTCGTGTTTTAACCACTTACTATTGCGGTATGATTTAACAGTCTACTTGTTTAATATTCCATCCAACATGTCAGCTACCTCTTTCATAAGCTACAATTTTCCCTGGAGCAATTGTTTGTTAACTGATTGAATGTAGAATCAGATATTTGCATCCCAATATCGTAGTATAAAGTTTATCTGGGCAATTATTCACTTTTGCATGTGTTGAAGAGGCGCCATGGTCATATCATTGACTATTAAAGGCTTATCGGTCAGCTGTTCTAGTTGTTCTTCTATATTATTGCAAATTATGTGAATCCATGACCGAGTTTCAAGATTTCAGGAGTTTTTTTTGCTATTTTCACGTTATAAAATTGCAGGTTGGTAGCAAGCCATCCTTCTCTGATCATTTGTGATGTTTCACCTGGTTTCCTTCTTTTATGTAGGCCCAAGTGATGCTCCTCTTGCACCAACTCCTTTTGAGGCTTTTGTAAAAGTGCCAAAGTTCCTACGCCCTCACACTCAAATCTATTGTACAAGGTATTTCTTGCTAATTCTTGTTCAAAGGGTTCTTTCTTATCCTCAAGAATAAGTAAAATTTGTGTTTTTGCATGCAGTGAGTGGGTTTTTGGTAATCGAGAGGATCTGGTTAAGGATGTTATTTCTGAATTGCAGCCAGAAAGTGGAGAGGTACTGCTTACTGATGGTTTACCTATTTCTGTGTGTGTGTGTGTGTGTGGGCGGGTGGAGGGGGAGGGGGTGGTGTGAATATAAACCATAGTTCATTTAACTATTTTGTTATGAAGATTTTTGAGATCAACCATTTTCTAGATGATGATTATGATGGGATTTTGCATAAAAAAATCTCCTCCCTTCATGATTTTTAGATTAAGACAAAATGTTATTTACTTCCTTTCATCAAGTGAAGTGAAAACAGATTGCTACTGGCTTCATCGTTAAAATATGTAATGTGTTTATCACTGCTTGAATCATGTCTCTGTCCTGTCAGGGTCCAAAATTCTACTGCACAGTTGCAGAGTTCTTACTTTGTATTTTGTAAAAATAAAACTTCTAAGCCCCGACATTACAGCTATGAGCACTATGAAAGGTTATGCTGATGGGAGTGAGCTTTTATTTTAGGAATGGTGGACATATGTCTGCATGGGTCCATCTGACCCACATCCAAACTGGCATCTTGGAATGCGAGGAACACAGCATCGTGCTGTGATGTGGCGTGTATGGAAGGAAGGTGGAACCGGTTTTCTGTATTGGGGTGCCAACTGCTACGAGAAGGCAACAGTTCCCAGTGCAGAGGTATTAATCACTTGGCATTCGAGTCTTTAATAGTGATAACTGAATGGCATTTCTGAGCTCTGTCAAAGGTTTTTCTGAAAATGCAAATTATGCCTTTGTGCAGATAAGATTTAGACAGGGCCTCCCTCCAGGTGATGGGGTTTTATTCTACCCTGGTGAGGTGTTCTCATCTTCAAGTCAACCTGTTGCTTCACTTAGACTAGAGCGCATTCTTAGTGGCTTGCAGGTGGGGCAAATTTCGGAGTCAGCCTGTGTTTTTCACATTGTTTTAGCTTCTGTCAGTACCATACTAGCTGCCATTTCTGGCATTTAGTAGTTAGAGGAATACGAAAAGGAAATAATTCGAAGATAGTTATAGTAACTTTCCTGTTATGAGTGTTACATTTGGTTCTGATTTACTTAACGTCTTTTCTTTAATGTGGATTTAGGACTTTGAATACCTGAAGCTTTATGCATCAAGATATGGCAGGGAGGAAGGGCTTGCCCTTTTAGAGAAGACAGGTGTTTATCTAGGTCCCGAGCGTTACACCGTTGAACATGTACCCATTGATATAATGCGGGGTGAGATTTTCAACACATGTAGATCATCATGAATTCATGAATACCTGTCATTATGTCATTGACATTCCCTTTTTGTTTTTGTAACAGTATTTTCATTCATAGAATAGAAACTTTTTGTATTGTATAAATTATGCAATGGTAAAAAGACAAAATTTAAGAAAACTCTCGGCCAACTCTTCAAATTTATGTCGACATGTAATTAGGATAAGCTGCAGATGATGGTTTAGTGGCATCGACGAAGAGTGATTCTTCTGTGTGAGAAAATGAAGGCACATGTTGGGCATCTTTGCATCTCAACGCACCCCCCTAGCTTCCATCCAGGCATATGATGTAAAGGTAACGAAAATACCCAGTGAATTCCTACACATTTCATTCATTTCTCAGGTTTTATTTTGAGGAGCTTCTCCTCAAAAGTCTCGGGCTTGGCCTCCATGGCCCTTGCTCTTTAGGTCCAAATGAATTTACTCATATAGTAGTCAAAGAGTCATATTCATTGTTTGCAAAACTCTCTCCTTTCTGCATTAGTTCCTAATAGTTACTTTCCCTTCTCTTCCCAATCCCACCATCTCCCGATCCCTTTCTCATATCCACCCCTCCAAAAGAAAAAAAATGGTCCCAGGACCAAAGTTTGTCCAAAATTTCGAATCTGGATGCATAAACTAAAGCGTGTGCTTGGATACACGTTATCTCCTTATTCAGAACAACAAATTCTGTAACATGTAATAACATCCATGGAAATTAGGCTTGGGTCGAAATTACAGGACCATGTAGGAATGAAGTTTCCACGTGCTTGGTTCGCACCGAGAATGGGGTTTATCAGGTACTAACTAGTAAATAAGTTTTGATACAAAGCTAGAGTGGTCGCAAGCCAATGGAACTGAAGTCTGGGGATGGGAAATCAGCTCTTTTGGTCCTGTACTTGGGTGCTAGATTTGTAGATTGTAGGGTGGGTGGTGGCAACTGGTAAGCAATAAGACCAAAGACTCAAAAGAGACAAAAAAAATTAAAGGCAAAAAGCTATTGGCTCGTGCTCACCCAGAGCTAGTATCTGAATCTGACCCCACGATCTGTAAATGTCACAATTAGCAACGTTTGGCTCTTGTGGGTTGTAGGCAACCTTTTGTGTGAAGAAGAAAAGTGAGGTGGAGGGAGGGAGGGAGGGGGGAAGAGAGAGGTTAATGTACGTGTCTGGATTCAAGGTTGGACCTTTTGCTGCTTATGGGAATCAGGAAAAATTAAAAAGAAAAGAAAGCAACCAAAAAGTTTATCAAATTGGTAATGATTACCCCATGGCCTGTCATTCAAATTACTATTTTCTATTTATTTTATTCTATTTTATTTATATATTTATTGGCTTTGCTTTTTGACAATTGCCCATCGCCTCACATTTCTATATCTGCTGTTATTGTAACTTGAAAACAATATATACCTGTTGTTGTAGATGAGCATAATCATAAAAGTGCAAAGCTCAGGGTCTTTCTTCAAACCGAAACCTGTTAAAAGTAGATTGCTTTTCATAATTTAAACTTGTTGGACACCATCTCGCTCAGTTTTGAACCTCATAGTACAATTTGGAGTATGTTGTTCTTTTTCCCCCATGCTCTTTATTTTTCCTGTTTCCATTTACCTTTTACCTCATTTACTCTTCCAACCTCCATAGCCTTCTTTGCAAATTTTTACTCATTCTACAGCCTACAGATTGCAGAGAAACAAGAGAGCAAATGAATTGAGCTGCAAACACACATACCCACACCCATTTTACCTATTTGCAAGACAGGAACAGCCAACCAGACCTCATAGAATTCAGACAAAAAATAAGGACTTCAATCCAAAACTATATGGTGTTGATACATAACGTCAATCACAGCCAACCTTGTTAGGGCAAGTAGACCGCAAAACTCGCACCTAGGAACTCATTCATGCTTGTCTATAAAGGTATAAAGATTGATTTCTTTTCTAAACCCTCCCTCAAACAATGCACCTGTGATTTTCTCTTTTTTTTCTTTCCATTGAGAAATTTATTCCACAAACTTTAGATTCTTGTTTTAGTGTTCACATATGAGCTGTTTTAGAAAGGTTATTCTTTAATTAAGACATGGCTCGAGGTTGGTATTATGGTATAAAATGCATGTTAAGGACATCTATTCAAACAAAAATCTTTAATCTCAATTGATACTTCATTTAGTGTTTTTTGTCGTGATTTTACATCACGTATTTAATTTTATATTATTAATTAAATTTTTAGTTTAACAACAAAAATAAATAATTTAATGATAAGAATGATGTTAATATAAAAAATTTATTGGATATGTAATATAAAATTATTAAAAAACACATATAAAGTCAAATTGATGATTAATGAAAAAAGATAGTCAAGTTTTTTTTTCTATGGTAGAAATTAAACATGTATTCATTATTAATGAAGCCCACATGTTTTAATGACAACAAGAATGATTGGATTGATGAATTTAATTTCCTATTATAATGATCGATTTCCTCTACTTTAGCAATATGAAAAGGAAAAAATCTAAAATTAATTAAAGGTAAAGAAAAGGAAAATTAAATAAAAAAAAAAGAAGAAGGGGAAAGGTTCTTATCCGTTAATGCAAAGCATGGCTCCACGTTCGAAACACTTGATTGGCGCAACTCTTACGAAATCTGAGTCTTGCCTATCCAAACTGGCCTTTTAAGCTAAATGCCTATTGCCCCATTACGTTATAAAAAATAAAAAGAAAGTGCTTTTACTAATTTTAGCTTGGGTTTGGAATAAAGACTATTTCTTGTTGAATTAATTTCAAGTCATTTTCCCATGGAACCCAAATAAAGTAGTAGTTTTGATTGATTTCTTTGAACATAATCAAAACCATTTCCCATTTTTGAGCTGACTCTTGACTACGTATAAAAATCATTATTAAAACTTTTGTTATGATCTTGTCTTTAAAGATGTTAACGAATAAAGTATTTGTTAATTTTTAACTATCATAACACGAATCTTATTATTTTGATAAACCTGAATTTAAAAATTCTAAATATTACTAGTTAAATAAAATATTTTATTAAAATAATTTTTTGTATATGTTATTAATAAAAATTAAATTAAAAAATTAAAAGTTAGTTCATGAAAAATAAATTAAAATTTAAAAACATATTTAAAACAATTAATGAATTTTAGTAAGCATTATATTAGTTATAAAAAATTTATAAACAATATATATAATTAATATAATTATTTATGACAGAATTTAAAGAATAAATACTTTTCATTATCGAAATTTGTGACAATTAATAACTTTTATATAATCTTCTTAGAACTCGATTATAAAATATCTAAATTTTTCTTAACAGGATCGAGTAATGTAGGGTATTACCTATTTCCACCTTTTCTCTTCATTGCTATCCCAAAACACGTCATAACCTTCCCAAAAGAAAAGAAAAAAAAATATTAAGGCTTGAACAAAATATTGACTATTAAATTGAAAATTTTGTCTTTGCTTTTACATGAGCCCCCATGTAAGATTGCCCCCCGCGTTGGCAGGATGTACAAAGGAGTAAATGATGTAATTTGACCTTAAAAAAGAAAAGGTTAATGTTGTAATGTTTTCAACGAAAACATTATTGGCAAAACCCCTTAAAGAGATTCTTTGTGTTCATACTTTTGCCTTTGGCTGCACATGCAACTTCAAGCCATATGCCCAAAACATCATTTATCCTAAGTCAATAATTTGTGGATTATGACTATTAATACAGAGGGGGGGCCCTCCTGCTTGTTTAGACAAAGGGAAACTTTGATCAAACTCCATCTAGGCCGTCCACATTATTAGCATCTGGAGTGTTTGACTCGACCCTCCTCCTTGAATGGAGGGGCCCAGCCGTGATGAATGGTGGTGGAGGCCAGTGCGGCTCAACCCTACGTCGAACCCGAAGGCTTAAGACACATGCACCCCCCCTCGGCGCATTTGTGAAATCGAAAGCTCCAACCTTTTGCTCAAAGCCGGTGGCCTTTTTCCCACTAAAGACAAATTTTACTTTGCTTTTTTCAGTCTAAGTTGTAAGCAAACTTTCTACATTTGGGGGCACCAAACGATACAATCAAAGGTTATATGCATGATCATCTTTGATCTTGAAGATGAAACATGCACCATGGAGCATGATAAGTCATGAAACAGAGAATCGAGGCTGTGAACTGCAGAAGAATCAAAACTTCAAAGGACTTTGTCTGTGAGCACATGAGAGCTTCGAGGACATTTGTCATCACCAATATCCTGTAACGTACGGGCTACAATAGAGACAATCAAAGACTCCTTTTTTTTTACATAAGCCCAGAGAGTACCGTCTTATTTACCAAAATTGCCACCCATCTCCGTCTCTTCGCCCAGAAGGAATTATATTTACCAAGAAAATGAAAGCTATGAGTTGTCTTTTGGACAAAAATTTGAGCATAATCACGAGAAAGCCACTCCCCGTCGGACGAAAAGTTATTTCAGGTTTGTCTCATTGTCTTGCTCGTCCTTATCTGCTCAATGGCATTATCGTTAATACCTCCTAAAATATTACCTCAATACAAAACACATGATCTTTAAGCTTGAACAAGGACAAATATTCAGTTTTCTATTTTTCTATCTTTCTTCTTCTTTTCTCCATTATTATTAGTCAGTTTGAGCAAAACACACGTTGAGTTGGGGTTGAAAAGTCCAAAATGTCATCCCTCGGAGACCGTGACAAAGGGGTTCCTGCAGGGGTATAATTGACTTTCGGTGCGAGTCTCAAAAAAGGTTCACAAAAAAATATGGAGGAATGAGTTTTTAAGACGAGAAAATTCTGAGGGGGGCTATCTGCACTAAACGACAAGCACCGCCTAGTCCCGAATTCTCCCGACAAATGTCAGCAACCCGGAGAGATCGACACGTGGACGGTCAGATTTGGAAACGCAGCCAGAAGAGGGAGCTGATGCGTATAGATTGTCTCTAAACCATAGTTAAAAAATCCACAGTTTCGAAAAACTTAACCATGGTTAATGCTGGCGCCGCTTTAACCATATTTTTTTATTAGTTTGATTTTCGTTTTTCACTTCATTCAAATCCCTCTCTCTCTCGTTTTCTTTAATTATTTTTGCTTGTATGTCGCTTCTCTCTCTTCAATGTCTCTGTGTTTCACTGTTCTTTATCTTTCTGTATCATGGACATGAAGCCGCCTTATGGGACCTCGCGTGCTCTTCCCGGTCATGACTCGAAGAATTAGTTGAATTGGGGCTTTCATTTAGTTTCGTTTTGTTTCACTCTAATGGAAGCTACACACTGAGCCAAAAAACTTTGTCTTTTTCTTACGAGTTTTTATCATTTTTTTCCCTTGTGAAAAACGACCATAATCTTTGATTCAAACCCATTGTTTGTACTCAAGCTCGATGGTTTACTCCAACTAAAACGGGGTTTTTGTTTTTTTGAGGCTCAAAGCAAAAACCAGAACTTTTTTGGTTGTCTTTGATTGGGGTTTGGAGTAGAAATAAATCATGGTGGAGCTTGAAAATTCGTCACCAATGACAGTTTCTACAGCTTCTGGAGAAGCAAGTGCATCTTCTTCAGGTAATCAGATTCAAGGCACTCAACCAACAGGAGGAGGACCACCGAAGAAGAAAAGGAATCTTCCTGGAATGCCAGGTGAATTATAAGAACAGTCAAAGTCCACCCATGTTTTTAATCTCAATAATTTGAATTTCCATGTTTTCCTTCATTTTGTCTCGCAATGTTGAAAAAAGAATCATCTTTTTCTGTATCTTTTTTGATTCATTCAGATCCAGATGCTGAGGTAATAGCTTTATCTCCAAAATCCCTACTTGCCACCAACCGCTTCGTTTGTGAGATCTGTAATAAAGGCTTTCAACGCGATCAGAACCTTCAGCTCCACCGACGGGGTCATAACTTACCATGGAAGCTGCGGCAGAGAACCAGCAAAGAAATTCGAAAGCGAGTCTACGTGTGCCCTGAGCCAAGTTGCGTCCACCACAACCCAGCTCGAGCCCTCGGTGATCTTACCGGTATCAAGAAACACTTTTGCAGGAAACACGGGGAAAAGAAATGGAAATGCGAGCGGTGCTCTAAAAAATACGCTGTTCAGTCCGATTGGAAGGCCCACATGAAGACTTGCGGCACCCGAGAGTATAAATGCGACTGTGGCACCATCTTTTCTAGGTAAGAGGAACTCATCCGTTTCCATTTCATAATTGAACACCCTTCTCTTCCATCTTTATGCGTTTTTCTTCCTTGGTTTTGACGGTAGATGATGTGTTCTTGAAGGAGGGATAGTTTCATAACGCATAGAGCTTTCTGCGATGCTTTAGCTGAGGAAAGCGCGAGGGCTCAAACGCTGGCCATTGCTAATACAGAAGGGAATGTTAACGTGAGTGGCAATGGCAATGGGAACGGGAAAACTATGGTTGGAGGAGCAGCAGCAACATCGCCACCACCGCAGCCTTTAACACCGTCTACTGCTAGCGTAGTTTCACCGGGTTTGTCAATTCAGAGTTCAGGTAAAAATTTGTGTGTATGTCAATTTATACGTTTACTTTTATATGGACGGTTTTCTTGCTTTGTATTGTTTATTTAGATATATAGGTCAAAGTAGAGATAATCGTGGGGGTACTTTTATATATATATAATTGTTTTTGTTTTTCTATTGTGGGTGAAGAGAGATGAGAGTCCATTCAGATGAAGTTCTGGTTTTTTATGGCTCTGTTTTGTCTCTTCTTGATGTCGTTCTCGTTTGGATATTTAGCCTTAGAGAGTACCTAGCAAATGTGTGGTTGGTGAGGGGAGAGAGAGAGAGAGAGAGAGAGAGAGAGAGAGAGAGAGAGAGAGAGAGAGAGAGAGAGAGAGAGAGAGAGAAGTTCAGGAGTTTGGTTTTGGGTTCACGAGCGAGATGGTTACAGTGTCAATAAGTAAGCTCAATGATCGAAGATCGAAAAGCGAAAAGGGTGAACTGAGAGAAAGAAAGGCAGCCATTATTATTGCCTTTGCTTTTACTTCCGAAGCTTTCAAGTTATAGGACTTGCATAAAGGCCATAAAGAAAAGCCCCTCTCCCTTTTAATCTCTCAGCTTAATGTCTTTGGTTTTGTCTGCTGCTACTTCAATCTTCATCATTGTATTTTCACTATATACCTCTTTTTTGCAAGTTTCTTCAATGGCCTCTCATTGATATTTTCACTGTTTACATTCCTGCAGAAATACCAGATAATCCGATGGGTCTTTCACCACCAACTCCAGCAGCAACTAGTACCTCTACTTCAAATAGCAATGTTTTTGCTAGCATATTTGCACCAAACTCTCAACCATCCAAGATACCAGCGCCATCTCCGATCTTTCGATCAGCAGCACCTTTAGAGCGCACATCCCTCTCCCTTTCCTCTCCTCTCTACCTCTCCAACAATGGCTCCTCGATCTTCACTGGACCTGAACATGACCATTGCCATTATGCTCCGTCTCCGCAACCAGCCATGTCCGCTACCGCATTGCTACAGAAGGCTGCCCAAATGGGTGCAGCAGCATCAAACCCTTCACTGCTCCGCGGTCTAGGCTTGGCGGTATCGTCAACCTCCACTGCCGGTCAGGATCCTAATGTGAAGCCAGAGAGTAGCTCTTTGACAGCTGGCCTTGGCCTTGGCCTTCCCTCAAACGGAAGTTCTAACTTGACTGATCATATGATGGACCCATCCTCGCTGTTCGGGAACAAGCCTACTACACTTGACCTTCTTGGCCTTGGCATGGGTGATGGTGGAGCTTCCTCAAACGGACTGTCTGCTTTGCTCACTTCCTTCGGAGGTGGCTTCAATGTTGGAGCAGCTACTACATCATATGCGGCAGGATCAGGGAGTTCGCCTAGAGAAACATGGGAAGGTGCACCTGAGAGAAAACCCAATGGCCCAGCCATGCTTTAGAGGTTAATTCAGTTCCCTAACTTCCCCCTGCTAAAGGAATTGAAGAAGAAAAGTTACACCATTTTGTTTTTCAATCTTTTTTGTCCATCGTCGACACAAAAGTGCTTAGAACCCAGAGAAGGATGTTAGAGTTAGACATTAATTTTGGCTTTCCTTTTGTTAGTACTGCCTTTTAAAGTTAGTTTCCTTTTGAGGTAAAGTTTAATTTTAAAATCTTGGAGATATCACTCGGGGAAAAGGGTTGTACAGGAACTTCGTAGTTAGAAGCTAGCAAACGTAGCACAAAATATGATGCTACTATTATACAGTTCTCTTTTTCTTAATTGCTGTGTTTCACTTTGCTTCCAACCTGACTGTCCACGCAGGGTCCAATTTACCACACATTGACTGAACGTAAAAAAACACAAGTTGCAAACTTCAGTTAAAGACAATTTAAGTTCCATTAACCCAAGGTTTTTGAGTAGTCCAAGTTTGAAAATGATTTTGTTTGATGGGAAGATGACGGTGCATGGCATTATGGTGAGCTTGAAGTTGAAAGGCGTTGGTCAAATAAGGGGGGTCGGCTAGTCAATTCTAAACAGGATACGAAGCCCTTGGGGTGAGTTCAGATTTCAGAACTGTCGAACTCCCATTTAATGAGGTGAGTTGGCAATGCCACAGGGGCATGTGTACCCTGGCCGCTGCTGGGCCCTTCGAGTTTTTATGGGTAGTGGGGTTTTTCTCTCTGCCCTGGCGATTCGAAACGATTGCGCGTTTCAGAACAAATGGACGTTCCGTAAGCTTTCATGCTTGGTTTATGGCTTTAGGCCCCGGCACTAGGAACACGTTTCGGACATGTCACGTGTTTTGCTTTTTGCCATGCATTTGTGATCGCTGACTCCCTGTTCTTACGTGGGATTGATGTAGCTCTTCGTTATCATGCAACTTCCAGGCTCATGACTCATGAGTTTAAACCCATTTCACACCCATTTCGTTGGCAGCCCAAATCCCATTTTTGCCTTACAAAAGAGGAACCGTCTTCATGGACGGTCATATTTTTTATTTTTTAATTTTTTATTATATGTATAAAATTTAATATATATATTATTATTATTTTTATAATTATTTTTTATATAAAATTTTACATTCGTCGTTAACTGTCATTATTAGAGTTGAATGTTGGATTATGTTTGTAAACTTGAATGGTCAAATATTAATTAATTATTTACTGCCCATTTACATAAAAAGGCATGCTTTTCTTTCGTATAGTAGTACAATTTAAGATATGACAAGCATTAATTCAAAGGACTAGAAAGCAGCATTCCACTTGATACAACTAATAGAGCTTATAGATTCGCACATGAAAAACATTGTAAACATTAAACCACGATTTGCTATTTACCTATTAATTTCTCACTTTACATTACTGACCCCATAGAGTTTCCTCGTGGCTCCACCAGAAAAATTGTCTCAACATCAATATATCACAGTAATTAAGCATGCACGAGACTTTATCAAATCGTGACCGAACCCTTTCTTCAACCAGAGTATATAAACCCTGTTTCCAACAAAAATCTTTCTATTTTCAATTTGATTTTTTTTTTCAAATTTACGTTAGATGTTTAATAAATTTCTTATATTAATATCATTTTTATCATCAAATTGTTTATTTTTATTATTAAAATTCAAGATTTAAAATGTAAAAATTAAAATTTTTAATTGATAATATAAAATTGTAAACACTCAAAATAAAAAAAATTCCAATAAATTGCATGTATGCTGTACTAAGTTTTTTTCATGCAACGTGAACGTAATTTTACCGAGGAAGAACTAAAACAAAACTCCGAGCTCGGCGACGAGTTATCAGCAAGAAGGCTGCAAGCATTCTCGATCGCTGGTCTAAAGTTTGACGTTTGGACGTGCGATAGTGTCACGTAATCTAATCGAATCACTTAGATTTTAAGCCTTATGCTTGTTTTGTTGACTTTCCTGACACAGCTAATTTGACTACACCTACTTTCGTAGACATTGAATATCTTTAGTTATATATACAACTTAAATGTTTACATAAAAATCTTTGCGAATGCCATGGCCACTTGCATGTCTTTCTGCGTGTAATATGAATCAGCTGCTTCTGCTTGTATTGCTCTGTCTTGGGTTTTATTGAGAATCCAAACCCACTTCAGAAAACAAGGGGAAAGGGGCCCTAGCTGTATCTACCGTCCCATCTTTGGAAGCTCAGTCAAATTAATGTCTGTTGGCCAGCACGATATCCTTGACCGTGTGGCATCTAGTTATAACAAGTGGTCACGCACGTTTATTAGTTCTGACTGGTTGAAGCCTGGGCTTGCAATGACTGACCCCGACATGATTGTGGAGGTTACTCTCAAACATGTTTTACACAGGTTTCTGCCTGCTATCAGAGAAAGGTGGAGACTGAAGATTCAACAAATCTACTAGGTCTTTTGGTGTCTTCTTGTAGTAATCAGAATGATCAAGAAGAGAGATTAATGGAGGAAGAAATCATAGGTGAATGCAGAACTTTTACTTTTGCAGGGAAGGAAACAACTGCCAATCTGTTGAACTGGTCACTGACGCTTTTAGCATTGCATCAAGATTGTCAAGAAAAACCGAGGGATTAAGTGATTCCTATCTGTATACACAAAGAACCGGTTTCTGACAATTTAAGCGACTTCAAAATTGTAAGCTGACACGTGGTTGACCTCTTAAGCTAAGAACAAAAGAACCATGAAAAGCTCTAGGTAAGGAGATATTGGAAGACTTAAGCCGCTTTTCTTAGGATCTATGATAAACTGGATTTCTTAATCCAATTCATCCAGATAAGTTAGATTTGATAACCATGTTAAATTCTTCTTTGATAATTTGCGAACGATGAGAGTAAGAACAAGGAAATTGCTTGGAGAAACAGTTAAATTGTCGAAGCAGGTGACTCTGATTGTCAATGAAACGCTTAGACCTTATCCTCCCGGTCTGATTGTCAATGAAACGCTTAGACCTTATCCTCCCTGTTGATGTTAATGAGGAAAACAACGAGGAACGTTGTGCTAGGGAGCCTCGACATTCCTGCTGGCACAGAAATTCCAGTTAGGACTGGCTGCTCTATATCCATCATGATCCTTATATATTAGGAGAAGATGCCAATAGGTTCAATCCTAGGAGATTTAAAGAGGCTCCGTCCTTTAGCCTCATTTTTTCCATTTGGGTTGGGGCCTAGAATCTGCACAGGTCAGAATTTAGCCATGGTTTGTGCTCGCTATGATCCCCCTGGAATCTTCTTTTGTAATGTCACCAGTATCTGTTCATGCACCGATGGTGCTTGTAACCCTGCAGCCTCAATATGGTTCAGAGATCCTGTTTACCAGGAGCTTGGATTGAAGATTTGCATGGGGCGTTTTAGCATGTTTACCGCATGTTTAGAACTTGCAGTAAGCATAAATCTTTCAATTTCTATATTCTATAGCACATAAGTTACAACTTGGAATCATTGGATATGTACATGGAGTGCCCGTATGCTTCTTTTTTGGCTTGCAGCAGGATCATCAAAAGACAATAAGCCAGCAGATTAGATTTTATAAAGAATTGCAATTTAATATCTCAAAAGTCAACTTTATATGGAAATTGGAATTGCTCGTTCACTTTTGAGTCTATTTTCTAACACTGCAAGTAGACTATGTAAGTCCAACGGTTGTTAAAAAGCAGAGTCATCAAAGCATTACTTTACTGAGTTACAATAAAAACAAATTCAACGCTCCTTGTGAACTCTAATCCCTATACCAACTCACCATTAACTGCCCCAAGCTTTAGAGATACAGAGATATTTCACTAATGAATCATCTAGTTCTTCTCTTCATAGCATTTCTTTGCATCTGTCTCTTGAAATTTGTGTACTCAATCGTATGGATCCCCTGGAAGATCCAAAACCACTTCAAAAAACAAGGAGTAGCAGGCCCTGGCTACCGTCCAATCTTCGGAAACTCAGCTGAGATCCGCCGTCTGTTTGCAGAAGCTCAGTCAAAGCCAGCTCCACTTCACCACCACGATGTCCTTCAACGGGTGGCTCCATTCTACCACAGGTGGTCCAACATGTATGGGAAACCGTTCTTGTATTGGTTCGGGTCAAAACCGAGGCTGGGAATATCCGATCCGGCTATGATCAAGGAGGCTGCCATGAACACGGGCGCGGCGTTTCATAAGGTCGGGTTTAACCCCATGAGCAGGATGCTCTTCGGACAGGGACTTGTGGGGTTGGAAGGTGAAGAATGGGCCGTTCACAGGAGGATTGCAAACCAGGCCTTCAGTATGGAAAGAGTTAAGGTAAACCAAACTACCTCCCTCTCTTTACATAGTATGGGCCTCAATGATTTTTCAACTGTTAAGCCCGCCTGTCTAACTTTCTCCTCAGACATTATGAGTATGCAACTTACCAATCTAAAACCAAGTATACTTTGATTCTTTACCGGGTTGCAACAGAGATGAAAATTTTGGTTATGTTGGTGATGGGCCTGATGGCCTCCATGGGCAATGGTGGATTTAGTATCAATCATAACTCAAAACTAATGCTATTTGTGTGGGGTAAACACCTGCACAAAATGCTTTGAACAGGGTTGGATACCTGAAATTGTGGCTGCTACTACGAAAATGCTTGAGAAGTGGGAGGAAAACAGAGCCGGGAGAGATGAATTCGAATTGGAAGTGAACAAAGAACTTCATGACTTCTCTGCTGATGTTATATCCAGAACAGCATTTGGAAGCAGTTTTGAAGAAGGAAAACGTATCTTCATGTTACAAGAACAGCAGATGAAGCTTTTCTCTCTGGCTGTAAGAAGTGTCTATATCCCAGGGTTCAGGTCACCTTTTCATTTTTCTTCTAATTTCTTAAAGAAATTAAGTTGCTTATCAACTATGCAAACATATATATTGTATACAAAATTATATACTGGTAAATTAATTGGAAGGAGTGGTCTGGTGACTGGTTGTAATGTATTCCATGCCTAACTTATCCCACACATGACAATTGAAGCCAGGAAATTGTTGTGTCAGGTTTTTGCCTACTAGGAATAACAGAGAGAGGTGGAGATTAGAGAAGGAAACTCGTGAATCTGTACGGGCACTGATACGGGCTAACAGCAACAGAAGAGAAAATTCTTCAAGTCTACTTGGTCTTTTGATGTCTTCATACAAGAATCAACATGATCAAGAAGAGAGGTTAGGCGAGGGAGACATAATAGACGAGTGCAAGACCTTTTACTTTGCAGGAAAGGAAACAGCTGCTAATGCTTTATCCTGGGCACTTCTGCTTTTGGCATTGAATCCAGAATGGCAAGACAAAGCACGAGAAGAAGTGCTTCGCATCTGTGGAAATGATAAGCTCCCAGTTGCAGAGAACTTGAACGACTTGAAGATTGTAAGTTTATTTCCTGACTGATCTGCCAAATTCAAATTGATCTGGTAGAATTGTTTGTTGGTTAAACACTGGTAGTAGCACGCATGCTAACTTCAGCTTTTTCATGTTTAAGATCAAAGGAATAGCTTGCAATTGAACATATCCTGCTTTCTCATAGTAACAGGTTGAACATTGCGTAATTTTGAACAGGTGACCATGATAATCAATGAAACACTTCGGCTCTACCCAGCAGCAGTGTTGATGATGAGGCAAGCAGGCAAGGACGTTAAGCTAGGGAAGCTCAACGTTCCTACTGGTACACAGCTCTATTTGGCACTGACCGCTGTTCATAACGACGCTGACATATGGGGAGAAGATGCTAACAAGTTCAACCCCTCGAGATTCAAAGAGTCCCGAAAGCATTTAGCCTCGTTTCTTCCATTTGGTTTGGGCCCTAGAACTTGTGTTGGCCAGAATTTAGCCATGGCCGAGTTTAAAATTGCTCTAGCTATGATTGTCCGGCAATATTCCTTGGCAGTGTCCCCTACTTATGTTCATGCCCCTATGCTGTTCATCACCCTGCAGCCCCAATATGGTCTACAGATGCTCCTAACAAAACTCTAAGGGCTCTAAATCGATGTAAAATAGATGCAAAGATGGTCTTCTTTGACATTATTGTCTGAGCTCATATGCGAAGAAATCTTTGATTGGAAAGAACAAAATTTGCTTGTTAATGTTAGCCTTATCATAATAATATTTTGTGATTATATTATATACTATATAAAAGATAGTATAAATTTTAGTTTTCATCCAATTTAGAACATTACATCCTTTAGCTTGAAGAAGACTCTTGTTACTCTAAAGTCTACACAAACAATGGTTAGATCATTGATGTATACTTAAAAGATTTTCAAAGTTTTGATGGCATAATTTTTTAATATTATAATGATTAAGTTACAACATGAAGATTTGAATTCGAATTTTTTTTAAAAAATAAAACTTAATTATTATTACACGCTTTGATTATGTATAAAAGATGACGGTTTTTTATATATTGAACAAGCTATCTTAATTAAGATTTATTTATTTATATTAAATTAAGAATTAATTCATTATTCCCTTAATAATTTATTAAACAGATAGAAAAGTCAAAGGACTTGATTTAAACTTTTTAAAGTCCAAATACTGAAATATGAAAGGCAAAACAGGGTTAATTTAAAAAGAGGAAAAAACTTTGGGCCAAAAACCTAAAATCTAAATTCTGTACTTTGCGCTTGCAATCTTCAAAATAACCTTCCAAACAATTTGGACAAGAAACAAGCCTGATTGCAAAGTACACAAGACGTCCAGCTTCAACAATCCGGATTACCGTTACCGTTAAGCTTCAAAAAGACAATTCTACCCTCTTCCAAGCCCAGAAACAACCGAAAGCATCGAGTAAATTTTAGCTTATCCAACAGTGAAATCCGTCAATTCATAAATGCATGTTGCCCATTTTTGGTCAAAATAAAAATCTAAATCTCATACTGAAAAAAATCCCCCGAGTTAATAGGAGAAACCTTTTAGCGGATTCTATTTGTCAATTTTCCCTCCCTGCAACTATTTTTAGGGTTTCAGTTGCGTTAGCTGAGCTCCGTTTCGAAGAACTTTCTCGACTTCTTTCTTGGATATTTTCTTGTCCCACCGTTTCTTGCCGGAGAAAAGCTTTGGAGTCTTTTGTTTCTTTAAGGTTTATAAAGACAACTAGACGGAAGAACCGGATTCTGGCGGTTCGCTCTAAACCGATCGGTTCATTTCCAGAACTTTGGGGTTAGGGTTTTCGATTTAATCTTTTGGGTCTTGATGGCTCTATAAAGGTGAGACTCCGCGCCTTGTTCATTTTCCGTTCTCTTTTACCACTGTTGACTTTTTGTTCCGCAAATTTTTATCCTTTTTTTTCTGGTAGATAATTATCTTAACGAGCTGATTTGGAATTAATTGTATCGTATCTAAGCTGCCCCTTGGTTTTATGAGAAATATCTGGTTAGAATATGATTCCCTTAATTGGCGGATTTTGATTACAAATTGATTTTTTTCGTTGAAATTAAGATTAGGTGAACATTGCTATTTGGAATTTCATCGGTGTTGTTTAATATTCTAGAGATTTATAGTGTTTACCATTCGAAATCCTCTTTTTTGTCTATTCGTTTCTTTGTTTATTTCTTGGTTTGTTAACTTTTTATGTGCAAACTTTTTGGTTTTTCTTTTCAGGTTTCTTAATTCCTGCTATATTTCGAAGGGAGAGCAGGAATTATCTATGTTTTTAGTAATCTAAGGCTTAGTTGTGTTAAAAAGTTATGAGATTTTCTTGTGCATGTAGTAGTGACTTTTGTGTTCTCTGTAATAGACGGTTGGAAGCAAAATTGCTTTGCTTAAGAAGATAAGATGCCATCTACCTTTTTTGTGAGACTGAGGAGTGCAGTTCAGAATGGAATCCGGAGAACAGAATGCGGGCTTCATGATTCAATAGGGGTTCTGATTGGGACAGGGAAGCTAGGGTTTGACAATTGTAGGTTATTTCATTCTTTAAGATTTTCAGGGCTTGCGGATTTGCAAGGTCTTTTGCAAACAGGGACTTTTTTGGCTGCAAGATCAGATTCTCTCTTGGCTAATCGAAGAAGGAACATTTCTGTTGTTGGTGCATTTTCTCGAACAATTTCTGTTCCATCTGTATCAGGCCCTGCCTTCCAGGTTTGTGGGTATCACATTGATTGTGCACTTGCTGATACCAGTCAAATACCACCATCAGTTAGCAAATTTCAAAGTAAACCTATGGCTGCTTCTGGTTCTAGAGTTGTATTTGGTGAATATCTTGTTGATTCATTAAAGTTAAAGCATGAGCACCTTGCACCTTTGACAAGTAGTGCCGGCATCTCCTATGGAAATAGAAACTTGAGTAGCTGCATAAAAGCTACAATGAGTTTGAAAAACCGTGAGGAACCTAACAATTCTCCAATTTACGGATATGTCATGTATACTGTTGGAAAAAGATGGTGCAACTTTGATCCTTCTTCGGGGTCAGGTTCAAGGGCTTTCCATAGTTCATTGCCTTCTTGTTTATCAGCTGGGACTGCCCCTGATGTTTCCTTTGATAATTCTGGACGTGAAGAACAGGTTGCAAATTCTTCTGTGTCATCAGATGAGTATGTTCTCTGTGCTGTTTCCAATATCCTTTTATTAAGTCTTTTTAATATTTTATGTAATTTATATTTATGCCGTGTTTGACACTCATGATAGGAAGATTTCTGCTGGCAAAACTCTGAAGCTGCTTTCAGGATCATGCTATCTACCCCATCCTGACAAAGAAGATACTGGCGGAGAGGATGCTCATTTCATTTGTGTGGATGAACAAGCAATTGGTGTAGCAGATGGAGTTGGTGGCTGGGCAGACCTGGGTGTTGATGCAGGGCAATATTCTAGGGAACTCATGTCTAATTCTGTATCTGCTATCCAAGAGGAGCCCAAGGGTTCAGTTGACCCCGCAAGAGTCTTAGAGAAAGCTCACTCTTGCACAAAAGCTAAAGGTTCTTCAACAGCATGCATCATAGCACTCACAGACCAGGTAAGCCATTTCTGGTCTGGGCTTGTCTATTGTGTTGAGTGTTCTAATTCTGACATGAGTAGCTTTTTCCCGAAATAGTTGTTTTGCACTCAAGCACTCTCATCAAAACCAAAATATTACTTTCTCTGCCTACCATGAACTGATGAATCAATGACCTGCAATTGGATGTCTTTGTCCAAACGAATTTATAAGGGATTGCATCCTTTATGTGGAAGGTAACCTGAAATGGGCAATGACCAGAAGTTTCCCATAGCATATGACCTGTCACTTGTGATAGCTTGGTAAAACTTGAAATGATGAAGGGTCAGAAATCAGATTGAGGCTTTGTGTATTAAGTTACATTCTCTTCCACCAAAATTGCATAAATTACCTCCTTCCTCTTTCTCCTTTAAAGGATAACTGGATGAAGTTACTTGCTGGGACAATATATTTATTTTTTTGGTTTTCACTGCAGGGTCTTCATGCTATAAACTTGGGGGACAGTGGTTTTATGGTTGTTCGAGATGGATGCACAATATTTAGATCCCCAGTGCAGCAGCATGATTTTAACTTCACATATCAACTTGAGAGTGGGAGTAATGGTGATTTACCTAGCTCTGGTCAGGTAGATACACATGTCCCTCTTGTGATTATAGAAAACAACTCTTATTTTGACTTTATGAATAATGATATGTTGATTGCGTAATCATATAAATAAAATGTCTATGCTCTGACAGATTTTGGCTTAAGTGGTCCTGGGATGTTAGATAGTTGTTTCTGCTGCCTGTTTCCTGTGGCTAATAACTTAAATATTTAAGTGGGAGAGGATACACTTTGATATTTCTTGATAAGTCAACCAAATTATTTATTAAGCTTTGGGTAGTTACATGTTTTGATTCCTGTTACATCTTTTGAACCCTTTATTTATTTCCCCCTTGCTGTCTTAAACAAGAATATTTCCGGTTTGGTTATTATATTTGAGGCTTTAGTTTACTCAATTGATTGTGAAATTTCTAAAGGATCTAAATCTTCTGGTCAAATCAGGTTTTTGCAGTGCCTGTTGCTCCAGGAGATGTAGTCATTGCTGGCACAGATGGACTGTTTGATAACTTGTACAATAATGAAATTACCGCAGTGGTGGTTCATGCAGTGAGAGCTGGTTTGGGGCCTCAAGTGACTGCTCAGAAGATAGCAGCTTTGGCACGGCAACGAGCTCAGGATAGAGACCGACAGACACCTTTCTCAACTGCTGCCCAAGATGCTGGGTTCCGTTATTATGGTGGAAAGCTTGATGACATCACTGTTGTTGTGTCATATATTACTAGCTCCGAGGAAGTATGTCTCTCTTTCTCTTGCATTCGCTCTTTTAGTCCTTTTGATCCTTTTAGGGGAAGTAAAAATAAATAAAGAGGAATCGCTAGTGTCATATGTTACTTCAGAGTTCATGCTAAAAGCCAGTGTTTTCTTTTTTTGGCTAGAAAGCCCCTAGTTTGCATACTCTTCTCCCAAACACACATGACTTGAGTGTTCCTACCAAGTATCTGGATTTCCTTTTTTTTTCATTTTAATATCTCCATTAGTCGAACTTGTTTTTTATTTGCTTATTCTTCTTTACTTAACCAGCCTCAGTTCTTGAACATTAATCTAACCAGCCTCACTTCTTGAACATTAATCTAGGCTTCAAGGCATAAGAGTTGAATTTTGGGCAGTCGCCTTCAGTTTGACCTACATCAAAATGAACTTTTGGGAGTGACTCCATTTGGTTGGTATTCATGAAAATTATTTACTGCCACGCCTTCTGATTTCAGAAAACAAAATTACCCTCTTAAATCGACTTGTTCTAAGTTGCATTGGTACATAACCATTAAAACCGGATTATGATAAATCATTTCATTACATCCCTGTTCTCCGTATATCAGACCCTGGGCTGATGTCTTCATGTTTACATAAAAAGGTTGCTAATATCTTTTAACTTTTAGTTATGCAGGAGAACAAGTCTTCATGAGCACGTGGAACTGTTGTAAGGGGAAGTTAACGAACCTGGTTTTACTTTGATTTGTCATTGCGGCCATCCAATTTTGTTATTAGGAAAGCAAATCCTGAAGTTGATCTCAGTTGGCTTTGGAGGATCGATCCCTTGTTCTTTAGTTAGAATTTAGCAACGAACTGCCTCTTTTTGAGATAAAAGTTTTTGTCATACTCCCTTTATGCCTTCCCTCTGTCAAAAGAGTTGGGAATGAGAGATGCTCCCCATGTTCAAACCACAATTGTTATTGTATATAGAATTGCATATTTGAGTATATGAAATGAAATGTCCTTGTCAGCCATGAAAGTGAAGCAAAAAATGGGTTTTCTTGTTATTTAACCGGAACCGTCTCCCTTATTTATAGTCATCTAATATTTATTGTATTAATTAATATTAATTTAAATCCAACTAGCTGTTTCCCATACCCATTGGCCTAAACAAAGGCGGCTAAGTTGCGATTTGGATCCGGATGAGAATGGAAAAGTCAATGACTCTTGTAGAATCGTTGGATCATGTCTTTTTCAACATTGGAAGTCTTCATCAAAACGAAGGGGCTGATTCAATCTTTCTCCCTTAGTCAATAGCATACTCGCGAAGCACCGAATCCGACCTCCTGAATGTTCTGTGGTAGAAACCAAAGATGACAACTTCGCAGCGACGACTAACCTCTTTCCTTTCTGTAGCTGTCTAAATTTTAGTTCCCACGTTAGAGTTATGAGCCAAACGCCAAAAGGAGCAAAGCTTAGAATTGCCTACTGACCAAGCGATTGATGCGATAGGTAAAGGAAGAGCCTTTCGCTTCCTCATCTTTCTCTCTGCGACTGCGTTTCAGTGTTGGACTGAGTTGGAAGGAGGATGGCGGTTCGTAGGGACAAAGGGCAGTCAATCCGCGGATCTCGAATTGCTATAGCCATTGTCATCGGAGTTCTTCTTGGCTGCGTCATCGCTTTCGTTTTCCCTCACGGACTCATCAACCCAACTCCCTCTGTTCAAAATCGTCGAATTGGCAAAACCAATTTCCAGGTTTTCAACTTTTCTTTCATAAAAATTTTCATTGGTTAATGTTTTCTTTTAGATTATTGATATTAATCTGAATATTGTCTTGCTAATGTGTTAAATTTTTAATCGGACTGAGTTGACTTTGGAATTATGAGTGCTATTAACGGTGTTAACTCTTTCTTGACTCAAAAAGGGTTTGTTTTAGAGAGTTGGGTGTTCAAGGAAAGCAAAGGATTTAAATTATCTTTGATTTTAGTAGGAAATTCACTAATACTAGTCTAACCTTCACTTCTGGGATGCAAGGGAAAAGGAATTTGAAACAGTTACGAAAACAAAAACGTATAGTACTATTTTATTCTCCCTTTTTTGGAGACCCAACAAAGCTTCATTAGATCGTCAGTAAAGCTGCACGGAAATTGATTAGCTCTATTGCTACACATGGCACGTAGTAGTAAAAGATTCTTGAAATCGGAGTTGTTTTTGAGGACGTCTTCTAACCCATCTTGTACGTTTACTTGCAATAGCTGGCTTCCATTTTCCTTAGCTTTGGTCCCCTTTAGGCTGTATCCTTCTGTCTTTTGTTTGATTTTTTGCCTTGACTCTGAGCTCACTTTGGTCAACCCTTGGATATTTTGTTACATAAAATGGGCAGGGCTGATTGCTAGTAGTGGAATTTAATGTTATGATTTGCACTTTAATGATGTGTAAAGGACCATGGACTTTCTTCTTCCCGTGGGATACCCGAACGTTGTAAAGTTAGTATCATCTTGTTTTTTCTTTGTTATTAGCTGTTTGATGTGTGTACTCTTGTTTTGTCTTTTTTCTGCTATTTGTTAGATTGGCTCTTCGTCATGTGAATCCTCAGAGCGGATTAAGATGCTGAAGTCTGAGATTGTATCACTATCAGAGAAGAATTCTGAATTAAAGAAGCAGGTCAGGGATTTGACAGAAAAGCTACAACTAGCTGAACAAGGAAAAGATCATGCACAGAAGCAGTTTCTGGTGTTGGGTGAACAGCACAAAGCTGGACCTTTTGGTACTGTCAAGGCTTTGCGAACTAACCCAAGTGTTGTTCCTGATGACTCTGTGAACCCGAGATTGGCTAAAATTTTGGAGGAAGTTGCCATTCAGAAAGAGCTTATAGTTGCACTTGCCAATGCAAATGTGAAAGAGACATTGGAGGTTTGGTTTTCTAGCATCAAGAGAGTTGGCATACTCAATTACCTAGTTATAGCTTTAGATGACCATATTGTGGACTTCTGTAAATCTAATAATGTTCCAGTGTACAAGAGGGATCCAGATGATGGTATTGATGCTGTTGGAAGAACAGGAGGAAATCATGCTGTCTCGGGATTGAAGTTCCGCATTTTAAGAGAGTTTTTGCAACTGGGTTACAGCGTTCTTCTCTCAGATGTTGATATAGTGTACTTACAAAACCCATTCAACCATCTTTATCGGGATTCTGATGTAGAGTCCATGTCTGATGGTCACAATAATATGACTGCTTATGGATATAATGACGTTTTTGATGAACCTGCCATGGGTTGGGCTCGTTATGCTCATACAATGAGAATCTGGGTTTTCAACTCTGGTTTCTTTTATATAAGGCCTACAATTCCTTCAATTGAGCTTTTGGACCGTGTGGCGGATCGGTTAGCTCGGCAACAGAACGCATGGGACCAAGCTGTTTTCAATGAGGAACTCTTTTTCCCTTCACATCCTGGGTATGATGGGCTTCATGCTGCCAAGAGAACTATGGATTTCTACAAATTTATGAACAGTAAGGTCCTCTTTAAAACGGTAAGGAAAGATGCTAAACTGAAGAAGTTAAAGCCAGTGATTGTTCATGCAAATTACCACCCAGATAAGCTTCGAAGAATGAAAGCAGTTGTAGAATTCTATGTTAATGGCAAGCGGGATGCTTTGGACCCTTTCCCAGATGGTTCTGATTGGTAGGAGTGGCAATGTTGAGGGTCTCAGATTGAATGGTTGACCAATGGCTGGGCTCGCCGGTTCTCAAGTTGCAGAGTCACTTGATACAGGTAGGTTATTCTGATATTATCGTCTGATAAAGTGTCGAATGTGCATCTTTATTCTCCTCCTTTACCTTAATTTTTGCGTTGTATTTCTGCTGTAACATTTGGGCAAATTTTACAAGCACTTCAATTGATATGACTTGTTTGTGTATTATGCATACTACAAATCTTATTAAGGTTTTTGTTGTTTTTCATGATAAAGTCTTGCTGCACTTCTGCATCGTACTTTGTGTGATTATCCTTCTGGATTTATATCGTCCGAATTTACTGAGAAATTGCAAAAATAGGGTAAAGTATAACCAGGGTGGAAATGAACAGGAGATCCTGGTATGCTGCCTGTTTATTGTCAACTTGTCAAAAGGAGACATGAACAATAGGTTGTTTTGAGCATCATTGAATCTTTGTCTCAAGACCTCCATTTACCCTTATGTTTTGAGGGTGAGAGCTTGAGATTTCCGAATTGCCAATAGAAGAGAGCAAGGGCGAGGGGCACTCTTCAATCAATCGAATTACAGTTGCTAAAATCTAGATTCTATCAATTACTACTATTAGTATAATTGTTAGCTACAACGATAGTTGCTTTATCCACAAAGACCCTGGGCACCAAACCAGTAAAATTTGCTATTCATTAGACTGTTATCGACAAGGATTTTGCAACCATTACCAACTGTTACAACTATTTTCGATAACGATTCTGCACCCAAGCATGGTTTGAGCGTTGTGCTCCTCAGGCAAATCTCGTGAATATCATTCAAGTCTTAATATCCACAATATTTCATATTCTATCATAAGCTTTTTTTTATTATAATTCTTATGGACTTTTCTCTCTTTAGGCTGAATTTGGTATCGTGGGTGTACAACTTATTTCTAGCCATTTAATTCTTCCCCATCGAAAATGTTATTTTATTATAAAAATAATAATGATTAAGACGAATTGTTATAAACAGTAACCATTTTCTTAACAATCACGATGTTACCGTTATATCTATAAAGTATCATTTGTAATTTTAATTTAATATAATGAATTATGATGGGAAGACACATATACGACATATTTCTTGCATCTCTTTATACAACGAAGTTATCGTAATTATAAATTCTGTAACAATCACATTTCATTGGAACGTTGCTGTTGTACTTATTTAAGTATCCAAAGCAACCTTAGTTTGGTGTACCGAACCATGGTGGGAAGAAGACTTGTGGATGAGATGTTTCCGAACTCCTTAATAAGACGTTGTTATCGTAATTGTAAATTTCTAAAGCGACCACTCACAACCTACTCAGGACCGGTAATCTCATTCTAAATAAACTGTCATTTGCACTCTTGCCAATTGGATCTGAATCTGAAGGCATTTTGCATTCAAAGGTAGGCCCTGGAAAGGATGCAACTGAAACCCAAATTAATGGCAAATAAATCTTGTCCGGGCATTTCATCAATTAGCCAAGACAGGGTTGTTTTCCTTATTCCCGAAATAAAATAAAACCAGGCAGATTCCGGGGGCTAGAAGAGGAAAGACATGATACCAGGCTGTCGATATGACTCGACATGGCGGAAAACGAACTCAGAATCAACCTTGAATCACAAAAAATGTTTGAATAACCGTCACCAAGAGAATTTTTGACAATTGTTCACTGAATGACAAAATAGACTTAACATCTGTTCCCCCACCCTACGCCTTTGCATTGTTTTGGCGTTTTTCCTACTCTTATCCACAGACAAATAGACAATCCACTTCAGCTTTTGTGGCTTCCAATCCTTGCTAAACCTCACGAACATATAACCCCCACCCTGTCTTTTTCTTCTGCTTCCTTCCTTCCTTGTACTTTCGTTTCTTTTCTATCTACTCATCTAAATTCCTCAACATGTTCACTTTCTCTCTGCAATTTGATTCAGGTTACATATTCTAACCCCGTTTTGACAGTTTATAAAACGTCACCGAGCTTTCCCGCCAATTTTGAAGATGCAGAGGTTTTCACAGAGAGAAAGCGTTCTTTTAAGCTGTAGTCCTGAAAAGACATTCGTGGACTCGAGTTCTGGTCCGAAGAGTCCAGGTAGAAACTCAGACATAGATTTTAGCGATGTCTTTGGTGGTCCGCCCAGGAGGTCATCGATTCAAGAGACACGGTACAGTTTTGGCGAAATCACGGGTTCATCTGGTTTCAGAAGAAGTGAGGAAACGGCTGCTGCATCACCGAATCCGTGGTCTGGTTTAAGCGAAAAGCCCGTGTTCGGTGAAGAAGTGATGAGCAGCCGGAGCAGAAACTCGAGAAATGATTTCTTCGATGATATTTTCAGAGGGAACGAGTCTTCGAGTTCTTCTCCTAGAAAGTATGAGATGAAGGACCCGTTTGCACCAGGTTCGCAGTTATTGAGTCCGGCTAGGCCATTGCCACCCAAGCTCGAACCTTTTGGGAGTTCGATTCCTGCTCAATTCAGGTTCTGCTTCACCTGTTTTGGCCTTCAAATTTTCTTATCATTACTAGATAATACAAAAGACAATAGCTTAGAAATGCAGGATTAGTTACAGTTCAGAAACTGCCATAACTCACTTCTTACCAATACCATACACTTAGACCTGACAGAGATCAAATTAAAAAAAAAAAATCTTTTTGTCTGTTCTTTTTTTTCAGTTTCTTAGTTATGTTGGATCTTCTAGTTTTCAAATGCATTAGCATCTTTCATGTTTTGGTTGCATCTGTACATTCTGACACATGCTATTATATGCTAAAAAAACCAGTTCATTCTTGTTGTTGATTCATGCCCTTTATTTTCTTATCTTGTGTTGTTGATTCATTGAGGGCAAATCAAATCTCTTCAAGTGTTGAAGGATTGTTCAGTTTATTTTTTGTGTGCATTGTTTATTGTTTAAGTTTGATGTGAATCTGTTTCCATGGGTTCTGCCAATGGCTTACTTCTGCTGCCTTGAACTTCCCAGCCTTCCTCCCCAATTGAACAAAGGAATGGACCTCCCCACATTTGGCTCCCCTACTCGTAGCACGTATAGGTGCAAGGATGGCTCTTCAGATGGTTCAAGTTATTATGCCTATTCTCCTCTGTCTAGATTCTCAGGCCAAGCAAATCAAGATAAAGAGGAACTGAGAAATTATTTTCAAACATCTAATCGGTTTAGTGCTTTGTCACGGGAGTTATCTACTGGTAGCGAGGAGTCAACAAACTTGAGTAAGTATGATGAAACAGAAACAAAATGCAATTCAGATAGTTCAGAGATTACAATAAATGGCAGCCACTTTCACTTCTCAATATACAAATGGGCAGACAAAGGAGGCTTACCGTTAGCCATTCCTCTAAGGGGAAACGATAGACACAAAGAAAAGGATAAACTGCAGAGGTGCTCAAGTGCTAATGGATGGATCGGCTGTAAAAGTATAGCAATGGAGCCGAAAGCAAAATTGAATGATGGCTCTACTGATAGAATGTCAAGAAATGGTAAATCTTTTGGAGTAGAACATGGGAAAAATGAAAATGGCTCTCTTATTGATTCAAGAAATGGCGATGCAGAACCAAGTCGAATTATTGAGGAAGACAACATTCCCATGGCTGACTCAGAAACCATAAGCAGCCTTAAGAGTTCTAATAAGAATGTTTCTGGTGACACTGTCTTGCGCAGTTCAGGAGGAGAAGAAAAAACCCATTGTTCCCTTCCTCAGATAGAAGTTTCTGCAGTAGGTAAAGAAACTCACAAGCCTCAGTCAAAACCTCTGAATTTGCTTTTGGACGACAATGATGATTATGATAAAAAAGGTGAGTCATATTCCACATGACGTGTTGCTGCTGATGTTCTTGTTTCTCACACAATTTCTTCTATACATGCAGGTAATTATGAGATAACTAAAAATGCTCGAACGAAAGAAATTTCCAAGAAGAGTGCCAAAAAGTTATCTGAAATTCTAGATGGTAAAAGCATCAAGAAACAAGATGTGAAGAAAAAGGCAACTTCCAACAATGTGGAAGCTAGTAAAACAAGCGTAAAGGGTTCCCCTATGAACTCATGGGATAATGGAAAAGGCAGAGTTAGAGGAAAGGTCAAAGAATTCATCAAAATTTTCAACCAGGATGCTTCATCAAAACCTAGATCAAGCACTGTCTCTGAGAGTCATAGCTCTAGACAGAAGGAAAGAGATACTGTCATGCCAGAGAATGAACCGAGTATTAGCATGACTGAAAGGGATGAGAAAATTCACATGACTAACATGCAAAAGAAGAAATCATCTTCAGATATTCCTACTAACGGTGCATCGGAAAAGAATGTCAATAGCTCAGTAAAAGATACCAGTAAGCTCATCTATTCTTTAACTACTGTCATGAACTGCTACTTATCACTTCTCTCTGCATTTCCCTGAACAGATCAAATCTTTTAACATATATATCATGTGATATTTCTTTCAATTAGTACACTATGAATTTTCGAATGTTCAATACTAATTATCCACTCATTCTGTTGGCATCAGTCTCTGATGGCTCCAAGACTGTTGTTGAAGATCCAGCAGATTCATTTGAGGCAAACTTTTTGGTATGCGATTTATCTATTTTGAAAACTGTACTGATGTCATATTCTTTGGCTTTTCATCTATTTCTAAATTTCCTGTATAATGGTTGGTCTGGAAATTTAATTATGATTCCACATACACTTTCAATGGTATTAAGAATCTGAAATTTTAAACTGAACCCCTAATGAGCTGGTGCGCTCTGGCTTATGAACAGATAGAAGACCTGACACCAGAAGCGAAAATTTTGCCACAACTTGGCATTGATCCGGAAGCCCTCCAGGTAACATAGAGTACACTAAATACAGTTATAACTATCTGCACAAACACCCATGTTGCTTCACATTTTTCAGCTGGCTACTCGTTTAATGCAGGTCATTGATGCTAAAATACGGCAATGGTCAAATGGAAAGCAAGGAAATATTCGTTCACTGTTGTCAACCTTACAATATGTAAGTAGTAATGGATCCAACTTCAATCATTATCTATTCTCAAGTAAAGCTATCTCCCGTGTCAATCTCCAAGAGTATGCAGGCCAGCAATGGTAAACTTCCCCTGAATTACTACCCAACTCTCTGGGGCACCTAAGAAATTATATCTTTTTTCATGAATCTCTATTTTAACTTCTGAAGTGAAAAGAGTTTCACATGCTGGTCAGTGGGTAAACCAATGTTTTCATGTTGCTCATTAAATACTTAGAACTCACAATTGCCTCTTGCCAACAGTAACTTACTTATCATGGTTCAATAAAGGAAAATGCCCTAAAATATTCGAAAACTTTAGGCAAAGTCACATAGGATGAAAGTTACACAGTTTGCCAAGGATATTACATTTTATGGTGCTTCAAGTCTGTTTCAGTATTTCAATAAGGAAGTCACCCCCATGTAAACTGTTCATAACACGGATAAAGAGTGGTAAGAGATCCTCTTTTGGCCAGGATTAAGGAATATTTTCACTCATCAAAGGGAACAAATTATCGGAACTATTTTCTGTGATCCTGAGGCCAATGTAAATAACTTTCTTTTGTCTCTAAAAGACTAACATAGGTTGTATGCACAGGTTCTTTGGCCCGGTAGTGGTTGGAAGACAGTTCCCCTTGTTGACATAATTGAAGGACCTGCTGTGAAAAGATCATACCAAAAAGCTTTACTGTGTCTACATCCGGATAAGCTACAGCAGAAGGGTGTGGCCTCGGACCAAAAATACATTGCAGAAAAAGTATTCGATATTCTGCAGGTAATGCATAAATTTGTGTAAACATTTAGTCACGTATTGATATGTTTTTAGTACTTCTTTCCTTTCAATGGTGTCATTTTGATCTGATAGAGAAGTTATCTTTATAATTCTTACTTAATGGTCTTTCATATTTGTACTGTCATGAAAATTTTCATCATGTCTAGAAGTTCTTGGTGACTATAGAAGTAAAAGAACAACTTAGAAAGTTGTTCATCGTGCTGGTGCTGGCCTACCAAATCTTTTTCATACCAATAATTGTACTTCAAACAATCAACAAGTTTAGACAACTGGACCTTCACAAGCTGAAATTTCATGCACATGGGATGACCGGTTGCTCGCCCACAATCTGTTTAGCCGGCCAGCATTTCTTCTTATCTGGACAAATAGCATTCAAATTTGTCAAGTTTAGGCTCTTGTTAATCTTTTAGCCAGCATCATTTTTCACCTCGGAAGAACCCTTGAGCTGCAACTATCATCAAAACAAGACATGTCAAATGTTTCCATGTGCTTATGTTTAAACATCCATGGTCGCAAGACAAAATTTTGGTTTCAGCATGTTCCCTGTGATACGCCTATAGTGGTAAGACAATGCAATGCCTGATTAGTACCTCTTGCAATTTCAGGATGCATGGACTCATTTCAACTCACTTGGTTCGGTCTGATTCACTGTTTGCTCGAACGCCACGTTTCCATCAATCAGACAAAGGATGAAAAGTTAGGTGCTTAGTATCAGTGGAATGCATGCACAGGATTAATCCATCTTGTTTTGTGTAAATATGGTAACAGCTTGGGGTAGAATTGGAATGCATGCACAGGATTAATCCATCTTGTTTTCTTTATAGGTTGTGTAAGTATGGTAACAGCTTGGAAACCCGTCTATCCCACACCCAATATTTGGAATGCCCTGAAGATTAGGTTTGACAAAGTCCCCAAGTTTCCCACGAGGTTGTTCAGTGTTACACTCAAAGAATAAGCAAAAAGAAGGGAGATACAGGTACTTTCCATGGGGGAAGAAAAATGGGGTTTTGAGTCCCCAGCCTGATCTTCTTTCTTTAGCTACTTGTCTTTTGGTCGGAATTTCTTTTTGAATTCAAAATCTAGTAATCATTTGAGCCCATGCCACCACAAGACCATGGCTTGATTCATTTTTCACTTCCTTTGGACCTATTCATTTGCAGTTTAGCACAGAAAAAAGTGAAAGGGATTGTGCACATTGGTCATTGTTGTTTGAACACTGTCGCCTAAAAAGAATATAAAGGTGGAGTACGGTTGGTCAATCCTTCGTGTTCTATTTACCTGTCTTCCTGGCATAGCCAAACAACAAAAAAAAGAGCAGTTTTTACAACCATTTTTACACAAAGATGAAAAGATCTTCGAGGTGTCACGATCTATACCAATGTCTGTATGTTACTTATTAAATCTCTCGATAATACACAGTCAATATGAATTCACGACTCAGTATTTGTATGGGTATTGACCATTGAATTATGAGCAAAATGGAAACTTGTCTCTCCTGTTTCCTCTTGTTTTGAAATGAAATCTATAACATTCCAGCTCGGTACCACATCATGACCACTGACTTACAACCTGAAAAGCATTACCAATAAAACCATGAAAATCGAATCTTAAAAGGATTATCCATTATCCCAATCTTTTAATTAAATGGAAAAACTTATGATGAGATGATGAAAAGAAAGGGTCCACCAGGTCGGGTGCATTTTGGCTCCATGTGATCAGAGCCTGCAACAATGCGTGGGAAGAGGTCAGATAGCTCTTACCCCTTTCTCACTCTCCGCAACTTTCATGCGTTTTGACCATTACTTGCTTGTCGTTTTATCCCCCTTGTGGAAAAAAACATTTGCCTTCTTCGGCACTACCACATGACTCTGAGCCAGAATTTTTGTACCTTAACCCTTTGCCCATTCCCTTTGTGCTTACAGTAAAAACTTTGAAAAAAAGTAGAGCTTTTTTTTTTTTTTTGACATTTTTACCTATTTGAACCAGTAATAATAACCTTGAAGTGATCATGACAAGTTGGTGCATGGGATTTGTCTTGGACAACTAAATTACACCAAATCTACTGTACAAACTTTTATGCTGTTTGAATAACATGGTACCATTCCTTATTCGTTCGAGAGAGAAGGAGGGGGAGAGGAAGAAAGGCTAGCATGGTAAAATAGAGCCATGAAAAGGAAATACTGAAGACACATGAAAGCCTTTTAAAGAGGTAGACACAAGCCACAAAAAAACAACTGTACCTCTCTGCAAGGAGTAGCTGGCATTCTTTCTTTCTATTAGGCTATCTATCCATAGTGTTTGTCTTTCATTGCTACTACATTAGAGTATAGACCTAAACAAATAAATGTATAACCATAATAGTGTTCTTGTTATTGGAAACCATGAATCCATCTATCTAACTTGCTAGACCCATTCTTGATTCATCATCTTCTAAATAAATCATACAAAGGGTTTGACTATATTCGTATAAAATTCCAAAAGATAAATCCTGTCTACTTACTTAACATTTTTGAATTAATTTCTGTACGTAAATTCTGTTTTTTAAAAAAATTATACTGTCAATTTCATTCGATAAAATTTTATTAAGACAAATTATCTGGGTAACTTTTTTCAAAAATAAAATTCTTCTATAAAAGATCAATTAAAAAAACATAAATAATATGTGGAAAAAAATTTAAAATTACGAGGATATAGATAAAATTTACCCTAATTTCGAATAGAGAAAAGGGGATAGAATGGAATTATCCTCGTGTTATTGTCGTCATTACGCGTTTGGAACATATGAAGACGTGGAAGAGAAAGGGATTGGTCGGAAAATGAAGTCAACTCAATTTACTCATTTACAGCTAGAGATCTCTCACGTTAATGAGGGGGACAAACTGCTGGAAACTATGGGATGCCGCAGGTGGCACACACGTGCGTCAGCATCCTATGAGAAAGACATGTGTGAAGTGAAAATAAAAAATATATATTTAATAAAAATCAATTAATACTTGCACGAGCTTTGCCGTCTTTCATAATTTCTCCAACTTGTCTTTTTTCCAATATAAGAAAATTGACAAGATATCTCAATTTACTAATAATTTCCCAACCGAAGACAACCCTAAGATTTTATATTTATGTGTTAATTGGCCCAATTAAGTGAAGCCCCACCACATGTCCAATTAATAGAAAGTTGAAATTTTTTGATTTAGATAAGCTTTGGTTTTCCAAATAGCATATTAGGATAAGTTACAAAAATACTATTTAAAAAAAATACATAATTTTAAGTCAATTCTTATATTTATATAAAAATTTTAGTTGATATATTTTATCGTGACGAATTTAACTGTTTTCAATGATATTAACACTAATACATCAAATTTCATCATAAATCAGTAATTAAGCATGTTTTCAATAAAAGAAAGAGATATGATGTTAATTTATTAGTTCCAATTGTACTAAAAATGGGTTTTTGATAATGAAAATGTATTGATATAGTAATTGATAAGATAAGATGTAGATAAAATATTCTACATGAGAGAAAGACAAAAAGTGGAGAATAGTAGTGTTCAATAGAATCGAAATTAGTACTTTATTTGGGATTAAAATAAATAAAAAATTAAAAAAAAAACCATGTTCTTTTCCTTGGCAGGGGAATTAAAAAAGAAAAGAAAAGAAAAGAAAAAGTGAAAAAACAGTAATATATCCGAAAGAAAGCTTGGCAGTATTGAGCAGCGGGGTGAAAAATAAAAAAAGAAGATTGGGAAAGAGAGAGAGAGAGAGACAGATAGAGACAGGAGGGAGAGAAGGGAGAGACCGAAAGGAGAAAAGAAAGAGAGAAAGAATATGGCTTTGCCTATTCTTCTTCTTCTTCTTCTTTTTTAATCCTTTTCAGAGCTTTCCAGTTTTCAAAAGGGGGCTTCAAGCTTATCTTTCTCTCTTTTGTTATATCATCTTCTGCTTTTGTTTTTCCTCCGTTCACCACCCATAGTCGTTTCAAATGCCAGCTGGCTTCGATTTTTTGTAATGGCGGTTGGTTTTCGTTGGACGCTAATTGGCCTTCTTCTCTGAATCTGTAGGATCTCTGTTTTCCATTTTTCTCTTCGCTTTGTTTCTTTTCGAAAACAAAAAATGTTTTCTTTTTTCTGCTTTTGTGTTTTTGGGTAGGATCATTTGTTGGAAATAAGGTTTTAAATCTGTCTGATCTATTACATTGTTGTTGTTTTGTCTGATTTATTGTTTTAGTTTCTGTTCTTTTCATATTCCTTGTGGTTATGAACGGTTTCGAGTAGATCTGAAGTGATTCTCTTCTTCCTTATGAAATCTATTCTCTTTGAATTTTAACCACTTCTTGCTTTTCATGGAGTACCAATTAAGATTACCCCCTTTTTTTTTGTTTTCCAAATATAATAATATAGAACAATTTTAATATGCTTTGAGTAATGCATTGAATATCTAGCTCATCAGGAGATGAATATGGGAAAATGCAGGACTTTGATGGTTGAACTTAACGCTAAAAGCTACTATTTTTGTTCTTATTAACATTTTACCTTTAACTTCTTTTCATTGCTAAGTTTGAATCATGCTGTATTGGTTTCCTTTTGTTCTTTTCTTCCTGGCTATGTGATTTCTATCTTCCTAGCAAAAAAGAAAATGAGTTTTGGAGGAAAGTTGTGGTATTTGTGTAGTTTCTATCTAAAATGAAGGGTTAATTAGCTAGCTTTGGAGTTTTGCATGCTGTAGTTTGATTACTGTTTAACCATTTTTTTTATAGTTTGATTTCGCCATTTTCAAGTTGTTGGATTGGAACTTAGGATTGTTGAAGCTTTTGACTTGAGCCTTGCTTCTTTTTCTCTCTTTATCACTGTTGATAATCATGATTGTTATCTTTTAAGTTTATAGACTGTTTCCTAATTGTTTAAGTATAATGATGATAAAGATGGTTTCTACAATCAATCTTTGTCCTATGATGAAGCAGTATGCTTCTCTTTGTATTTGAGTTGTTCCATTCATTCTCTGTCGAGCAAAATCCATACCTCTTGAATCTTAGATGACCCTTAACATGCTTGGGAACAGTTCTGTTGCTCGATGTTTGTCATTGAATTTCATTAGAGGGATCTCAAATTTCAGTAGATGAAACTAAGGGATATCTGAAATGTTAGTTCATGACGCTGGATATGCTGCTTTTATATGCTAAGTGCTTACACCTCGATTACATTATTATGATATCTCCACCCAATGGGTTGTCTTAGGTATAAAAATACTTTTAAAGATGTGATGTGCTATAACTAGACCATCTGTTGCAATCTTTGAGTATGAGAGCATTGAATTCTACTAAGAGTGTTCAAGAGCCAACACAAAGACGGCAATTGCTATAATCTGTAGTTACGTCTTTAAGACACATTTGGTCTCTAATCTCCTTTTCTTCTTTTCCAGTATCCCTTTGCTCTCTTGGTTTTGCCTCTCTCATGATTTTGTAATAATGTGCTTTGCATAAATAGCTAATTCTTGCTAATATTTCCCCAGGTGGTATAGGCATTAATTGAAATCTGGTCTTACAATTGAAGAAATATGGATTTTCAATCAAAGAAGAGATGGAAATCTGTGGTGCCACGTCTTTTGAAAAACAAATCAGCCTCTCGTTGTTTGTTTCCAAAGGTGAAGCCAGCTAGTTTTGATCCAGGCAGTGCACCAGTGTATCTCAATGTGTATGACCTAACACCCATGAATGGCTATTTCTACTGGGCTGGCCTTGGTATCTTTCATTCTGGTGTGGAAGGTAGGCTTGATTAAGTTTACTGTATGCTTTTGCCCTTTTCTATTCATAATATCATTCAGTGCACTTAAATTTAATTTATGAAAGATGGACTTGACAATTCTTTCGCATAATATTGTTATCTGGTTTTGAGTCCTAGTTTAGCTTTTCTGATCCCAACCCACACTGTACAGTTTATGGCGTGGAATATGCGTTTGGAGCTCATGACTATCCAACCAGTGGTGTATTTGAGGTTGAACCACGACAATGCCCGGGTTTCAAGTTCAGGAAGTCAATATTCATTGGGACCACATCACTGGACCCTATCCAAGTAAGGGAATTCATGGAGCGTAATTCGGCAAGGTACAACGGAGATACGTATCACTTGATCGTCAAGAATTGCAACCATTTCTGCAAGGATATTTGTCACAAGCTTACTGGGAAACACATTCCTAAATGGGTAAATAGACTGGCTAAAATAGGTACGCTTACAACATCCCACCACTAGCAAGATTGAAATGATAGTCGTTTCTTATATCACTTACACAAAGCTGAGTTTGTTTCAAGCATTTTCTTGATATGGTGCATGCTAGTTTTCTTGTTTTTTTTTTTTTGCTAGTGTTCTTGTTGCTTTCCTTATCCCTCTGATATGTCCACAATTCCAATAACTTACCTCATCTTTTTAATCGTAGGTTCAATGTGCAACTGCATTCTTCCCGAAGCCCTTAAGACCTCTGTTGTGCGGCACGATCCGAATTATCAACCATATGATAGTGAGCGAAGGAGGCTGAGATGCACCTTCAGCTGCCTATCTTCAGTGTCTATGCGACAGAAGTCTTCATTACTTCTACAATCACCCTTAAGAGGCTGCCTACCACCATGGGAATCAAAAAGATCGAACAATGTTTTATTGAAGGAAAGGTGAGAGACAACCGGATGGGGTTTCCTTTGGCATCTGAGTGAATGTTCAGCAGCCAAGCTCCATGAGCTTTAATGATTGAAGATTTCTTTAGGAGTTGTCTTCCTATTTTGTGGAGGAGGTTGTCGTCTATGTAACACTAATGTGTTGTTAAAATTTTTATAAGATGCTGATCCATTCCTATCCAAAATAGGCCCTTGTATTGTCAATGCAGGGTTCTGATGATGACACAGATCATCAACGATTAGAGAAAGTAGTATAGATTTTCTGGTCTCTCAGTGAAGCACGACAATGTAATTGTTTAATTTGTTAAAATCCAACGTAGGATTGAGGGCTGGTAATCGGCACATAGCAGCCTATAATGGTGGGACCGTGGGAGTTAGAAATGACTTAGACTCATATCCCAAATGTCTCGATCTCGGAGGAGAATTGTGCATTTCAAGTCGACTGTGTATTAGATCAAAAACCGTGACACCAAACCCGAATATGAACCTTAAGTCTAAGAAAATCTCGGCGAGAACCTTTAGTCTTTGGGTGAACCATGGAAAGAAGTGCATCACTGAATGGATTGCTTAATAGAGCAAATTCATGTCAGATTCGCGGAGGCTGCCTACAATGTCAATGATCTTAACCTGCCAATGTACAAATGTTCACACAATTTGATCCCATCTTGTACCCGGAGACCCTGAATTATACACATTACTACGCCCCAGAATACGTATGAAAGACTTGCGGAGGATTCAAGATTCATCACATGTATGTGGCAGCAGAGCACTGGAAGAAGCGTTCGCGACCGAGGAAGAGCCCCCTTGCCCCTCATCCATGCACTTTATAAATCATGCCTCTGAAATGGCAAAAACATTTAAATAGCAAAAACACTATGCTCCCTCCACTGAACACAATTAAACTTTCCTGGATCTCTAGTAACTGAAGAGGTATAGACATCAAAGGCCTGCTTTAAGACGGGCAGTTTAGCTCCAGGAAAATATTTCCAACTGATGAAAATAAAATCTCTTGTTCTGCTTAGGATTTTTTTAAAAATTTTAATCTTTTGCATAAATAATAGAATCATACAATGACTATACAGATGGCGAATCCAAATTAGCTTTGACAAAACAAACCTGCAGGAACACGAAAGAGACACTTCAGATTTACAGATGCATAGTTCTATATACAAGTTTTTTTAAGGGCACTTAATAGTCAACTTATTGTTAATGTGTATTTTATGACAACAAAGCCCAGGAGTCTCTTAATAGCAGATGATCTGACTAAATGTTCCATAAGCACACGTAAAACTGTATCTAGTGGCCACAGTTCCCATGAATAAAGAAGTTACAATATAACTGCACATGGCGTCTTTTTCAGTTAAATGGGGAAAGAGAAACCACCCCTTTGGTTTGTCTGTGCATTCATGAAAATACCGGTGGAAACTAAAACTCAACTGAGACTATATATCATTTGGGAGCAAGGCCAAGAAATTATCAATCGTCTTTCTGATGCAAAACACTAGGCAGGCTATTATTACCATTGAGAGCAGCATGATACGTTCGCTTCTCAGCCAGTCCGATATCTGACAGAATCAGGTTACCCTGCAGTCAAAAAAGCAAACAGAAAGTAAACTCAAGTTAAAATGAACGGCGATTCAAGTAATAGTGTCATCTTACTATAAGACTAGATGGTTTTTCTTCTGCATATTAGTGACCACTTGGCACAAGAAATATATAAATGATATCTGATAACTGTCAATGGAGCTACATTTGTCTTTAACTGGTTAGGATTGCACCTTTTCTTGAAAGGCCTACTTTAGCTTTCATTGTAACAATGGAGATGGTAGGGGACATCTAAGAGGCTCCGACAAACATGACCAAATTTTACATTTTTCAAAAAGACAAGTTGATAGTATATGCATACCTCACTGGCCATCAATCTTCGGACATTATTAGCATATAGTTTTGGATCATCTTTCTCTTGCTGTGAGGGGTAGTAGACAGGTAACCATGTTACCTCCATGCGATTTACGAATTGACACAGAAGAAAAACCACATGACGCAGCTACAAACAACAATATAGAACAACATTAAAACCACTAGGGAAAAAATGTCATACAAAAAATACTTATCATAAAAATTATTCACAACAATTTCAACGTTTTCTTGCAGGGGCAAATAAATCATACTTATATTTTCCAAATAACCATCTATCTTAATAACATTTTGCCAGTTTTTCCATTTTGATTTATCTAAGCACATTATTGTCTTGACTATTAAGCAGTTCTTCAGTAAACTTCTGCAATAAACCCAACAAAAATTACAGGAACAAACATTGCTTATTGTAATTACTTATCAGATTTAATACAAATGTACTAAAGAAACTCCAAACCATCATTAGAATATCAATGTAACTAACACAGAATTCCTACTTCCTATATCAACTCTACTGCACACAAATGACTCATATCAGAAACCCCTAATAATGAGAGCGTCACCTCACAACTAACAGAACAAACCAACATCTCTCATGCATTAACCTTGAATATCCAGTAATCAGTTGCAGGCATTCAACAGCTACTTAATTATAGATCAAATAAGATTCATTTTAAAATATTCACAAAGCCATCTTGAATTTGCTTAAGAAAAACTCACCCCTGATATTGAATCCCAGGCCACACTAAACCTTTGGTATGGATACCTTAATATAACTGGCACCACAGGTGCTCTTGCCAAAAATGCACCAGTCTTGAATGGAAGAAGGAAATCTCCATTTGTTGTTGTTCCTTCTGTTGTCAAAATGAATATGAATCAAACAGCTGTTACTAATTGGGAACGTAAAGGCATAGGAAAGACAGAAGCTTAGACTGATATGAAATATCAGCTACAGATGCACATAGAAACCCATACATTATTTGGGTACAGCATACACCATGAATTGAACCATGTGATAAATGTATATACTGGATCAAGAAGATGATTAACCTGGAAAGAGCATCATCATTGGAGCAGATTCATTTTGATGAGCTTCACAAACTCTTTCAGTCACAACACCTGAAAGAGAGACCAGTTATAACTTGCACTTTTGACCAATAGTAAGTGGTGAAGAACATATGAAAATCAAGAGTCTTTTACCTGCAACACCTTTGAAGTCAGATGATTTTGACTCCCGCTGAACATAGACACAACCAAGGCATTTGCTGTAAGAAACAAGCCAAAATATCATTCAACACTCCAATGGGAACCAATTTATTTGTACCAAAGAATTCAGCATACAACATAGAGAAAAGATGACAAGTGGTACGATACAGAACAAAAGAAGTATATAGCCATCAACAACACCTTTGTGCAAGCAACACTCATTCCCAAAAATAAAGATTTGCATTCAGAAATAAACAGGTCACGCTAGACATTGCTGTAACATGAGCTAGGAATCTAGTTGATTAAGAACTTCAGTGAGAAGTAAAGTACAAATGTTTTACTATAATGGGAAAGAACTTATCGATTTGATAAGAAACAAAAAGCTAATAATGACAACCAAATTGCACACCGTTTTGAATCAAACCACAGGAGACATTTACAAGGTTAAAATAAACTCACCTGATGAGACCAACTAAAGGAATTTTAGCTACTGATCTCTTCAGCAATAAAATCCAAGATTATGATTGACAAAACCAAACCAGAAATATGTCAGTTAAACCATCACAATTTTACCTTTTATAGGATAATTAAAACTAGAAGAGTGGCTAAGTTAACAGACCTTGGCAACAAAGCTTGGAAAAGAAGAGGACATGTGATATAAGATATCTAAATACGACACGTGATTTGATACGATTGCCCCAGGTCTTTCTTGCTCTTCTGATTGATTGATACCCTGAAGAAAATTCAAGCACCCAAAAATAGAAAAATTCAAATAATATTGATCGAGAAATCACTACCTTTTTTATGCAAATGTTCATTGATTAAAGATTGGAAGTTTGGGTGATTGAAGTCATACATATTCTCTTTAAAAGCTATTAAATTCGAGTATGAAACAAGGCTTGATGACTTACTTTAAAAAAGAAATAAAAAAAAGATTGCATACCTCAGTTTTTGAGTTCTCTTGAGTGTTTGCTGAATCTCTATGAGTTTCGTTAATCCAATAAAATCCTACCAGAAAAAGCATCACCCTAGAGAAAAACCGACCCGACCGAACAATCACGGCTCGCCTCCACCCGCCCATGTGTGCGTAATCCTCCTGCTCGTCCTCCCGATTTGGGGCCAAGAAAAGCGTACAAACTCTACAAATCAAGTAATAGAAAACCAAAATAGTCATCCCGAGAACGATGCGGACAGGGAGCAGAGTGACGAGGGCGATGCCCAGTAGGAGTTTCTCCTTCAATGGGAGCTTGCCACGTCCCATGGTACCATACACGTCGTTGCGTACATAGGCAGCGAATTTCTTCTCAAGCTCCTGGATGTTGGTATCGGCGGATGAGGAGTCGGACTTGAGGAGGGGTCGGTCGTCTTTGGTGGAGCCATCGTCGTGGGTCGGGTCGGGTTTTTGAGTCGTCTTGGCTGGTTTTGAATTGAGGTCCTTGAGTTCGGACTCCATGTTAAACTTTCGAAAGAACCCTAACGATTTGGAAAACAAGTTAGTTCCAAATAATTTTCTTCTCTATGTAAAAAAAAAAAATCACTGATTTTTTTTTATTTATTTAGAGGCAAACTATTGGATTGGATAGGCATTTTGGATCTTTTTAGGAACATTTTGAGGAAGAAAGGGGATTTTAGGTATTAAAAGGAAGGCTTTTTGTAGATCTGGGAAAAGCGTCATGGTCTCTACCATCTTCCACCAGCTCTCTCGTGAAGGCCAGGTTTGCTGGGAATCTGATGCGCCAAAATTGAAAAAATAAAAAAAATGAATACGGACTGGGATGTGATTTCGACTTGGAGCGTTCAGGAAGGGAAAGGTGGGTCCGATCAAGATGCAACCAGCAGCCGCTTGATGGAATGCCGATGATGTTGACCGTTTGATTTGATTCCAATACCAACGTCGAGAGAGTACAACGGGGACCGCCTTTGGCGGCTTCTACAGCTATTGGGTAACCCTCGTCCTAAGCTCACTTACACTACGCCACGTGTTGTTAATCGGGAGGGCTTGCCCTTTTGATCGGTGTTCCATCGGCCGCCACGTGTCCAAACACAGATTTCTTGGCAGATTTAGCGCCTTAACGAATCGGTTTCCGTTCTCCAGCAGTTTTTTTTTTTACACCTACGCTTGATTGTAATTTGACGAATTGCGTGTAGTTGCATATTTAGTTTGGTTCTTGTTTTATTTTTTCCTCAATAAGCTTAGCCAAGCAACCTTTAACTGAAGCCACTTGAGTTCCTTCCACAAACCAACAATAATCTGTTTTGTCTCTTTCCAGCGAGAAAGTTTTTCTTACTTATCAAGAAAGAGATGGTGTTATCCGCCTCGCGTAATCACCCTTTCGTTAAATAAACTAAACCCAAAGTGCTACGATAGGCCTGAGGATCCAAATGAATCTTGCTACATTAAAGCTCAAGGCCCAATCATGAGTAAACCTTGGGGCTCAGGACAGAAATGCCCCAGAGAAAGCCCTGGTTCCGACACTTGTGTCACTCCTAACATTCATGCATGATTAAACCATGTGGAGCAAATTAACCTTCAGACCAACATAACAAAGAAGAACACCAAGATCTTACTCGAAACTATAGCTTCTATAATCTTTTAATCTATGGTGGTATACCTTTAAAGATAAAGAAAACGAGTTATCGAAATCTTTGTACATTAAATTTCCATGTAATCCTTATTGCAGTACGAGAATAGTTTATAAATAAAGCAGATTTCACACTGAAGAAAGGGAAACAAATAGCAGCCATTAACTTCATTGCAGTGCATTAAGGTCACTGTTCCGATGATGTTTGAGCAAAAAATAGTAGAAAAATTTAACTAAGCTCAGGATGTTGATGGTTTGATGGCAACAAGCGTGTACCTTTCCACATTATGTTATGCTGTTATCTGACCATCTAACAGGTGCAAACTACAAAACCAGGGGTTCATTGTTAATAATAAATGTCCAAATGAGCATCGGATATAGTTATGATCTTAAAATGGTTTTTGGTTTTCGATATTCTAACCAGACATCTAGAGCTAATTGATTGGAAGGCGATGGAAGATGGATTTAGTAGCTGAGAACCGTGTATTCTGAGATTGGGAGTCAATATCCAACCTCAAATAACAAAGTTACTAATGTTGAAAGTATTAAAATCCAACGAAGAACAATCCATGCAAAAGCCTTTAATTCTATCAAGCTCTACAACTCATGACTTAAGAACTTGTGCTAAGATATCGAAGAACTAGACAGGGGCAAAACCGATGACGAAACACAATCATAACATATTTTCCTTTACTTGATACTAAAAGGAATTTGCTTCTAACTAATCAATTCAAACACATGTAAACTAAGTCAGATCAAATAGATATACCAACATTCAAATTCATTAACAAACACCAAGCTTCAGTGACCTGGAATAGTCAACAACTATATTATTTGTTCATGAGTGAATTTAGCACAAATTCATATCAATCCACTGCCTGTATATGTATTTATTAGTAAAAAGAAATGAAAATCAAGAGAACCCAAATTCTTCTCAGGATTCAATAATAATAATTGAAAAGAAAACCAAGTTCCTTGTGATCATACCTAGCAAGAAACCCAATTTTTATGGGTACTAATGAGAGCCGATAAAAGTCCAGCGCAAGACACCACAAGAGGATCCGAAAACCTTCCTTTGCCGTCTTGAATATCAGCCAATGCCATTAACCCATCAGCCAAATCTTGAACAACTGAAAGTTTCTTCATCAGTTTCTTTTCTCTCAACTTGTTTCTCCTTTCTTCTTCTTCCTTACAGCCTGCTCCTCTCGAAACCGCAATCTCAATACTCGAATTCAAACACGCCTCATCCTCATTAATCCTCTTTAAATCCCTAAATTTAAGGCTAATACTTCCTATGTACCCAATGAACTCAGCCCAAGCACTGAGCTTTTGCAAATTGCGGGAATGTTTGGCGTCGATTAATCCTGATTTAGCCAACCAAATAAACTGTTCGACGAAATAATATAAACCCTCGCCGCCGTAGGCGATGATTGAGAGGAAAATCTCTTGCTTCGAATCCAAATGGGAGTTTCTCAGAGCGTTAACGTCTTGAACAAATTTCCCGAGTCGAAACGCTTTCCGACTCAGTCCGACGCTCGACTCGAAGCTCTTGAGTCGGCGAGTTAGTGGGACCGTTTCGGGGAGGACCGAGGAGGCTAATATGATCTTGGTGGCGTAACGAGAGATTTTGAGGAGCTTGTCTACGCCGTCTCGCTTGGCGAGGTAAGCTTCGAGATGGTTCAGGAAGTCTTTTTCTTTAGGCTTTGACTGGGTTGGAGCCACGGTTGAAGCTTTTGAATCCATGGCGGTTCAGAGAGACAAAAGGCAAGAAGAAGAAGAAGGAGAATATTGAAGGTAAGGCAAGCGTCAACGGAGAATGAGAAAAAAAGGGGGTACTCATAATTTATCAGCATCGAAACGACACCGTTTAGATACTGTTAAGGGTTGCAGGAGTTAACTGGCTCTGTCAGCGACGAAACGGCAGCTTGGCGCCTATTTTTGATATGCGTGCCAAACCCGCGCACAGTGCTATCTGAACAATGTTTAGGCCTTTGGGCCATAAACCAGTCCAGAGTCCGTCTTTCAATCTCGGTCAAATTCCAAACTGAGTCGGGTTTGGACTGGATCAATAAATGGGCCTTCGTGATTGTGGCCCAATCCAGAAATCAGGTAGACCAGGTCAAACAGCCGTTAGTTACCCACCAAAGTCACCTTTTATCATTTTTGTGGTGGAGGGGGAGACTTTGGATTCTTTCTCTCAACGGTAAGGAACTTCCCTGCAAAGCTACTGCTCGCCAAACACCTCCCCACCCATTCTACATCACCAACTGAATACGACCTTCAGCCTAAAGGCTTTTTGCCCCTTTGCTTCAATCGGTTGCCTCGTCCATTAAAATTACCATCTTGACCCCCGTTGCATAGCTTTCAACCACTAAAAGAAAGTTGGGTTTCTACAAATTATGACAACGATGATGATCTCCACACTAATCCATAATAAATGGTGATGATTAGATCTGATCATGAGATAAATTTCCATGATTAACCATCAAAAAGAAAAACTAAAAGAGCTTAGCATATGCAATCATGAATTATCTTTTATATCTTCTGAGCTTAATTTGCTTTATTATATTATGATGATGATGGAGATTTACTTAATTATATATGCGAAAAGTGTTAAATATATATTCACTTTATCAATATTTAAATTAAATTAAAGATTAATAAATACATATAAGTTAAATTTATTAATTATGTTGTAAGATAGTTGTGTAATAATTTTTTTGTTTGGTAATTGAGTAATACAATTAATGACAAAACTTTAATAATGTTTTATAATATTATAACTTAAGATTGAAAAGTGACGAGAAAGTCAAATTAGTATGAATATTATAAATATTAAAAAATACTTAACAAATGATAATTAGTATAGAATATAAGGTAAGATTACATCATTATGTAAAATAAATAATATATATGTATAAGAGTGAAATTCACTAATTATGACATAAAATAGTCATTTAATAATTTGAATTCTTAATTGAGTTAATTAATTAGTAATATATATTTTCAAGGTGTTTTAAATATGAATATTAACTTTCTTTTTATCCTTTTATGTATGCTTGTTAATTTTATTATTGAAATTCTTAAATTATTTAGTCTAAAATTACTATTAAACCATTTGAAGACAAAAATTGTGATGGTGCATGTTGCCAAATTTTCATGGGACTTCGATGTAACAAGAAGCCAAGTGTGGCAGTTCGTTATCTTGAGCGACACTATGCAGGGCAAATTTGGTACTTTAACATAAAATCCAAATCCCTTTCGAAACCAAAACGGTAAAAGGGAACCGACACGCGGGCACATCACCGGTTAAAACCGGTACCTTACCCATTACAGGTATTTAGTTTTTAAAAACGTTCGAGAGCCCCTCTGGTTTTTCCCGTCGTTTAGTGTTTACTCTGCTCTTCTCCCACACCTCCTCCGCTTCTTTGCTCAGTGCTCTGCTTCTCTGCTCTCAGGACCTCCCAAACTCTGTTCGCTCTCTCTTTACCGTTTTACCCTCCAAAAGCTCAGTGACTATCTCTCTTGCCACTTCAAACGAAAAAAATCCCGGAAATTTCCAATATTTGGTGTATAAATTCAAGTTTAATGTTCTTGGAGCACAAATCAGGTCCGGAAACAGCTGACATTTGAAGATTTCTCACTTTTCGAAGCAATGTCCGTGGCTACTAAGCTTAAGTCATCACCAACACCGGTGACGGAACCGCGAGCGATTCTCGGTCCGACCGGGAACAGAGTTAGGGTTTCGGACGAGTCAAAGAGGAAACCCGAAGCTCAAAAAAAGCCACAAAGACCGAAATTTCGAGTCTCCAAGAGCCCACAGTCCGTTGTCCAGAGCAACGTCTCCGTCGACAGTTCATGTTCCTCGGATTCTTCTTCAAGCAATTCCTCCGTCAAAACGGTAAGCTCTAAGAAAACAGTTAAACGAATCGGAGTGAAGCCGGTGAAAGCCAAAGTTGCTCCAACAGCTGACGAGGTTGTTGCGGAACCTTCTCCGGTGTTACCTGAACCGTTAAAGCGATGTGATTGGATCACTCCATTTTCTGGTAAGTTAGTTAAAAAAAAAAAAAAACCCTGAAAATTACTGGACTTTTTTTTTTGTGGGGTAAAAGAAATGAGATTTTACTGAGGCAGTTAATTTCTTTTATTAAATATAGTTGTGATTTGTTAGATATAGGAACTTGGCGGTGCTTAATAAATGTAGATGGTGTTGAGGCTTTCACCATTTAAGGTTCATTCAAGTCTTCTCCGCTGAAGAAGTTGAAAGCTTTTATTACATGACTTGATGCTTTGACACTGACACCAAAGTGAAGTAAATGTCTGGAAATTCAGTGATACATTATTAATTTTTCCGTCCATGTTGCTTTCAGGATTATAATGTATTTTCCGTTTTTATGATAGTTAGGTAGGATAAATACTGATTAAGTGACTAGTATATTAACCTTGTTGTTTCTAGCTGGCGGTGCAGACAAGGTTGCCATGATGGGAAATGTTAATCCCTGCATTCTCTATGTGGAAAATTTCCCACTTTTAAGGTTTTGTTGCTGAATTAGCTCATTATTAGAGTGTTTAGTCTCTTTATACCCTTGAAAGCTAGGGTCTTGTTTAGTGATGAATTACACATTTCCCAGAAAAATGATTTGGATTAAGAAACTGGATGCAAGCCTTTCTCTGTATTTAGTAAGAATTGAAAGCTCGGAATGGTCATAGGGTAATGCTACTGATGGGTTACAAAAAGAAACATGGCTTAGAGCGTGTTGGAATAGTGCAGTAGCATTAGCAGTGCCACCCAAATAGTTGAACAGAAGCATGGTTTCTTAGATTTGACCTGACATGCTATGAATTTATTAGTAACTATTAAGGCTTTGACATTTAATACCATTACTATATATTCTGTCACAGGTTCACAGCAAGACACCAAAAATGTACACAAGAATCTTAACCCTTTAATTTGACATGCCTAGACCTCCTGAGTTTTAAATTATCCATGAGTTCTAGCAGAGCTAGGTTATAGCCATTTTCTATTACATTTGATGCTATTGTAAATTTACATTTTGTAGCATACAACATATCAGTGTCTAATTCATTAACTTTCTAGTGTGTTGAAGCTTTTAACAAAAACACTAGATGCATGTGTGTTTCATTCTCACTTCATTTCATCTTTGACCTGTCTTTGATCTTGTCTTGAGAGAAAATCGAAAATTTATAATTTCATTATTTATGCAGACCCGCTTTATACTTCTTTGCATGACAAAGAATGGGGTGTTCCAGTTCATGATGACAGGAAGCTGTTTGAGCTGCTGGTCTTTTCACAAGCCTTAGCTGAACTCAGCTGGCCGACAATTCTCAATAAGAGAGACATATTCAGGTATTCTGTCTCTAGTCTCTCTAATAGTTGAACTAGTACATGAACAAGATACTACCTTGATTTCTCTCTTTTTCCTCCTCTCTTTAATTTTTCTTCTGTTTATTTATGCATTTACTTTTCAAAGATGTCAACTATAAAAGGAGACAAGAAATAGTGAAGAAGAAGAAGAAGATATTCATGCATTTGATCAGTGTTCTTTGTTTATGGTTGGATTCTTTTGCAGGAAGCTTTTTGACAATTTTGATCCATCAACAATTGCTCAGTTTACTGAGAAGAAGTTGCTGTCATTGAAAGTTAATGGTAGCCTATTGCTTTCTGAACCAAAGCTCCGTGCAGTAGTGGAGAATGCTAAACAGATGCTTAAGGTAATTATCTGGTTATCTGACCAGGGAAAAAGAGTAGAAAAACAGGGGCAATCAGGGCATAGCATCAAGTCTTTCATCCTCCCTTGTTTAAGTGCATGCCAGTGCCACATAGTGTGGACTTGACAAAGCATGAAAGCATTTGAATGCTTTGACTTCATACCACCTGGACAGTTGTTTGATATTAGTCTTATATCTTTGAAACATTCACAAAATGAAAAATATATTATCCTTAGATGGTAGTTTCATGTCTGATATAATAGCAAGTGTTGACAACTTTGACTGGTGATACTGCTAATTTGTTGAGTCTGCAAACTTCCCTCCCCTTCCTCCCTTCGCACACAAAACAAACTAAAAAAAAGGGCATCAAGCTGCCTATAGCAGCTGAATCAAGTGTCAAAGTAACACAAGAAATTGTTGTATGCTAAAGCCTATGGTTTCTTAAATATTGCAGGTTCAGCAGGAGTTTGGTTCCTTCAGCAGCTATTGCTGGGGATTTGTAAACCACAAGCCAATTAGAAATGGGTTCCGTTATGTGCGTCAAGTACCAGTTAAGACCCCAAAAGCTGAACTCATTAGCAAGGATATGATGCAGAGAGGCTTCCGTTGTGTGGGACCGACTGTTGTTTATTCATTCATGCAAGTGGCAGGAATTGTTAACGATCATCTTGTGACTTGCTTCAGATACCAAGAATGCAATGCAAATGTCAAAAAGGATATAAAACCAGAAATAGAAAGGCTAACCAAAGATGTGGAGAACACGCGCTTATCTTGCTAGTGAATGCCTGAGCCACTCACCTTTTCTCTTGACTAATCACTAAGATCTTAGTATTGAGAAGATTGTAGCAAGAGAATGAAGACCAGATGTTCCAAATGATTGGGTTAGTATTTCCATCTCCGTATGGTATTGTAGCATCGTTCTTCATCCTCCTCTGTATCATCTACCTAACCAGAGAAGTCTTTGTACAATGAAAGAATTCTTACCCTATGCTATGTGCCTTGTTTATCTCGGTAGTCTTTGTAGAGCTTTTGTAACATGTCTTAAACCCGTTGTTCTCCTCATTTGGTTATTGTAATAAAATTTGATCGTTATAGAAATTGGTTGTGGTATCTTTGAACAATTGTATGGAACGATATCTGGTCTTATGAATGCTGATAAGGCTGCAACCATCAAACTTCACATACAAGATAATTAGATAAATGGTACGATGATTACAGAAAGCTACATGGCTGATGGCCCAAGCCCCGAATGGGAACAAGATGGAAGGTTTGAGGCTCAATCATCTGAATTCTGAAGAGATATGGATAAGGCCAGACCACTCCAATCAGGCAGTGGAGAATGGTCTTGCAGTACAGCTCTGCAATCTAAATTCCTACACGTTTTCTTCCATGTTTTATGAGGTGTATTATTATCAGATCATTTGAGTGAACGTGGGGTTTGTCGGGGGCAATCCCCACTCTAGAGGCGGCCAACTCTTGTGTAAAATAAAATCTTGGTGGTGGGTGGGAGGTCGATATAGAATGACTATTGAAGCAATAAATTCTCCATTTGCATCTCCATTTTCCTCCTGGTTTAGGATTCAAGTTTTGATTGTAGGTTGATTACCATGTAAAGACAATGAAAACTTCAACACTGAATATAAAAAAAAAAAAATTTGCTTACCAACATGATACACCCATTAACAATACAAACCACTAAAAATAATTTAATTCTGTGAGGTTTTACCCAAGCCTACAAAGCCTAAAGGAAAGATTAAACGAACTCTATCACAACCAGAAGATCCCACAGTATCTACAGGTAATGCTTGTAAAAACAACCCAATCCCCCCAACAATTCAACCAGGGAATGTGAGCATCAACTGACTGAAAAAGAGAAAAAAAAAAAGGAACAGTTGCAGATGAAAATGTAACTCCTCCCACCTTTGGTTTAAGATGTCCAATTTTCATTGATAGATGAAACAACCGAACCGAATGCTCTTGGATATCTAACTGTGTGAACCAGGAATGAGCAAAACAGCTTTTTCTTCTGTTTTAACATACTTTCAGAACAACATTTTGACTGTTAGCCTCACTTAGTTTAACACCGAGCCTTCCCGCTTCCAAGCGTGAGCTCCAGATCATCCAGTCCTACTTCATGAATCCTCTCTCCTTCCCACGGCTTCACCTGTCCACTCTCAAACTGAAACTCCGAACCTCGCCCTTTCTCCATGATCAGATCATTGGGCAAACTTTGTGGAACCACAGGTTTCACAAGGTTAAATGTTGGAGAAGTTGGCATTTGAGATGTAGAAGGTGCAAACTTTTGAAAGCTTATCCATTGACCAGATTCAACAGTGGATGTATCAGATTCATCGCATTCAGGTATAGTGGCCGGAGCATGAAAATGACGGTGGGTTGGACTAGCTGGAGCAGATACAGCATAAAAAGGGTAGTTAAAAGAGGCCATGGACTCTTTAGCAATGGCTTCCCAGTTGGGAATCGGCTTAGGGTTTCTTGAGGTTGGAGATGAAAGTGGCGGTGTCACAGGGGCACTGTTCGAGATTCTGAGAGGAGGCAGAGATGAAGGAATGGCACTTCGAAGGAATGGAAGGAGACTAGACGGGTTATTAGCATCAAGCCTAGTTGGACTAGGGAAGGAAGAGGAGGAAGGACTGACTTGACAGGAAGGAATTGGACTTGGAAATGCAGAAGATAAGGGACTCGGATTTTGGGAAGAAAATGGAGTAATTTTAGCTGAACTGCCTGGTATATCAATTGGAGGTGGCTTACATCCCTGAACAACAAATCCAATTAAAAACTAAAAATTATTAACAGGAAATGCTTTATCAATCAAGAGCGAGAGCAATAACTACAAGCTAATCAGGAAAATTTGCTCATCAACATTTCATTTCAGTTATTCTTGAAGTTCTAGTTCCAACACAGATCAGTGAATAATTGTCTAATTAGCAACTTCTCGTTCCATAACAATGACTTCTCTTTTTTTGACCCAATATTTCGAAGCAAATAAACAGAAGCAAAATCAAACAGAAACTGAGCAGATCAAAAGAACCCAGAAAGCAAAAATCCAAACTAAAATCAAGATGAGAGCTAGATCCAACTAAATTAGAACAAAGAAATGAGCAGAGGAGTAAAAAAATTAGCAGCTTCTTTGTACAGATCTACCATTCTGTAAAAAGTGAAAAGAACAAGAGATTACCTTCCGATAAGTGGTGCCATCTTCTTCAACGACCCAACCAGCCTCCGCACAAAGAGCTTTCAGAACCTCATTGTTATCACAGTGCTTGGGCAAATTGTAATTTCCTTGAGCTCTAAGCCCAGTATATATCTTAGCAGCAATAGCTCTCCTCCTCCTCTCTCTTCTCCTGTTATTCTCTCTCTCCCTCCACGACGGCTTCCTCCTCGGCGCCGGCGTCGACGTCGCACCATCTGACGTCATCTCTCTGATTCTACCAGCAGCGGCGAAGGTGTAGATTTGGGGGAGCGTTGGGTGCGATGTAGAGGATCACTAAAAAAAACAAGAAGGAAAGGAAGGAAAGGGCAGTAGAGAGGCTCACGAGGAATACGCTTTTCCTTCGCTGGACCAAAAAAAATGTTAGAAGGAAGAATCTCTCGCTCTCTGTGTGAGACCCAAAACCAAAAAAAAAATGGAAAAGAAAAAGAAATAAAAAGNGTGAGACCAAACCAAAAAAAAACTAAAAGAAAGAAAAAGAAAATAAAAAGAAAACTACTCTCTCTCTCTCTCTCTCCCCCCCTTGTGTTAGCTTTCTTTATATGGAAATCATATTGTGCGGCAGGGTACATTGGAAAAGAGAGAGAGCAATTTGAGAGCGTTGGATTAGTGGGATGATCAGAAAAAGTGGGAAAAGTTGAGGGTAACGTGAGCAGGCGGGAAAAAAGTGGGAAGGGGTGGGCGCGTGAAAGTTCCAAGTACGTTACGAGTCATGACCAAATAATTTTTTGTACAAAAGCAAGGTGGGACCAAGTCGTTATGGGACCCACGCCGGATATGAGTGTGTCAGACAGATTATCATCTCATCAGTTTTATCTGGTCTCATAGAAGAGTCTTAACATCAGTGGATTCCTTCTTTGCCAATTTCATAACCTCTCTTCTCCAGCTGATCAATCATTCCAGTTCTAACTTTAGAAACAACAAAGAAAGTGAATCCAATTACCTCTTGTAATTCAGGATTTAAAATAAAAAGTGGTTAAATGATAATTATAAGAATATATATTATATAATATATATAATAGTATAAATAATTAAAAATTAAAAATAACAATCGTCACCACGTCACTTTTTTTAGTCTGTTCCTGCTGCTTACAGATTGGATGTTTATGTACATCGATGGAAAGAGGTTCCTCCAACATACCCACCATCTAATACCCTTTTTCACATTGGCTTCGAACTTTTCTGGATTAGCCTTCAACAATGCAGCTGCATCGTTATTCAGGGGATCTCCATGATTGGGTTGCTGCTTGTTCAAACAATTACAGTTAGTTTAATCAATTAAGGATCAAATCAACAGCTTTTTACAGGTGAAAAGAAGGATATAAACCATAAATGATGGTGTTTATCATTAAAACTGGCTTCCAGTCTGCGCGAAGAATGTTAAGGCAAACATTTCCTTGCCAGTGAATGTTGGACAAGTAGGCCTGTAAGATCAAATTTGCATGAATATTAGTCTTATCTCAATGTTGATTAATTAAATGTTACACCTCGAATTTGTTTACCTTTGTTTTAGGATTTGACTTTTTGGTGGCAGAAATAGATAAGTAGAAGGAACTTGGAATGACAAGTCAAATTTACCACGCCTAGATAGACCAGCAGGGGAGTCAGAGGTGGTTCAATTCAAAGCCTAGTTTACGTGCTTGAAGGGGATTTCTTTCCTTTAATCATCCCTCGTCAGGCTGAATTCTGACCTCAAAGTTCAGCAGATCATCCAAGAAGAATCCATGAACTTCTAGTTTTGGCATGTGACAGCAATCCTCCTCCAACTAAAAATCTCAACTTATTTTAATCCACTGTGATAATGTTACAGTCTTCCAGCTTCCCGAACAATGCCATCATTGTTCTTCCTTGTAGACATGTAATCATAAGAGTAACAACGTTTAAAAAGATTTATATTTGATGTACTGTCCTATAATATTCATACAGTACCATACATTTTATAATCCAAAATAACTTGAAACGTCATTTATTATTCAAAATTATTATAACCAAATGACATGAACTGGAAATGTCTGTTAAAACATTTCTCACTGATAATGAAAAAAAAGGAATAACACTTTATTTAAATCATTAAATCAGCGAACCAAACCTCCATTTTCACTCTCGTTTGTCAATCGACTATGTTTAAAATCGAGAGTTATATCATATAAAGGAGCTTGCCACACTCTTCCAAGCTCAATGAACGAATGTTCTTCGCCGCCGCATAATTCCGTCGAAGAACAAAACTCGCTCCTTAATTTACTCATAATTGCTGGAAAATCAGCCGCTCCAAGTAAAAGTTCATGCGCCTTTAACAATAAAGGCCTCGCCTCCTACAAGGAACGGGAAAAAGAAATTAAAAATCAAATTAAACTTCTAAAAGACTGTTTACATGATTGGTCGATGAATTACCTGATGGCGTTGATCGGCGGCTTGTTCTTTTTCATTGAGGGAGTGAGGTTGTTTCTTCCGTTTTCGTTTCCGTTTCTTTGGATTGGAGGAGAGAGCGGATTCTCGGGTGGGGTGTTTGGATTCAAAGAAACGGGAGTAGTAGGCGGAAAGGAGATACCTTAAACCGGAAGTAGGATCGGTTGAACACGCGAACCGGGTCGATGAAGACGGCATTTGAGTTGGGAATCGGTAAATGCCGGAATCTAAGAATCTTAGATAGCTCGTCGCTTGGTTTCGACTCGCCCTCCATTTTCGCAACTCAACTCAGCTACGCGTCTTTTTTATGCCGCTCGGGGCTCGCAGTTCAATTGGGCTGAGAGCTTGAAAATTAAGATTGGGCCGGACTGAAGGTAGCAAATATCTATACACCGTAAAGTGTCACTTCTTGAACACGTAAATATAAAATTTTTTAAAATAAATATTAATTTAGATTATGAATATTATTTTTAAAAATTCTTAATTTTAAAATTTATTTATTAATGAGATACTAACATTTAATTCAATTATAGTACATGAAATATATACAATGACAATGTATTAAATTTTTATTCATTAATATGTTCATATACAAAATGAATATTTAAGTTCAAAAAATGAGTATTTAAATTACAATTACTATACTTCACTGTATTTTTAAAAATTTAAAATTAAATTATCCTTTTATTTAATTAAGAGTATTTTCTAATGCATGCCTTCCTAATTTTCATTACTCTTTTTTACCCCAAATAGACAAATACATTAACCTTTTCAAATATCTATTCTGTCCATCTAGAAGACCAAACTTAAACAAATTATGGTTGACCAAGTCTCTACTTTAGGTGCTCCACCTTATCAACATGATGGGCCCAGCGTTACCACCATGATGGACGGTTCAGATTATAAGTACCGATTTGAGCAATATAAAAGAAACGCAAAAAGTAGTAAATAAAATTGTGGTATAGTAAAATAGTCAAATTTTGCATGTATAAATAGAATCATACACTTAATCTAGTACTATATTTACTATTGCCACCTTAATTCGAAGAAATTTAGACAGTAATTTGAAACCATTTATTCTCCTCTGTATATAAAATCGAGAAATTCGAGATTTCAATTTACTTTTGTTTATTTAATTGCTCACAAACGTTATTTAGAATCGAATTTCTTACATGTTAAAAAATAAAGGTAAAATTTTTCACCTAAATAAATGTATACATCATGACTTAAGTGTTAGAATTTGATGACTTAGTTGGTAATGTTAAGTACATTAACACTTTAAAATAGTCTTTCAATTTGACATAAAACAAAGTAGCATAAGTAAAGTTTTAAAAAGGTAAACTCTTTTTGCTTATATAATGTAAACAATGAATTAAATTAAAAAATGTATTCACTTTGATGCCAAAAGTTGGTAATGATTTAAGTTTTATTGGTAATTTGACTTGGTGTTATTTATTAAAAAAGATTTCTTAATATTTATGCTTTAATATAAGGATAAATTATAAAAAAAAATGTTGTAATTTGAGGTAAATTATTTTAAGTTTAACTATCTTGTATTTATTTCTCTTACTTTGCTACTTAATATCATTAATTTTATTTTCACAAAGTTGCTTTTTTGCATGGTAGCAATCAGCCAATGACAAAGTTGGCAACCCTTGTAAATTTTGAGTTGACTTCGTCAAAAACAAATTTAAAGGCGTGTTTCAATTCAATTAACGGGAGACAGGAAGCTTCCTGGAAGGTTGGCGGCCCAAATAAAGTCTTTTGACAACAAAGCTCCCTCTGCCTCCACCTGATTGCATGAGCTCAGCCAACGACGGAGGGCCACGTCATACACTTCCTTGTGGTGAATGCTCGATCAAACATGGTTAACTGTGGGCGGGTAACCCTGGTTAGTTTTTGTAGTTGAGTGAACCCTTCACGTATAATATAAATAGGTCCCAAAGCTCTTCCTCTTTTCGAGTAGTGATTGAGGAAATTAAACAAAGTGACTCACCGAGTCACTGTCTTCCTCCGATCGTTTCAAGGTTAGAATTCCTTTTTTTTTTTTTTGAGTTCTGCGTCCTTTTTATTTTTAAGTATTAATTTTGTTTTACAGCTGTGGGTTTACACTCTCTAGTGATTCTGTTTTTGGTTGTTTGAGTTTTCTTTTTTCTCTTTTCTCTGTTTTGTTTGGTTGATAAGAAACTGGAGGAAATCGAAAATGAAACCGTTGTTCTTACGATTTTGTATGTGTTTCTCGGTGATTAGAGTGAATTTGATGTCAAATAAGTTAATCGTGATGGTCTAGATTAGAGAGGTTTTTGCTTTCTTTGAGCCTGAAAGGAGATAGAAGCTCTATATGATTGAAGTATAATACTGTTTCCATTTCTTTCTTTCTTTTTTTAATTTTCCATGCATTTCTGGAACCTTTTATCTGTACGTTCGAGTTTCGGTTTTGTCTAAACAGGTTGAAAGCTGGAAGCCGGCTCTTATATCAAGGTAAGAGTTTGAGCTCTGCACTTCTGCTCTGTTTTATTTTCGTTTTCCGCTTTAATTTCTTTTCCTGTTTGGGTCTTTCTCTAAGTTTTAGGAAGAGGAAAGGGGTGGGGGGTGGTGGGCGTTTTCTCGGCGGCGGCGCTGCTGCCTATTCGGAAACTGAGTAACCTCAGTTTGGGCTCTGCTCAGGCGGGGTTACAGCGGTGATAGGGGCCGATCCATAAATTTTTTTGGGTGATGTCATTTAAATGTTTTTTTTTTTTGATAAATGGTCTACTGAGAGAGTATTTATATTAAATTTTACATGATTTTATTTTGAAGAATATTATTGAATACCATTATTAGAGTTTTGTTATTGTTGTTCAAGATTTAAAATTTATAAGATTTTTTTAAAACATCTTTTCAGCTTATATATATATATAATTAAAAAATTTATTAAAAATTACTATTTATTAATATAAATTAAAATATTAAAATTAAATAAAATATGATTTTATTTAACAAATTCTCACATTCATTAACTAGTAAAATGATAATTTTTTATTTATTGATCAAAACTAAATATAAATATTTACAAGTCACATAAATTAAATAATTAAATAATATATCTATAAAATAATTAAAAAAAGAAAAACTCACAATTTCNAATCAAAAAATATTTAAACATGAAGTATTTAAAAACTTATTTTGAGTTGAAAATTACTTATAATTGAAATTTAGATGAATTATTTTAAGAGAGTAAAAAACACAACCAATAACCAAGAAAGGGAAGATTTGAATTTTTAAATAAAGAAAGTAATTTATGTTTTGGTTTTTTTTAATTAAATCTTAAATTATAGAATAAAATTTTCTTGTCTTTTTCTATAGTATTTAAATTTCTTTTTGATAATTCACTTTTACTCAGAGTTTTTAATTCCATTTTTTATAAAATTGTAAAATATAATAAATTCATTAGTATATTAATTATCTTAAATCTTGTATAAATAATATAAAAATTAAAATATTTTAAGAAGTGAATGGCATCACGTGACACCACTCCCTCCAATGTGGATCCGCCCATGATCGGTGAACCTACAACTCACCCTTTTGAACCCGTCCATCATTTCTCAAATTCATTTTTTATACCAATAAACTTTAATTTGAGCACCAAAATTTGTCAATATCAACTTTTTTAATAATGGGTTACACTAAAAATTTAATAAAAATGGAAACTTTCGTTAGATATTCTAGGCGGGGTTGGCTACGATTTCATCGAAGAATTTGCGAATCATCATTACCTTGTTCACCTGGCTAATGCATGCACCAAACCCGTTTGCCATTACCCTGTTGACCTCGAATTTAATCATAAGAATTTCGTGGAGCAGTACTTTTTTTTTTTTTGCCTTCATTGTAAGTTTGCTAACCACCTGACGAATTTATTAAGGCTTTTGTGTCTGCCTAACAAAATTTGGGTATGTATCGTTGAATTTGATTGGTTTAGGTACATATGGGAAGCTCTCTCTTTTGAAACTTATGCATATATAACAAAACTAGATGATGACCATTTGTAGGTAGTCAAGTGGAATCTTTTACTAGTAAGTTGGTAGATGGATAAGCTTTTCTTGGAAATAAGATTTCGCGGTCCCTAATCCAATTGTAAGTGCAAAAGTCGTTTGGTGAGAGGAACAGTAGATTACGATTTCGTGTTTCTTTAACATATACATCATATATTTAATTATTTATCATCAATAAAAAGTTTAAATTTTTAAATTTTGGACTATAAATCCTAACAATATAAAAAATAATGTACCGAAAATATGACGATATTACACAAAATTGATTAGAAAATATTAAAAAGGAACAGACAAGAATAGAAGATTTTTGGTTCATAATTAGTATAGGTTAACATAGTCACATTAATGACAAGCTGAGATTTGATTTCAAGTAAAAAGAAAAAGACATGGAAAATTCAATCGTCTACGTATCTTCCAAGTGACGCCTTTTTTTCCTTTAATAAAAAATTCAATAATTAATTATTCATTTCACAATCATTTCCATATGTAGGCCGAAAAGTCCTTTGTACTACAGGCCGAGATATTTATGAAACTCTACGCGCTTTTTGCACTGAACATGATGTAACACTTATTACTTCTATTACCGCAGGTTGTTATAAAACTGATCCAATCAGATCAATGGTAAGAAAAACATAAAATTTAACATTAAATTAGAGCTAGAATCCCCTGGACTATTCTGGAATAGGCGTACTATATGAAATCATGACCCTTCATTGTAAAGTGTTAGTAATCTTATCTCTAGCTAACCGAGATTTTGACGACTCCATGTCCTTTCCTTTCATTCCCGTTGCTTGACTTAACGACGTAGGCATATCCGATTTCCTTTTTTGCCCTTTCCTCTCCATTTTCTCGGATGACATAATCGGGCCCTATCGCGAGTCTTAAAGGAAGGGAAAATGGAAATTTCCTAACCAGACAAAAAGGCCAAAGCCACTTGGACAAAGCAGGGTTTTCTTTTATCCAACTAGAAATCCCCACGTGTTACCCTCTGATCGGGGCATGCTTAGCCTAGGTTACTGGGGGTTCTTTTATAGACGTAAAGGGGCCGTTGACGTTGTTGGGGTAATATTACTAACGTTGTTGGAAACGAAAGCAGGGACTCACTCTCTCCGGTGGCTCGTCACTGGTAAAGAAATTCTTTTAATTTGCTTCTGTTTTCTTCTTCTTCTTCTTTTGGTTTAGTAATGAGCATCAGAGCTGTCCTTGGATATATAAGTATAATTTGTTTATGTGAAATCAGCTGAAATGGTTAAAACCAGTTAAGGATCGTCTGTTTGGTTGGTCGGAAAAGAAAGTAAAAGAGAAAAGATAACTGTAGTCTTAGATGAAGGAAGGAAAGCGAAAGGCTTTTTCCTTTCTTGTTATGTTGGTTAGCAGTGGATGTTAATGTCACCCCGAGTCAATGAGTCAGCGGACCCGAGAGCTGAAAGACGCTAATTGTTTTGGTTTCTTTTCTTTTCTTTGTTTTTTTCCTTCACTTCCTTGGAAACTAAGCAAATAAGTAATCATAGCTTGCAGCTGATCATCTGCTTTTCTTTGAATTTTGATTCGTGAAACAGATTGAACGCGAGAATCCGGCAGCTCAACTCCACCGGAAAGTGAGGTGCCCTTTTCATCTTATCCTTCCTTTTTTTTTTTCTTTTGTTGGTTCAGTTTTTTGGTCTTTGGTTGACTGCGTTTACTCTGAAAGCTACAATCTTTGGATAAAAAAAAATCTTCATTACAAATTTAAAAACTTTGCCTTAAATTAAAATTAGTGTGACATATATTGATTACTCCCTGGATGAATTTTAGTGTTTCAAAGTGTTCCTGGAGTTAAAAGGAACTGGCAATTTGAGTGGTTGCTTATAGTTGACATTAAGTGAGAGGTTGGCCCATTCAGGGAATGGACCTATGTTGTCTTCAATTTATTGTTCATTACTAGTCAACTAAATGGATAATGTTGGCTGATGCTGCATGGTTCTATTTCTGCACTTAATGCATCATTTCCTAGTTTTTTTGGTTTCCCCTTTTAAAGTGTTGCGGAAACTTGATATCCACTAGCTTGAAAGGCCTTCCTTTTCCAGCTGGACCAGATAAAGTATTTGGTCATGAGGTTGTCTTTTGTTGCCTGAAATCAGATCACCATGGCCAATCCGGCAGCTTCCCGACCTGCGGATAATATTGATTTCAACTGCACGTATGAGGAGTTCTTTACCTGGTTCAACAAATATACTAGTGGATCTCCTCTACCAAGCAATGTTATAGATGACAATCCTTACAGATATCGGCCCCAAAATTTACCAAGTAAGGGTCATTATGTTTTCCGTAATTTATCAATAATTACCCTGATTTTTGCTATAAACTAACATAGTGCATCATCAAGAACAATTGGTCACTTCTCTTTCTGAACCATACTAATTTAATTTAATATCGCTTCTGAATAGTGAGTAAGCTTTTGTCTCTATTATGTCATTACAGGACTGTAAGCCTGTTTCTCTGCTATGGTAAACAAGATGTATGTTCAATATAGTTGCATACGCTCTTACTTGTATCCTCCCTATTGTAAAAAATATGTATGTTCAATAGTCTTTGGTCTTTGATATGTGCCGAAGGCTGTATCTCCTCTGACTCTTTCTGAGCTTATTTTCAAAAGTCTATTCATATGTGCTCTTCTTATCACGAAGTCATGGACGAGTTCTTCAATATTGATGTTACACACTAGAGTGGGCATATAAAGGAAACAATAAGGATTGAATTAGTTGTTAAAATTTTGTCCTCAAAATCAAAAGGTAATTCTTATTATTACTTTCTAAGGAAGTTGAGTTCTGATAGGTCTTTGAAAGCTATATCATTGATACAGTGTGTTAATTTCGAAAAGCCATATGTCAAGCATGTGTATTTCTTAGCCATAAGGCCAGTTAAATAATATTTTGTACACCAACGATTGTGCAAGAATATTAGTTTTCTAGAGTTATAAAGCTCATGGCACTTAATTGCCAAATGCAGAGAATTTTTGGTTCTTGATTAGCTCAAACGAGAACATTGATGTGGAACATGGCTTCTGGGAGACTAAAGAGGAGGCCCGTGAAGTGTTCTCAAACTCTGATATTATTGGTTGGAAAACCACTCTTGAATACTATGAGGGTCAAGTCCCTTATGGGCGTAAGACTGAGTATGTGATGCAAGTTTTCAGCATAACTCAGAAGATACTGAGCGATGACAATGAGAAAAAGGTACTCAACTGAAACTGAAAGTCCTACAAGCTTACTTGTTTACATATTGGCTTTATATCAACTCTCAACTGGACCTGCCATTCGTTAGCCAGTTTGGTTGAATGATACGCAGGAAAAGAGCTCCATGTGTAGACTTTCTCTTTTTCATGAGATGCAGAAGACAGTGTGCAGTGCTGGTGTTGAGACTGAAACCAGGAATCACTTAACACAACCTCCTGTTCTAGATGCTAACAGTAGCACAAGAAGAGTTTCCTCAAGCAACCCTGAGGTATGTCAGAATCTGCATCTGTGCTTTTCTTTGGCCAGTTTGGGTTCAATTTCTTTTTCTTTTGTAATCTTTTTGGGATAAATTATGTTCAATTTCACTTTTTATCATTTGACAATATGCATACCTGGTCATATCTTCCCTGGCACCATGTTGACACTTGATGAGCAGCTGATTTTGCATACAAATCACCTTTAGAATAACCTAAAATATCAGCAAGATGGCCCTAGGACACGAAATCTGTGCTTTGATTAGGATTATCCTTCTCACAGAGCAGGAAAAATTCTAGATTTCAATAGTTATGAATCATTTATACTTTAGCTAAACTTCTTCTTAAGTTGGTCAGAGTACAAATACTTGTGCAGTCTGGAAGTTTCTAATATTCAAACTATTTTCTATCACTGCTGGCATCTGGAAATCAAACAGATGAGTTTATTTGAGTAATAGGATGTCTTGTAAGATTAATAAGATACCACTAGACAACTAGATCTAGAAAATCCATGTGCAACTCATTAACATTAGTTGTATAGGAAGAGTATCTGAAGAGGAGTAGTTTTTGTTCTCTGTCATTTTTTCAATAATTAAATTTGGGTGTTCTGTTTGTGCGTTTGAGTTCTAGCCATTATTTGTAGGTGAACAAGCATGATGCTGTTGCAGGGAGACTTCCAGTTCCAGAGCATCATGGAGAGAACCTCAATGAAATGGATTCTTTCTCAGGAGGAGTTGGCTTTCTGGAATTGGATGATCTTAATAGCCCAGCATCACCTTCTTCAAGCTCAGATAATTCAAGTGCCATGAGCCTTTCATCAGGTGAATGCTTTGATGCAATGGCTTTGTTGCAAGACCTTGAGGACCCAGTTATAGAACAGAAGGATGAAGGTAAAAAGCTTAATGTCTCTGCATCCAAAAAATTGGACGAGGTGGTTATAGTTCCACCCACTTTAGGTATGTCAACTGTCTTACTTTGTCCAGCTCATTGGTTTTCCATCTTCTTTCTGCTCCATCATTTGAGATTTTCTTACATTTCCTTAGAAACATACAGCTGTTCCATTTCCTGAAAATGGAAGTGAACTTGCTCTTGCATTTTGAAATTCTTTGTGAATTTATTTCTCTAGAACCGGCCTGATGACAGGACTGCTGAAAACTTTCATATTTTCTGATTCATAATCAACTTTTCTCATTTTCTTGAATGTAAGATGAAGACTTTTCTCAATACCCCAATGAGATGAAACATCATTAAAACTTAAGTTCCTGAACATGTGGCAAAGGATGCGAGACAATTTTAAAGAACGATGCATCTAGCATCAACTGCAGCCTAGTATACTAGTTCTTTAGTGAGACTGAGATTTAACCTTGCAAGACCCACCCATTGCATCCTTGACTTAACTTCAATTTATTGCTATGATGGATTTTTCCCATGGGGTATGCCAAAGCATTGACCTTTGATTGCTTAACAGGATCTGTGGTTAGTGTTGAGGGAAGCAACTCGGGTAGTGACGAATCCTTCAAAACTGCTGGCTCTGCGCCTGTTTCAGCTTCAAAGCATGCCAAAGGGGATCAAAGGGGTGAAGGTCCATCGTCGTCACCCGATAGCCATATGGCAGCATCTGCAGGTGGAAGAAAGAGAGTTCCTTTTCGCGGAATGAAGAAACTTCGAAAGAAGTACTTATGCTTCATGCCATTTTAGGTTTAGATACTTATTTTTTCATACGTATTGCAATTGTCAGAAACTAGTAAATTAAGATATATATATATATATATATATATATATTACATATTTGGAGGATTAATCATCTCACTCAACACTCACAGGGTAGTGAATTATCATATTCTAAATGTTATATATCAGCATGTAAAAGGTCAAGGGCTTAGCCAAATGAATGAAATTGTTATTAAATGATGACAAATGCTAGCCTTAGCATGACTCGCAATCATCTCTCTGACTACCCTCTCACAGCGAGCCTGTTGACAAATACAAAATCATATACTCCTATACTTGACTTGAACATAATATATACATATATATAATACAAATGAGTGGATCTAAAAGCTCGAAGCAGGTGATTTGGAGGCCTTTTTCCCACGTTGGAAGGTTGCTGGTATACATCAGTTTGGATTTGGGTTCAGCCTACAGGTCATGCTCAAGGGCTGTAGGTAGCCCAAAATACCCCATTTAGAGACAGCATATGGGCTGGAGAATTAAAAGGCCCAAACATATGAATCATAAAATCATAAACGAGTGGGCGTCCAAACAACCATTCACCTGTCTTTAATTTGAGATCATCGTTATTTACTCTCATTCCCAGTATTTTAACAAGTTTGGGCGTCATCAACGTAGATAGATATTTCAAGTGTCTGTCGTGCAGGCTGTACGTCATCGACACAGGTTATCCAATACTTGAGGCATCTGTTGTATAGGCTCGGGATTGGAGTTAACAGCTTTACACGGATTGTACGATACTTGAAGTGTCTGCTGTACTGGCACGAAAATAGAGTTTACAGCTCTAAGGAGTGGTTGAAACATGAGGCAGACTAACAGAGAAAAGACCCCATGAAACATAATTCCATGGAGAACCTAGGACATTGACCAACATTTCATCTAGACTCGGAGCCCATTTATGAAAGGTTAGCAAAATCATTCCAAATTCAAAAGAAATTGTCACAACTTTCCACCCAAAAGGCAGTAGTAGCAGCATCTTGTTGCTCTACTTGTTCATTAGTTGGAACAAGAAGAATGATTCTCAAGAAACCCCTTTCCGCAACTCCTTCGACCAAGTTTTTAAAATAGTTTTTTAATAAAAGCAGTGCAAAGTGGGCCTCGTATAAGATAATATGTAGAATACATAATTTTCAACCCGACAAAAGTAAAAAGGAATCGGCATCGACAAAATATAGGAAACATAAATGAACGTATGATCCCAATGAGACAAAATAAAGAGACGCAAAACCACCAGCAGTAACCATACACAACAGATTTCAAACAACAAGTACACAAAATCACTAGTCTCAAGAAGAAAGGTAAAAGAACCTCCCAATGAAATAGCAAACAAGTCAATAAATGGTATATCCCGATCTGGAATTTTTTTTAGAATTATAACGTTTTGTTGGGTGGGATTTTAAGGTTGTTAAGGAAGATGAAGATGAAGAAAGCATGATACAACAAAGACCCAACAAGAAAGTATGATTATTTTATCTTTTGATCATGTTATTATGTTTAAATTTAAGTATAAATTTATACATTTTAATTCAAATTGATTATGTTGATTAATTTCATTATATTGAAAACAAAGGAAGAAATTAAGTCATACACAAAACTCTATTTAACGGCAAGAAAAATTAGAACAAGTCATCATCAGCTTATAAAGGTAAGCGGGACGCCTATGGCAAGCGCCACTTGCATGCCCCATGAAATAGAAATATGTCCAATTGCATTCATTAGCAAATTAATGAACAATACATGATCATGCACGGGTGACTAACTCATAACAACTAAAAAGAAGTTAAATGAAAGACTTCAAACTCAATCACAGTGCCCAGAATACCAAACTTCATTGAATATCCTCTTTAACATGCCTAGATGTGGCGTCACTTTGTTTGAATTAGGGTTTACAAATTTAATATATATATATATATATATAATATTAGAGTATTTATTTTATTAATTAATATATGATTCTCTTACTTAGAAAATAATATACGTATCCACTTCTTGATATTAATATATATATATATATATATATAATAAAAATGAGTGGATCTAAAAGCCTGAGGCAAGTGATTTGGCGGCTTTTTTCCCCTTGGAAGCAGTTTGGATTTGGGTTCAGCCTACAGGCATTGTCAAAGGGCTAGGTCGGAGGGCTGTAGGCAGCCCAACATGCCCCATTTAGAGAGCAGTATATTACCTGGTGAGCAGGAAATCGAGCCATGATCAAAGGGCTTTTCTTGTTTTATAAAAATGAAACAGGAAACAAAGATACCGACCAAAGAGAATTATTATAATATATTACAAATGACGTACGGGTCCATTTATCAATTAGTTCTAAGCCATTGATGATTCTTGTTTTCCCACATGTTCAAGCAAATGAATCCCCACTCAATGGGTTATAGGGAGCCTACGAAAACTAATGTGGCTGCTTAAGTAAATAAGCACCAACGACCACATTTAAATCTTTATACACAATTTTTTTTTTAAAAAAAAACCCCAACTAACAGCAGCCTACCAACATTTACAACATGACCATTTGACCTAAATTTATCTTTCGTATACATGTTTATCTAACAAAAATCTACCGATCATTAATTTCTTTCATTTCATAAATTAAATATAATTAAAAAAAGAAAATAAACAAATTTCGAATCAGATTATATAATTTAAATAGTTAGTAGACAATCTTTTTTTTCCTTTTTTTGAGATAAAGTAATTAATGCGAAAGGAAAAACACAAAACAATAATGTTGACAAGGGTACTACCAATGGTGATTGTATGTATAATAAGGAGCATACCGTGGTCCATATGCACCATTTATGATTTCTCTCGTATTAGTGCCCCCTGCGCACTGCCCATAATTTTATTTCTTCTTCAGTCCTTGACATTTTTCTATGTGAAATAAGTAACCAAGTAAAGGCTTTGCGAGACAAAATTCAGAGGTTTTGTTTTGATAACAGCCTGGTTGTACTAGGCTGGTAGCATCCTCTGCATGGAATGCATATCACTAACGTTCTTCCCCTGTCTGTAAGCCTTCATCTTATTCTTCATCAACTCAGAAAATGCATCATAGAAGGAAAAAAGCCAAGGGGTCCCCATGGAAATGGAAGTAAATTTGCAGCAAACTGTGAAATTATTAGGAGGTGAACAGTGAGGATTGATGACATTTGATTGACAAATTCACAGGGGGGGGGGTGTTTCACATGGCAGTCAAGACGGAAAAAGCGTTGGCAAAACCTGCTAGGAAGGGAGTGAGCAGGAAAGCAGTTGCATGGTGGAGCCCCGATGTCTTGTCTGCTTTATCCATCAAATGCCTTACCCTGGTCCCTCTTGCTTGCATCTGCTCTCCCCTTATTCATCCCATTATTATATATGGAGATGACTATAAGATTGATTTAATTTTAATTTTTTTAAAAATTAAAATTAATTGAATTCATCGAATTATACCCCAAAATCAAAATAAATCCAAACTGATTCATATTGCTTTGATTGATTTTATCTCATCTATTTCCTTTCCTTGTACCTTCCTAATTTTTCCATTTCCTCTTGTTGTTTCCTTTGCCCATCACGTTGTACAAAAATATCCTTTTGTCTTCATATATATTTTGTCTTCTATTTCCGAATACGAAAAACATATAAATATATTCATATGCTTCTTTTAAACAACCTTTAATTTAAGTAATTACGATTATTTCATTATAAAATTACAAATTTTAAACGGATGAAAAATATCTTTTTTTAGTTAAAAACATTATCCAACTCGAACAAGTAACTTTATTGTTTACTTTAAAATATTAAAATTTAATAAAATTGAAATATGTCGTGGATAAAAGTTAGATTCAAATCATATAAAATAAAAATGTGATACATGAAACTTTGCAAGTCTAATTTTAGATTTTTTTTCTTTTTTTCTTTTTGGTTTTGACGTTAGCAAGTTGATAGTGTCAACATTCATTATTTTTTAAAAAAATCTACTTGTAATTTATAATCACTTTTTTCTTTATCTTCCGTTAATTATTTTTTTACCATTTTTATAGAACCTTCTTTCTGGAAAAAAAATGGTAATTTAATCCTGACTGACTCCTACTGCTAAAGTACACCGTCGCCGAATAAGGACAGAGAAACCCACTGGCCTTTAATTAGCAAGAAAACAATGCTGGCAATAGCACTTCCACTGCAACAAATCATCAAAGTCAAAAATTCTCTCCAAAATATTGTCTGATTACACACATTATTAGACCACCATTAATTTAATTTTATCCGAACCAATTCGGTGCGTCAATTCCTACACGAATCACGATACAATCAGCCGATGCATCAAAATCGGATCAAATATCAAACGGCTCTGATTAAATGTCGGGGGGGGGCATAGGGATAATGGTTCGGTTTGGTTGCAGTCGTCTTGTCCCCACTGTTTTGCTGGTCCACCCCTCTTTCAACTTTGTGATCATTACACATGTTAATATGGACATGTCCGCTTTTTTTATGACGCTGTTGCCCGCAAAGTTATACTTTCAATCGGACGGTTCGATTGACGCCGAAATGATCCAACGGTGTTGGCACTTGTCATCTTGAATCAACGGATGTGATGGATCCGTTGTGGCGGGAAAATCGGGTGGCAAAAAAGAAAGGGCCTTTTCTTTTTTCTTTTTTGCCCTCAGTGAGGGCGGGGAAGAGGAGGGAAGTATCCCATGTTGGATAAGACAACACCGACGGTGAATAGCGCTTCCTCTCCCTGTGGGTCCCGGTTATGAATTCCCGGTTTCCGTTACGTTTCAGTATGCGTTACGCTTTCTCTTACCGTGGGGGAGTTGTGCTAATTTTTTTGCTTTTTTATTTTGGTTGCTAGCTTTCCAAAATTACCATATTAACCAAACTTTATATGTTTGCTGAATTTCACGATTCTGTCTAAAATCTAGAAACAGCTAGAAAAAAATAAAAAGACATTAACATTCGTGTCGGTAGCCTTCTTAAAAAATATCTACATTTTTTTTTAATTTTAAAAATGATTATTTTCTATATTGATAGACTTATTTAATAATTTATTTATATAAACTCGACTCTCTAATATTATTAATAAAATTGAAAAACTTACTCCACGATTATAAAGAAAGTACCTTCTTTTGAATGTAATAATGTTGTAATTACTTTTAATCAATCGATATCCTTTTGCGTACATAGTCGTTGAGTTTACATTATGAGAATTGCGTTTGATGTCTTTTGAATAATGGTCTCTTATCCATTAGCATAGAAAAACATTGATTGCTTAAACCTATAGCTGTAGTTCTCTGACATTGTACATTAAAATAATGATTTTTAGAAGAAGAATTTCTCTACTACTATCATGTGCTTCATAACCCAGAATTTATTTTTTATTTAATTTTTAAATAATCTTGAACCTAAGTCGTCTTTAAATTCTTTTATTATTCCTCTTAAGTCCAATTAGTCCAAAACTAGTAGGATTTCCATTGGATAAACCTGTCCGAACTCCGGGAAAGAATGAATTTTGAAATGAGAGAGAAGGACATTTTTGTCATTTCACTGTACCCACAAAACTTCATTTTACCGCTAGTCAAACGGTCAACCGCTCCACACAAAAAACAAAACCACTTGTTAAAGCAGGGAAAAAGGGGGAAGGGAAAAACCGCTAGTTGTATTCGAATCATGCCGCGAACCAAGCATGTTTCTCTCTCTTTCACTGCTGTAGCGCATGATTAACGAGAAAACACTTAAATGCAATTACGTGGCGTGCTGCGATTGGTCCATTTCGGGTCGTCGGGATTCATAGCAACAACAACCAATAAACAAAAACCAGTCACTCTCATCTTTCTCTCACTAAGAAAACACTCTGCTTTTATTTTTTTTCTCTCTCTTTCCTTTTTATTTTTTTCCCCTTTCTCTCTCTAAACTGTGTTTTTTCTCTCCACAAAATTCCCATATTTCTCCTTAATTTCTCTCTCTTTTGCTTACGAAAATCCCACATACGTAACCACCAATGCATGATCTTCCGATCCAATGCAATTTTGATCCTTAACGCTTCGAATTTCCTCCGAGTTTGACCCACACAAGTGACTCACTGAGTTGGGAATTTTTATTTTTTTGCGAAAAAAAAAATCATGTTGGAGGCAATGGAGAGTTCCATCAATGGTGGCGGTTTCTCGCAGTTACAGAGCTGCGGAGACAGTAGCGAAGAAGAGCTCTCGGTGCTTCCGCGTCATACTAAGGTGGTCGTCACTGGGAATAATCGTACCAAATCGGTGCTCGTTGGTCTTCAAGGCGTGGTCAAGAAGGCTGTTGGACTAGGCGGGTGGCATTGGCTGGTAATTCCTTGGAATTTTTTTCGGTTTTGGTGGAAATGGGGTTTGGGGGTTTTATCTGGGAATTGTTTGCTATTGGTTTTTTGGTTTATAATGTGGATATTTTCTTCAAGTTTAAGTAATTTCAAATTTGATTTTTTTAATGTAATGTGGATTCAATTTGAGGTTTTTCGAGCTTAAATGTTTTGCTATTGGTTTCACTTCATTGATTTATATTCTTTTTTTTTTACGATATTTATATTGAATCTTTTTCTCTTTAGTACAATTGCATGTCCTGTTTTATAGCATTGATTTTTTAATAAATCTGCGAAATCAGCTTCTCTTGTCTAAAATTGCTTGAATTTTGATGCTTATGATTCTATCTAATAAAAAAAATGGTTTTTTATTGGTTACAAGTTGCAAATATGAGGTTTTGATTGTGGGTTTTGATTGCATGCAAGTGTCTGTCAATGGATCTGGTATCTTGAAGTGTTTTAGCTGATGTCTGATACTATTCTCGCATTTTTACAATGATTTTTTTATTTTTTTGTGTTTATTTAGTGTATTTTCTTTTTCTACTTGACCTTAGTTGTAGTGCTTAAAATCTACTCTGCTATTCAATTTTTTAAAAAATAAATTAAATTAATTAGGAATTTATGTTTATACAGAGATTACTTTTGGGATTGCATGATTGGGTTATCCTTGGCCTTGGGATCTTGTTGGAATTGATTTTGTAATGTTTCGCTATAAGAAACCCATATTCTGTTTTCTATGTTCTGATGCTGATTCTGCTTGGATGTCGATCTCTCGATGCTCATCAGCTATTCAAAACTTGCAGTAATTTTTATGCTTGACTTAGCTTCCTTGGTTTTTAAGTTGCGGATCATGCAATCAAAGTCATGGCTTGCTGGAGATCATCATCCTTTGATTCAATTGCCACTCCTTGACTGCTGATAAGCAAGAACAGATGGAGCTGGGTTTTTTTTTTTTTTTTAAATTAATTTTCTGCTCCTTTCTTGTAACTGCAGATTTGTTTTGAAAAATTCGTAGATTTCTTGTCAAGTTATATTTGTTGTAGACATGTGTGTGTTTGCTTTTGATTTTTGTTATTTTTTACTCAGATGAGCGCGTGGATCAAAAGACAAATTGACAGTGTTAATTCTAACAGATTATTTTAACAGAATCGTATAATTTTCTAATTTATTCTGGCTTGGTAGTTTCCCAACACTATGATGTAATTAATTTGTTAAATTAGAATAGTGTTTTATAGTGTTTTTCATCTCTCTTCCCTGCCTATTCTGTCATGCCAAAAATTTGGAAATTTGTCTCGATGTGCTTCCACTTCTTGGAGCATATTAGTAGATTAGGCATTTACTTTGTAGCTGATAGTGATATTTGTCTGTCTAATCATTAAAATTCACAGGTTCTTACCAATGGCATAGAAGTAAAGCTACAGAGGAATGCCCTCAGTGTGATTGAAGCTCCTACTGGTAATGAAGAAGATGACGACCTGGAATTCGAAAACATGCAGTGGAATGGATCTGACTTGGGTGAGTTTGTCTTTTTGATTTCATTATTTCAAAAACTGCATCTGCCTCCAAATTTTAGTTTCCTGTATAAGTTTGAACTTTTATGCTGCTTCAAACCAAAACAATCTTCAGGAGGCGGTTAGTTACTTGAGTCTAAATTGTCTTGTTTGTGTGTATAATCCCATTCATGTGTTAGTGCTGACTTGGGGTGCTATTAACTCTTGTGCTGCTCATATGCTATGTAGTGAGTAAGACTTTTGTGTCTTGAAATGGGAGTGCTATAATCCTTGAAGTTTTGATTAGCTATTTCCTTTGATATTGTGATATTGGATGATAATTTTTCACTAGTGGAAAGTAGTTGAGGTTGGTACATAGGATCCATTGTGTCTTCACCTTTAACTTTCACTATTTCTAAAAGCTCCATTGTCTGATTTCTTATCTTTTTAATGGTCCCACCGCACTTTTTTTTTTAATCCTACTTGTTCTATCTCTCAATTTCCAGCATCTGATGACACTCAAAAGTCCCACAGATCGAGGCATAGAACACATAAATCGACCGGGTCTTCTCACAAGACTATGAGCAGGTCCCTTTCTTGTGACTCGCACTCTAAGGGATCTGTTTCCACACCCCGCGGGTCCACGGTATATATAAAAATTATAAATCCCATATGTTTTAATCTAATTTTCGTTTTGGTCTGTTGCCCATAATAAAGTATTGCAAAAATATGTTAGCTATCTATTCTTTTGCCTAATTAGGCTTTTGTTTTTTTCATAATATCTCCCCCTGTAGAAAGTTGACCTCAGCAAACTGGAGATGGCTGCTTTATGGAGATATTGGCGACACTTCAATCTTGTAAGTTTCTTCATGGAGAAACATTAAATAAAATTATCCGTACTGTGTGTAGCACATTACAAGACAAGGAAAACGATAGCTTAAAACCTTCATTGCTTTTGCTATTGCTAGGTGGATGCCATCCCCAATCCATCAAAAGAGCAACTAATTGATGTTGTCCAGAGGCATTTCATGTCACAGGTAACTTATTAAACTGCTCATAGCTTCTCTCTGATTCTTTTTTTTTCTTCTTTCATTATACTGTGCACCTGATTGCATTCTCTCCCAGTGCTGTGAAACTAACAACCTTAGCTTCGATATGATAAGAAGTTTCCATTTGTTAAGCTTATTCTTAGTTTTTGGACTATTTCTGATGACATGGTTAAAAATGGCCTTCTGTTGGTGTAGCAAATGGATGAGCTGCAGGTCATTGTGGGATTTGTTCAGGCTGCAAAGAGATTGAAGACCGTTTGCAAATGACATTGGACAGCTTTTGAGTTTGGTTGTCAATGCTAACAGATACTTGGTGTATCCATCCTAATGTCCTCTTCCCGCGGGTAGTGATATCTGTAAAATATGTCTTCGTGGCTTGTTTATCTTTCCGGTCCCTTGTTAAGTAGGTTAGTATTTACTTCAAGCTATAGAGGTTCTTCCTTTTTGGTAGAGTAGTTTATGTAGATATAATCCAAAACTTTGGTTACAAAGACCTCTAAGTAGCCCCTCTGGGGGCGCCCTTTCTAAGCTTGGTTGAATGTACTGCTGACTTGGGGAAGTGGATTTCTTAAAAATGTATATATTCTTCCTTTCTCTACTTCCTTCATCTCATCTTCTCTTCGAGTTGCCATTGTTGCAAAATGAAAAACGAGACTGATGGCCTTGCTTCCATACTGAAAAAACGACAAAACCTTATGGCTTCCATCCATGACTGTCTGTGAGGTAACTCCTCAAGTTCACTCGATTTTAATACGAACTTACTGGTAGAAACAGGGAAAAAGAAAAGGAACTCTGCTATGCGCCTTGGTTTTTGTTTCATTGATAGCTTGCTACCGATCAGTCATTCATCGTTGCATACGGTCCTAGGATGTCCTAATCTGTAAGATGTCAGTATCCTTCTGGGACCCAACTACTGTCCAATGGATTTCCAATCAAAACCAAGTTATGTACTTATTATGAAACTATCGAAGAAACTTCCCTGGAAAGACTACTTTCAACACACTTATTTCACACAGCAACAATTATGTAGCTTCTGTTATTTAGCCAAGGGATGATAAACCTATCCTCCCTTTTCTCTTCAGAGAATCCGATGCATTTAGAGTATAGTTAGGCAAAAGGTTTGGGTCCAACATCTGCATAGTCCTCAATTATATGCTTCTTTTTTGGTTCATTACAGCTACAACAACAATAAATTTTGATAGGCCTTCCTTAACTCTAATAAAGCACTCAAATACAAAATTCTATTAACTCTTTCCCCAATCTTTAAAACCACTGTTACTGAAAAAAGGGCAGTCGGCAATGGATTCTTGGGAGGTTGATTCCTTAACCAAAACAAGCCCAATAAACAAAAGGGTAAGCATGAAAGTTGAAGTTTGAGTTGCCCCCACCATAGCAATTCAAGGGAAAGAAAACCAGCATGGCTCATAAAGTTGGTTCGTCAGTTTGTTCATTGTTGGATAGCTGGATAAATTAGCTTCCAATTTCATTAGCTTTTTTTTTTTTGGTTACCATTTTTACAGCTTTTCCATTTTCAAAGTCATGGAAGATGGAGATGGCCCCCCCTTTAACCCATGTGCGGCTGCTTTCTTTTTCTTTGCCTCATTAGCCGGAATTTGTACTAGAAACACCGCTGCACCATAAATTCAGACTGTGCCCACACATCTACCACTAGGCCCATTTTCCCAAATCAATATCTGGTCTGTTTCTTCTTTTTTTTACCCTTTTTGCTGCTTTCTTTATTTATCTTCATACATTTCTATGTAAATAGATATTTCTGTATTTTTTTAAAAAAAAATTCACAAAGAAAATGTGTAGTGGCCTTGAGCATCCTAAGAAAGACACAAAATGGACTATCAAGCATGATAAGGAAAAGTGGAAGGCCAAGTATTCCATAGAACTAAATTTGGGCCATTTGGCTCAAATTTGTTGGATTTTAGGAAAATTTAAAGACAATAATCTCTAAATAATTGGGTTGAGCAATCATAGTACATTTTCTGTGGGCTAGATTGGGCCATCAATGGCCCAATAATTGGGTTGTAAAAAGGGCTCGAGGAGAGGATTAAATCTAAACAGAGTTTAGATATACCCTTGACTGTATTACTAAGAAAAAAAATAGCTAAATCAATTATTACTCAATAGTTTCAATATCCTTCGGGGGTAAATGTTTGTTTATTCTCAATTCTTTGTCATATTTGGGATTTTGCTGCTCTTTTTCAAACCCTTTTTCTTGTACAGTTTCAACCATTAATCAAAAGCCAAATCCACCCACCAAAAGAAGAAAAAACTTTGTATTTTCTTTACCCTTCATCTCGACAAAACCATCATCCTTTTGGTCTCAAACATCTCTAAATTTGCGGGCAGTCATCGACAGCTCTTCATTGTCTTTATCTTGGACAGGTTTTTCCATGATTGATCCTTCGAACAACACAGAGAGGAAGATTCAGCCTGTTTTAGTCAAAGATTCTTTCAGATTCATTCTCGGATCCCACATCGTGGGGGATACTTTCTTTTACGCCCAATCTTTTAGCCACTGTCTTACCTAGCCCTTTCGTATTACTGGTCGGAGGTCGTTTGGTCAAAGACCTAAAGCCAGTTTCCTCGTAATATATTCAACAAAAACTGCTTTTCTAATATGACGTGTTCCCCTTTTGTTTCTTTCTACTTTAATTCTCTAATGGAGCATTAGCATTCAATAATCAAGTTGCCCTATAGTTTTAAATCTATTCTTGTTGGGTTAGTTATAGTAATTTAATTTCAGGGTTTGACAATTAACCGATATCTAAAAAATAAAACGATTTCTGAATCTAAAACGAATTCAATAACAAATTTAATCGATTCCTCTTTGATTCATAATTATATTTTGACTCTAATAAGTTATGGTTTGCACATCCAATGTAAAATTAATTAGTGAATCAAGTTACTCCCATGACATGAATTATAGAGTCGATAGTAATGGGACGGACATGCGGTTTGAAATTAATTGATAATAAAATGAAAATTTTTTAATTATGACACTAACAAAGACAAAAGGAAACATGAAAAAAGGAAAGAAAGAAAGAATGGGAAGGATTGGTGATCGAAAACCCTATCAGGAACATATTTTTAGAGGTTTACAGCTATGTTTCATGCTTTAGTTTTAAAAGGCAAAAAGAGATGAGTGCGAGGTTGCAATCAACAGAAAGAAAGTTGGAAATTGCGTGAGTGTTATATTCAGGCAACCCTTTTCTGTGAGGCTTTGCAATCTTTCTATGTTTCTTTTAATGCTAATGCTCTTCCATCACGTCACCAGGCATGTACAAGGCTTTTTGAATGAGAAAGGTGTCCATTTTCCAACTCTAATGTATATTACTACAGTTGATCATTACTAGTCTCATCGACCCCAATGATTGCCTTGAATTTTTTTAACTATGGCTAAAATAATAAAAAAGAAAATTTCTGAATTATATATTCCTTCTTGCAATTAAATTTTCACATTTTTATCGTATTTAATTAAGTTTTTTTTCCTTTTTTCGACTCTATTGAATTTTTATTTTATAAAAAAAATGTGACAAATGTTATTTCAATAACAACTATTACTTGATGTAAATTGAAACTTGACGTGACGTATTATGACGTAGTATGCACATCAACCATCATTTGTATTATATAAATACATATTATCAAGTCTTATATATATAAAAAGTGACAATATTCATTGAAAATAACATACGATATATTTTCAATTAAGTACAAATAAAAAAATTCCATAGTTTTTGGCCAACCAATGATGGATAAACCATATTTCGCCCCATGAATATGATTCAGCCCTTGAGAAGGAAAACAAGAAGAGAAGTTGTAATAAAGGTTGCATATGGACCTAAAGTGATTGTACATGCATGGCACAAACCAGGGGAAGGACCGAAGCCAATTTTGGGAGTTTAATTGTATTATCCTGACAACATACATTTGGGTTGGAAGTTCTTCACTTGGTGAGGTAAGCATATCCATTGGAGAGCTGACACATGAATCAATACTCCTTTTGCAAGTCATGGGATAGCTCATGTACATCTTCCTGATGATATATGTATGAATCCAATGATGCTTACCAAGCACTCTATTCCCCCTTAGTATGGAATTTGCTTCGTATAAAGATTCAATCAATCTGCCAAATTGGGGCTTGCCCTCAAACACCAGGACAAGAATAAATAGGAGGAGGCTGCTTCAGCTACAAAAGGTAGAAACGTATCAACAACAGCATCCACACAACTGTGATGAAAGAGTTATGCAGATTCCGAATTGTGAATTATGACCTTTTACTTTATATTCGCCTCTAATTTATGGTAATACAAAGGCTTAACTATACATCCAAATTACTCCGTCTTGTTGGTTCCATTTACGCCCGTTAAGATAATTTTTTAAAATTATCATGTTAAATGGTATTTTTTCTCGATGTATTCGAATTCATCAAATTAACTATCAATTACTGCATTGAATACGAGAAGATTACTACAAACAAGAACTCAACCAATTTTAAAAAGGAGTAAGTTAGCAAAATCATTTTTGTAATTAAATTTGTTTTATGATATTAATCTATAATTTTCCTATTCATCATATATTAATTTGTAATTTATTACGTCAATTCCAACTTTATATTGGCTTTTCAAGTACTTATTATATTAAATGATATATATTTTTTAATATATTAAAATATATCACATTAGTTGTCAATTGCTACAATTAATATGAAAATATTCCTTTAAACAAGAATTTAAGTAACTTTAAAGAATCTCTCCTTAGCAAAATCTTTTCTGTAATGAAAATTTGTTCAGTGATATTGATCTGTAATTTACATATTCACCGTATGAAAGGAAAAAGAAACTCCTGGGTGGCTGAATTCACCAAATCCAAAGGCAGCGTCATATTTAAGCGGCTAATCCGGCCTAACTCTTGCATGTGGACGTTGGTAGTGGCAAATAATGTCAAAGCCACATGTAGGAATACGTGATCTCACTCGAATCACTTTCATATTCTCAATAAAATGACACCAAAAAGATGGGAAAGAATTCATTGCTATAAGTTTCATCTATAGCTGCTAATTATGGGGCAGATTTCGGGCCATCTTTACCGATACGCCAGTCCCTTTTCCCAACCTATTGCTGGAAGAATCGATAAAGATCTCCTTTTGCTAATTGCTACCAAGAAGCATGCAAACCTTCCTGCAGAATCAGAAGCTGATTCGTGGAGTCCTACAATTGACTTAAATAAACCCTCATTATCCAAAAACCTATGTCATGCACTCCTTTGTTCACTCCTGTCAATTTTTACAATCAGATTCGGATCCCATTAATTGCATGCTAGTACCATGCTTTCTAAGCCTGCCAAACCGAATGCTGATGCCATTGCTTTCTAATTAGCAAATCTTGTCTTAATCCTTAATTTAAAGGGTCCATTAAGAGCAATTGGCTTTCCACTTCATGCCTCGAAAGAGGCTAATGTGATAAAACTTCAAGGGTAATTTGGGTGCAAACCAACAGTATAGCAACTCAATTCTGCATTGGCTGTGGAAACCGACACACCTCCACATTTTGCAGAGAACTAGATGGTATGGAAAAACATTGCATGGTTTGGAGACTAAAGGAACCAGCCTTTGGGATAAGTTTTATCTCTACATATAGCAATGGGCACTCAAGATTGCATCATCCCATAATATCAGTGGAATCCACTCTTTTGCTCATAGGGAAACAAAATGAATAATTGCAGGTCATCTTGCCTAACCACATTGCATGTGATCTCTGATTGATGAAAAATGAGCTGCCTATGTTGGATGGAACCTTAATTATGTGATTGCCCAAAGAACAATGCTTAAGGAGCTAGGGATGGTGCAATTCCTATGCAATGATTTGATTGGACGAGTGCCTTCCTCTCGTATTGCGTCATTGTTCCAAAACATCCTAAGGGCAAGTGGTTGAGTGAGTGGCCCTCGTAGGGAAATATAGTTTGTTTTTGTCACCCGAAGTGCCGTCACTGATTACTCTTAGGTAATCTTTCACGGACCACAAAATAAAAGTGGGGGATTACGTGGAGTAAGCATAGATCTACCAAATCCCTCCATAGGTATAGCCTGTTTCTGGTGCAATATCCCTATACATAGCTTGGTATGCATTTCAAACTTCATGAACTTGTAAAGCCAAGATACGTGATGATTGTAATTTTTACTTGTACTTGTAACTTCTTGTTGAGGATCAGATAGCGTTATATTTCATTATTAGCAAACTAGAAATGAAAACATGGGTGTCCAATGGACGAAATGGTGCAGTGCCGTGGCGGATTCCCACTAACAGAGACCCCTAACTTTGGGAAGTTAAGTTACCACACCAATGGTTGCTGATGATTGCAAGCCAATTGTGGCACGATTCCAGCATGCGGATGCTGTCTGGTTTAGTGTAGGGCACGAAACCAACCGGGATATGTGGACCAAATGAGACGATGTCTCAAAGCTGATATTGACTCATTGCAGAAAAAGAACGTATGGCTCTAACCCTCTAAACCTACCTCCTGGAAAAACCAGGAGATCATAACCTTAAATTTTATCCAAAAAAGGAAAAACATTTGAGAACTTGGCTCGATCATGTATCAGTGGCATGTATCTTTCATGTGAGATGCGAAAACGGGGTATAGCAGACTTCCCACTGCCTCTAGTGTCCAAGAATCTCTCATACACACTCTCAAATGGAAATTAACCCAACAGCATTCTGCATTTGTGATTCCAACCCCAATTTGTTGGGATTCTTTAATTCTTATTCAGTGACTAACAAAACATTCCTGGGGTGAATTTTCTTTCATTCTTTCATGGGATTCTTTCTCATGTTTTCCCTATCACCTCTTGTAGATAGAAGTCCCTACCTCTTTCGTAAGGCTAGGAATCTTTCACCCCACTTGGCTTAAGAATCTCCAAATCACCAGCCGCCCCCCCATGTCAACTTCTAAGCACAAAAAAGAAATCTAATGTTATGTTCATACAATTCTTTTTGATTCATTTCCTTTTTAAACAGAGAAGAAGAAAAAGAAGAAGAAGAAGAAGATATGAGCACTGCACAATGTGCCGCACTTCAATCTTAATATCTATCAGCATGGTGTTGGTTTCACTTTTCGCCTTTATTTTAAAATTATACTATATATATTATTCTAAACTCGCAAGTATCTTTGCACCTTAAGCGTGCCTCGACTTACCCGTACCTAAGAATAAGAATTGCGTAAAGAATTTTGAGGATTAAAAGGAAATGGACATGTTCCTCTGCCATAATTCGTGAACTATGATACTTAAATAGGTGAAGTGAAGGTGCCAAAGTGGTTAATTAGGCACTCTAATTAGAGAGTTTCGTGAAGAATTCTTCAGATGAGAAAAGAAAAGAAAAAAGGGTCTTTTTCCATATGGATATATGGGTTGAAAGAGTTTTATTCAGAGAAGATTTGCGCAATGAGCACACGCAAGCATCATCAGAGCCCCGGAAAAAACCCAAGTCATGGTGTGAATCATGGCTTAGAGACGATATATACTAAAAAGTTTCGTTTTGCTAGCTGTAAATTGTTGAAAAAAAACCCCAAAGCCAAAATGTTAGTGCTCTTTGTCCGAGACATGCTCCCCGGCCCATTAGCTGATGTGTTCTTGTTGTAAAAGATCATGGACATGCCAGTTCCCAGGTGATTCTTAAGGAAAAAAACAGGCCTTTTCCATGATTGGCTCGCCGGTTTATGATTGGTTCAAACCCTCTGACAACACACATCATGAGCTGCACTGTTTCGAGTAAGCAAAAAGCCCCAAATTTACGTTGGGGAAACCACCGACCTAGCTCATCATGCCAAGAGGCAGACACCATAAAAACCAGACACCTTGGGTCAAATATTGGTAACCATGGTTGGTTTAGGCTCCCATCCCTGGTCATGATGGGAAAAAAACGTGTGCAAATTTTGACTATCATCATCGAAATACATAACTAAATTTTCCAAGAAACACACTAGCATGGGCTATAGAGTCTTGTCCAAGTCTCACGCGTAATTAAGACTTGAGACTGAAAACAAAAGCTCTAATGAAACTGCAAGGCAAGTGGCATGCCACGAAGTAAATTTTAGAGTGACAGCTGCAAAGAGGCTGGCCCGCAAAAGTTTCCGACTGTGACCAGTGAGAGCCTCACTGTTTAGTCCCACAAATTCATTGCTATTTACAGATTCGGTTGCCAGTTTTCGGATTTCGTATTTAAATGGATTAGTATTTGGTAATAATTACAGTGATTAAAGGGCAATTAAACTTGATAAAGGAGGTTGATTATTGTGATTGAAAAGACAGAGCTTAATAAGGTCAATTGCTTTTGTTCAGATTCAATGTGTCTCTTGATCAAATCCATTGATTAATGGATTAGTATTTGGTAATAATTACAGTGATTAAAGGGCAATTAACCTTGATAAAGGAGTTGATTATTCTGATTGAAAAGACACAGCTTACTAAGGTCAATTGCTTTTGTTCAGATTCAATGTGTCTCTTCATCAAATCCATTGATTTATTAATATGGTCCTTGACCTTTACGAAATTATATAATGCCACCCATTCTATGTACCCAATTGTAATATTAGTTTTCGTCATGGTCATAATTGATAAATATTTTTTATTTTTTTGGCATTAATATGGAAATTAACTAAGACTCTAATCTAAGGTTTCTATCCAAATTTCTTCATTTTTACTCCTTAGAACTATGCTCAAGTGGAGCAAAACCTTTTTTTTTGGTTTATATAATTGAATTTACTTTAATTTTCCAAAGGAGTGAAAGAGTAAATATTTTAGTGGCAAGTAATGTTTTATCATACATGAATAGAATATGAAGGTAATTAGGAGAAGAGAGAAATGGAAAAACCTATTATTTATTGGTAAATCATTTTACTATTTTGAATGAAATAATTAATGGATCTAATTTAGCATTTTAAAGAAGTACAAAATTAATTATAAACCATTAAAAACAAATGAGTCATTATTTTAATATTATTTATTTTTAAAAGAATGCCGATAAGATATATATTTTAAGAAATAAAAGATTGACTCAACGGTTAAAGTTCGTTCAATCTTTGACATCAATTACTTCCTTATTGTGATAATCTTTCAATGACCCTAATTTGAAATACACAATCATTGAAATACGATACATCTGGTCCGAATTTGGAATACGAAGCTACTTATCTTAAATTGTTAACTCGAATATTATTTCCTAAGAAATCACCTTTTAAGATTATTATAACATCTAAAAACAAAAAAAAAAGAAAATGTGATTAATTTAAGTTCCGTTAGATAATTGAAAATATACTTTCTGAAAGAAAATTTTTTCTATAAAAAACATTTTCTTTGAAAATGTAATAGTTTCTATTACTTAGATGACATTAAAAAAATATATTATCTTGCTTAAANTATATTATCTTGACTTAAATTATCTTGTGAAAAGGAAGATGCACAGAGAAAGAGAGAAATGGAAAACTTAATGTTTTTTTTAACTCATATTTATTTTTTAATTATTTTATTAATTTTAATTTAAGAGTCTGTTTGGTTTAATTTTTTTAAACTTAAAAGTTATTATGAAGTTCTTATGAAAAATAATACCTTTAAAATTAAATTAAAACTATTTGATAAATTTATTTTTATAATTTCTTAGTAAAACAACTTATAAAACCTTAATTTGGATTAAAATTACCGTAAAGCGTATTGTTGGGATTATATATAATAAAAGATTACATTTTTTGAACAAAAATAAAAATTCTCTCAAAAAACTAAGGTGTTTTGAAAGCAAGAGAAGAGAAAATTTCTTTTTGGAGCTTTTTCTGAATTTTTTTTTTAGATTTTGTTCTTGAAAACAACTACTTTTATTTCTTCTAAAGTTTTTCAAAATTCTGTTTGACCCGACTTCTACTTTTAAGAGATAAGTTGAAAAAAGAGTTAAGTCAAATAAGCATTAACTTAATTAATGGTTCTAATTGTTTTTTTGAAAGTTAATTAATGGTTCGAATTTAACATTATAAAATTACTCATAAACCCTTATAAACAAAGGAGTTGGCATTTTAATATTATGAATTATGAATACCAATAAGGGATCTATTTTAAGAAATAAAAAATTATCTCAAACGGTTAAAGTTCATTCAATCTTTGATATTAATTAGTACGTACCATCATGATTTTTCAAAAGCACTAATCTACATACACAATCATTAAAGTACGATATATCTGGTCTGAATATGGAATATCGAAATAAAATTTTTACTCCAAAGTTATTTCTCAAGAAATTTTCTTTTAAGATTATTCCTTAACCCAAAAACAATAAGAAAAGAAAATGCAATTGAGGAATTGGCTTCTTAAAAGAAGAGCTTTTTTATAAAAGTTATTTAAAAATTAATATTTTTTATTATTTGAATAATACTGAAAAACGTATTATCAATTGTTTAAAAAAAAGTGGATGGAGATAGAAGGAAAAGAAAAACCTATTAATTATTTATAAAATCATATTTCTTTTGAAATTATTTTTAAATTAACTAATTAATGGTTCTAATTTAGCATTATAAATTTATTTACAAACCTTTTAAAAAAAGTCAATATTTCAATATTATTTATTTTAAAAAAAACAAGAAATAAAAGATGGACCCAATGGTTAAAGTTCATTCAATCTTTGATATTAATTAGTTACTTAACGTCATGATCTTTCAATGACACTAATCTAAAATACTCAATCTTCGAAGTACGATACATTTAGTGCGAGTTTGCTATACTAGGCTACTTATTTTAAACTTTTAACTCCAAAATTATTTCCTAAGAAATCATCTTTTAAGATTATTATAAAACCCCAAAACAAGAAGAAAAGAGAGTGTGATTTAGGCTCTGTTTGATAATTGAAAATTAATTTTTTGAAAAAAAAAAGGAGTTTTTCTATAGAAGACATTTTTCTTTGAAAATTTAATATTTTCTATTGTTTGGATGATATTGAGAAAAATACTTTGTATTGTGTAAATTATCTTGGGAAAAAGAAGGTAGACGAGGAAAAAGAGAAATGAAAAAGCTATTATTTCTTTATAAATCATATTTCTTTTTAATTATTTTTACTATTTTAAATGAACTAATTAATGGTTTAGCATTTGAAAGAAATATAACATTACTTATATATAAACCCTTAAAGAACAAATGAGTCAACATTTTAATATTACGTATTTTTTAAAAAATAATGAGAAATTTATTTTAAAAAATAAAAGATTGACTAATTAATTAAAGTTCGCTTAATCTGTGATATTCATCTATTATTTTCCGTCGTGATCTTTCAATGACATTAATATAAGAACACACAATCCTCAAAGTACGATCCATCTAGTCCAAATTTGGAAAACTAATCTTTATATCTGAATTAACTTATCTCGAAATTATTTATCAAAAAATCACTTTTTAAAATTATTTTAAAATTTAAAAACAAGAAAAATAGAAAATATGATTTAGACTTATTTTGATAATCGAAAATAAGTTGCTATTTGCTTCTTAATTTTTTTTTTTCATAATTAAGAAGATATGGTGAAGAAACACTAATCAACGCTTCCCGCAATGCCACCATTGCCCTATGTGGAAAGACTTTAGAAAGGAGGAAAGATGTAGAAAATAGATAAAAGAGTGAAAGAAAATGTGAAAATTGAGAAAAAAAAAATATATGATGGTAATTTTTAAATTTATTTAAAAATAATTTTATTGAATAAAACTTTTAATCTATTCTTTATTTTTAGAATAGCTATTACTGAGATGCCTTGTTAATGTTTATTTAGGTTTTTTCAAAAACTGACAATCATTGTGAAGCAAACATGTTGTTAGAGAGGGATTGGGAATATAGGGAATGACTATTTCAGTCACTGGCCAAGCAGGTTGAAAGGGAAATTAGTAGGCTAATTTTGGACTATGAATTGGATAAAATTTCCAGATGAAGGAGGTAAGAGAACAGTGTATTTGAACCTAAAACAAAATTTACGTACAGAAGCAATGAAAGTTATGAAAAGGTAACAAAAATTATTTAGAAGGCAATTAGGACCGGGATTCTGTCATCAAGAAAGATTCTCCCACGACTTTGGACACTATAAATACCAGATCTCTCCCATTCACCCCCACATTCAACTCATTACTCCAGATTCCTCTCTTCTTCTCTTTCACTGACAAGCTCTCTCTCTCTCTGTGCCCCTTGAGAATGGCGGCTCGGAAAACGCTAGCGGAGCGTCTGTTGAGAGGTTACAGAATTCCCTCACCGTTGGTCAGTCCAGAAAACTCTTCGATGATCTCACTGCAGAACGCATCCCGACGGGATTACGTCACCTCGCCCGAACCCGTCTTGCGAGGATTCTTCCGACGTTTCATCCACCGGAGAAGTCCCGGCCAGATGGCTCCGATGTATTCGGAGTTTTTCTCGCTGCCACTCGGGGAGAAACTGGGACAGAGGTTCCGAGGCATTGACATTACCGAAGATCGCCTTTGGTTGGAAGGGCTTACTCCACCTCCCCAGATGGATGCTGCGGCCGGCGAATCGTTGGCTACGATTTCGGTTGAGGATGCGAGGAAGTTACTGAGGGTTTCTCAGGTCGAGAAGCTTAAAGCGAAGCTGAGGGAGATTCCCAAGAGTTCGATTTCTTATAATGAGTTCGTTCAAGTCTGCCTCGAAGGATGCGGAAATCAAGCTCAAGCTTTGGAGTTCGCCAAGATGCTGGATGAGTCCGGAAACGTCATCGTTTTGGGTGACGTCGTTTTCCTCCGCCCCGAGCAGGTATAAAATTTCTCACCGGCACTCTGTTTTCTTTCTTTCTTTTTTAATAAGTCTAAAAGCGGATTAGAAGAGTGCGATACACGCGCTGTTGGAAAACGTGGTCATCATGTTCGACCTGCAAGTTGCGATGTGGGTCTGCTTCTGCCGAAATGGTCAGCGGCGGCGGACCTTGTCATAGCAGTAGACCGAACTGAGTCTAAACCGAGAAAGGCTTTATCCTTGCTCTGTTTTGGATGCATAACATGAAATTGATTAGATGCATGAATAATTAAAACAGACTGATTTTCATTCTTGCAGGTTGCTAAATCAATGGAGACCTTAATTTCACAATCGATGGCCCTCCCAAACGACCCAAGAAGAACAGAGCTGGACGAAATGGAGAAACAAAAGGGTCAAATAGACAAAAAGGCTAAGACTCTGGTTCGCCGTGAGCTCTATTGTGGGCTGGGGTTCCTAGTGGCACAGACTCTTGGGTTCATGAGGCTGACGTTTTGGGAACTGAGTTGGGATGTCATGGAGCCCATATGCTTCTTTGTCACCTCCCTTCACTTCGCCATGGCCTATGGCTTTTTCCTCAGGACTTCGACAGAACCTTCCTTCGAAGGCTTCTTTCAACGCCGTTTCAAAGCTAAACAGAAGAAACTCATGAAGGTCCACAACTTTGACATTGAAAAGTATAATCAACTCCGCCAGGCATTTTATCCCAACTTCTCCCCCAGTGGCTTGCCCAACTTGGAGCTTAACTCAACCTTGAAACATAAAGAGGAGGCCATTATCTAACGCCCGTGCAAGGAAACTAGTAGAGTTTTTTTCTATAGTAATGATTAGAAAACGGATGAAAATTGTTTATTTTGAATGAGAATTTTCATTTCAAGTATCAATTTTCCAGACTTATTAGTCTCATCTAGTCGTAGAATTAAGTAAACCCAAATGTTATGGGATGCAAGAAGCAAGATCTACATCCATGGTTGTAGTTTTAAGTTTTTCAGGTGTATAGTAAATAGTTGTACAGGGATTAAAGGGCTCAAACAGTGTATCTAAAATGAATTGAAGCCTAAGTTGTGCATATAGACATGAACTAACGCGGCTTTGTATTGAGGTCCATGTGCATGTAATTTTAAGGTCCAATCCTCGGGTTGGGTCCTTTGTTAAAAGATACTGTAAAGTTGTCCAATAGTTCTCGTTTTCCATAGACAAATGGGTACTTTTGTGTATTGCTCATTCCCCTGGTCCTTGGTCCCAATGGCCCATGTGCCATGTATGATGCAACTTACAGGCTTAAAGAGCAATGGGCTTCAAGCAGACTGAAGAGAGAAGGGCTTTATACAAACAAATCGTGGCAGGGTGATGGGCACGTAGCCCATTGTTTTCTCAATGGGAAGACAAACAACAGTCTAAATCTACACTCTATTTGGATTTGACAATGCAACCAAGTTTTCTATGTTACTTTCACATCGGATTACCAGTGCTGTCTGTCTACACCATCTCACCCAAGGAAACATCATCCCGTTCTGCAAGCTTAACAAATTTTTCAAATGCGAAAGCAGGGCAGATTTCCAGATCTCTGCCAGTGCTTGTTTTGGAAGAAACAATGTATACATACACCTCACACTCTCACAGGCCACAGCTCACTTTATTTTCTCCGAGAAAAAGATGTTTTAACCCTTTCCTCTTGGGCCATTCCCATCGAGTATAGAAGAAAAATCATTAGAGCATGGTGCCCACTCCCCACTCGACCCTCTGTTTCCAAAAGCCATAAAACATATACACATGAACATGATATTATCCACAACAAACCATGACCCACAGGATGAAGATATTTACTGCTCATTCCCCTCCTCAATCCTCATCCCAGACGCTTGCTTCATTGATTTTTTGCTGTGATCAAGCAGAAGTGGTACTTCTTAATCACTTTCAACACAATATAATTCAACCCTTTTGATTACAAACAACAAAGAATATTATAATGCACCCTAATTTCATGATCTTCGTTTAATTATTCACCCTTTCTACCACCATAGCACATAAGCCAAGCTCAAGTGGAAATTTTGTTATTAGAACTTTTGGGGAGCAAATCTAATATCTAACCACTTCCTTTGTATGTATGCAAAGGCAACAGTCCAAAAACTAACGTTAATCCAACTAATCAGCCCAACAACTTTGCTACATCTAGAAATCTTTGGTAGTGGCATGAGACTAAGCAACAAATTCATTTCCTCCATTTCTGTGTGTTTCCATTCATTTTCTTTCTCAAGTGGGTCCTCTTGGGTCATAGCCCATGTCCTAATCCTTTCCAGTTACTGGTATCCAACCATTCCACAACTTTTTCTTTTTCAAACTTGAACAGCTCCAAATCAAAATTAATTTATTAATCTCACTTGATTTTACAAGCAATGTATCTTTGATTTTATTGACTTGTTTATGTAGGGCCTACAGATATGATGAAACTGATAAAAGGTCCTAATCCAGACTTTTGTGAATTAAAGCTCTGCTTATTATTATTTCTGTAAGCATATTGCCCTTTGGCTCTTGGCCTTCCCTCTCCGGCCTCAAGGTGATAAGAATTTAATTAAATCTTCACAAACATACTCCAATACATCAGTATTAAACAAAAAGTAGCCACTCTGCTTTTCCTTCCATTTCATTATATTCTGAATTACTGCTGTAAACCCAGTTTTCTCAACTGACAAATGGAGACCATTGGATGATTGAACAATTGTTTCGATTCATGCAATCTAATGGCTGCTAGATGGCTTCGATTATCTCTTGTCATGTGAGAGCTTGCACTGTATAATCTCTTTTATTCTTTTAGTTTTTATTGCAGGAGCTGGAATCCAACTTGTCTATGACTTTAAATAGCAAAAAAACTACATTTATAATAGCACAAGTTGTAAGGAGCTCTTAGTGCGATAATGTCGGCAGAGAGGTAGCTAATCTTTAATGCTGTTTTTATCTCCTTGTTTTGTAAGCAAAGGGCCCCCTCCAAGCTCGAATCCGGGCTGGGGTGGGTGAAAGCATTCTCCCATCCCCAGTAAATGAATAAAATCTCTGACTGCTCATGAGGATTTGAATTACCTTTCTCTTAATGAATGACTTTGAATTTCTCGGAGATGCAACGGCCATTTTACCAGTCTAGTGGACAAAAGACAGCATTGAATTCCTAGTTTGAAGGGTTTAACAAGGACTCTTTCAAAAAGCTGAAATTGTTTGGTCTAGTGACACCCCCCTTCAATCAGCAAGGTGCATGAGAATTTCCCTTGAAGTATTTGATAAGGTACTGGATTGGCTTTATTTGGTACAGTATGAACACACAAACAAATATCTATAATATTCTTAGTACTTTCTTTGAAAAGAATAGAAATCCCAAGTATTCCTAGTTGTTATGTTGTTTAATTTGCTACAGCAGTCAGTCCTGACAAGTTCTTACTTTCCTTCACGATAAACCATTTTGTTCAGCAGATTAGAACAATGAAGGTCATACAAATACAAGTTCTTGTTCCTGGATTGGATGGAAAAATGAACTAAACCCTACCAAAAGGAGAACAAAATGAACTCACATATGCAGTTGGAGGGAAAGAAAAGGGGTAAAAGGCGAAATATCAGAAGGAAAGAGTACACATGCTGGTGAAAAAGAATACTACTAGTAGTGGAACATATTATTTTTTTGGCTGGATGTCTTACAGCTGCATGCATCAAAGCCACTCCTCGTAGGTGGGCAAGAAGGAAAAAGGTGTTGGCAGTTACTGGTATACTGGCTACACGAGCATTAGATGCTAAAAGGAGCATGGACCAAAACAAAACACGATAGCAGCCACCCAAAGGAGATTGGTATTTTGTAGTGACTTGGGTTTCTTGGTACATGTTGGCTAATGGAGATTGCGACATGCTTTTCTCATTTTTCGACAAACTTGCAAGCAAATTCGAAACCTTTATCACTGTTCACTACTCACCCTGTGCCTTATCTGCACTGTTTTTTTAGATTTGTTTCTGGATTTTCTGTTCGGCTTCAGCTGTCCCTGTGGAGTTGAGTGCACACCCCATCAATTTGGTTGTTTTTTTCCCTATGGTTCAATCCAAAATAAACCTGAAACTGCCATACTTTTGAAAGGAGCAAGAATATAAGCAAATTCCCCAACTCATTTGGTAATTTGGGTTGTCAAAATCTGCAAGGAAATGATACTAAAATGGAAAGGGCAACTGAGAAATTCAGCTCACGAGTCACTTCCATTGGGGGTCACGAATTTGGGACCCCCGTCCATGTGGCTAAGACTGGAAATGACAGGATCGAGGTCAGGGCTAGCCCCACTTGTTTCCCTATAAGCTTACTAGTCAAGGAAACGAAACGTGGTGGTGCTTCTGCTGCTGCTGGTCCATAATGCAAAGGGTTCCGAAGGTCTAAAACCACTTGCTATAGCTCGCAAGCAGGCATACAAATTATGTTGAGGTTCCATAAATATTTATAAATCTTCTTTTGGGTTTGGTCAGAACAAGGAATTAATTAGGTGCACCACCAGATTCAACTTCAGCTGGATGGCCCAATCTTCCTTTTCAATAATTTTGATGCGGCTTTTGCTTTTTAGTTTGGCATGTAGCAACAACAAACCAATGGCTGTGGTAACCTCTCAATAATTCATCCACCACTCTCTATTCAGGCTGATTACGCGAAGGAAAGTCAGAGGTCTGCCCAATTATGCAACCATCGCAGTTGGCTTTGCTTTGCTTGTGTAATTATGAGAGAACTTGTCTAGCTACCTGGAAATACACAGGCAATCCTGATTGGTGGTAGGCAACCTAATATTATTTAAAAAATGGGCAAAAAAGGATGTCAAACCCAACTGTTGAGATTCAAAGCTAAAAGTACCAGAAAAGCTTCATCGAGGGAGAGTAACTTTAATTATCATGCAAATGGCTTAAATCGGGGAACTTTTCTCGCATGATGAACCTTTTTCCTCCAATCCACCAGCATTATATAATAATCTAAGAATGGCCTCAAACATTTTAAAGAAAACGACAAAACAGAAGTGCTGCCCTTCCAGTATATGCTAAAGGGCAAGATGAAACATTTGAAATTGAAATTCAAATATATGAAAAGATTGGAAAAAAAGGGTCTCTATTGCCCTGAGATAAAGATTATACTTGACTAATTTCTTCAAGTTGGGCACAAGAAACAGTCTCGTTTTCAGTGCTTTGGTGCCTGATTGCCAAGGATTATGACAACTGATCTAACTCGGATGCAAACTAAGACATGGGATTACATTCAAATTGCAAGAGATCAATGATGGAATATAGAGAAAGAGCCAAGTCATTTACCTAATACCCAGAAAATTATTTGTTAGAAAGAAGCCTTGTCCACATCCTAAGATGCTCAACATTTTTACTTTCAACCAAACCTATGGTCCTTATCTGTTTGATATTCATCTTGTTCCATATCCTTATCCCCAAAAAGAAAGGAAGAAATGGGTATATTCCCATCTTCTTCTAAAGCTGGATAAAGAGCTTTTTGTCATCCGCAAAGAGACTTCCCCAGTGACATGCGTTCCCTGGTTGGAAGCTGCCTCTGAAGTTTCCATGTCCTTCACATGTTCCTTTGACAAACAGTATAAACTTTCACCAGTAAAAGCTTTATGAGAAACCCAATGTCGTTTTCCTATAAGGTCGTTACTCAATCTTTTTAACATAAAATTTTATTAATCATTTGAACAGACGGTTCAATTAAAGTTCTTTTTTTTATATGAGAATGAAAAAAAAAAAACAATTAGGGTTATTTTTTGAAGTTGCAATACCGTTGTCGTTAGGTTAATCACCAAGGAAACAAATTTTTTATAAAGCTTTTGATTATTCTATTGATCGAGTAGATGAGCTGTGTTCTAACTAATGTTGGTCAGCAAACACATTTGAAGACAACGATAGATCTGTTTTTTACCCATTAATCTAGTAATAAACTCAAACTCAAGCTTGTACAATTGGTTAAGGAAACACCCAAATCTGACCACTTCCCCCCCTCCCTCCCTCCCTCTTTAGTCTCTTGCTTGTTGGGATTCCTCTGTTTTTGCCTTAACCTTTCAACACACAAATAGGAATCCTTTCTAACCCAACATTCTAGCTCACGTAATGCCCATACCCCAAACATTTTGCATAGCCATTGCTTCATGCCTACTCAGCCTTTTGCTTATCCCGTCCCTTTCACAATCATGATGTACCAAAACTATTTCTCTTGGTTCACGTTATACCAAATCCTCCATGAATTACAAACAAATTAACCCCACTTCCTCATAGCTTTGAGGAGCAAATTTGATGAGCGAAGCCCACCTTTTCCAATAAAATTACCAAAACAACCCCCAATGTTCTTTTTTTCGACGATAAGTATGCGTCCGGGAGGGACAACATTATTATTAAATAACCTAATCCGCAACTTAAAAAATCGTTCACGTGGATTAGCTTGGTAGGTCGATAAAAAGGCCAACATTGCACACTCCTACTTAATAAATTTTGGAATTTGATTTTTAATATAAAGATAGACTAATCTTATGTTGCTATGGTACATACTTCTAATTTTTATTATATAAAAATAAATTTAAGGGGACATATTTGCCACCTATTATCTATTTATTTAATTATCAGAATTATCCAAATTGTGGGACCGAGTGCCTAAGGAAAACTGACACTTTGCAGTTTGAAAAAACGTGGGACCGGTGGGTTTAATATTTGATGGGAGCACCGAAGTTAATAATGTTTGAATTTAATTTTATCATACAATAGAAGATATCTAAAATCTATTCAAAGTTTTGAGCCGTACGGCATGAAATTATCTTATTTAATTATGGATTTGACTGACTTTTTCTAATACTAAGCACTCAAATGTTAATCAAGCATTTGTGTGGCTTTGAAAGAGTAGTTTAATTTTTTTTATTGAAATACTAAAAAAATATTATTTTAAAATTTTAAGTTAATTTTTATTTTAAACTAAATATATTCATGATAATTGTAATTAAAATATTATTTATTATTTTATATTCATACGTTGATGTGATAGTGTATATTCTTTTATATATATCAGTATGTCATATACATTAATATATTGCATTAGTATATGTGATATAAAATAATAAATAATTTTATAATTAATTAATAATTATTTAATTTAAAATAATTTAATATGATACAAAAAATAAAAAAACTGGTTGAATGTGGAAATTAGCAATACGGCTCGTGGGTTGAGTCCTAATATTTAATGAACTCATCCAGCTCGTATGATTTTGTGCCTGGCACTCGTTTTCATGCTGATATTCAAGAGGCAAAGAAAAATTTCAAACGGGGTATGGTTTGCCTTCTTGGCAAGAAATTTGGAGAATTCAAACAATGAAACGTCAACCCATTCTACACCCTCTTCCAATAAATAAATAAATAAATATATATATATTTATATATATTAGCTTCATTTTCGAGTTCGAATTTTATTTTTTAATTTGTTCAAGCTTATCATTCTAGTAAATGAATCGTTATCACTATCTTTATGGTAAAGTTTACATTAAATCAGCATTCAATTTGCATATACTTCAAAATTCATTGTGAAATTTATATGATATTTAATTCATATCACTATTATGTCAATATTTTGTGAAATTGTTTTAATCATGATTTTTTTTCCTTCCAAGGCATTATCCACATCATGCTATATACTTATTATACATATACCAATGGCCATGATTGACAATTTAACCTAATTTATGTTTTATATACTTATAGCATTAATTTTATCAAATTCAAGATAAATAATTCATTGATTACAACCTTAATATATATATATTTAATCATAGTAACATTATTATATGTCTCAATCAATGGGTAATTGCTTTCAAATTGGCTATAAAAATATGGATCACATTATAGCTACAATGGGATTTTATTTTTATTGCTGAAAAACCGGCTTTTGTTGGCAATTAAATTTGAGAATGACGCTGATAACTAAATATTGGGCCAGCCAAATATTTATACAAAGTTAGAAGATTTTAGATTATAAAATTTCTTAGATTTATCTTGTCTTGTATTAATTCACAAGACAATAGCATATAAGGATAAATAAATGAAATATGGAAAAGGGTATTTTCAATTTTTTATTTTTGTTAATGATAATATTAAATTTTTTTGAAAAAATTATCTGAAAACTTTATACTTATTTTGAATGAATTATCCACTCAAAAATAATATAATGGAAAAAATAATTAATTTTTATTAAATAACTGAAAATTTTACCCTAGTAATATATTAAAATATTAGTTCGGATTTAAGTGAATTAATTGTTATATTCATCTCATTTCGGATATAAATGTAATTATAAAAATTTATTTAAAAATCTAATTAAAAAAGGGTTTTTTTTTCTTTATTCATGTAATTTACTTAAACATCAGGGGCAATTGTCTAGCTACCTGATATTTATTTAATTTCATATTACTAACTTTTTTTTAAAAAAATTATTTTAATATTAGAAAAAAATAAAAAATTATCGTGCCTACCCACCCCACCAATCTATTTGATTTTCTATCATCTCCTCTTTTTTTTCTTCCCTGTTTCTTTACTGTCAGTGTTTCTTCATCTCTCTGCACACCCAAAAAAAAAAAAAAAAGAAAAGAAAAGAAAAAGAAACCCAGAAACAGTAAAGAGAAATAGTTTAGAAATCGTGTCTTTTTAGCAGTGTTAATTCACTGCTAGAGAACAAACCCCATTTTCTATATTGAAAAACAAGCTGAAATTTGTATACCCCAGAGATTCAGGCTTCTTTTCTCTTTGTTTGTTTGCTTGGGCTTCTTCAAATCGAAAGAAGCTCTGCAAATTTTTGATTTTGTTTTGGAGTATTTATTTTTGGGGGTTGCATTTTGGAATTGAAATGTGGAGCGAAGAGCTGTTTGTCTGGGTTCTGAAGACGACTGGAGAATCGAGGGAGATTTGATGGAATTAGAAGAGTTCATGCTTTACTTTTTGGACATTTCATGGAGGTTATAATCCGGTTTGGTTCAAGCACTGTAACCAGATTTGATTTTAAGCTTCGATTTGCCGCCGTTATATTCGAGGTAAGCTTCGATCTTACTGTAAATGTTTTATTCCCCTCCCCAGAAAAAGCTCCAAACTGTTTGAATATTAAAAGGCCAGGAAGATTTATGGGTTTTAATTTTTGAAATAAAAAAAATGGTGCAGAACTCTTGGTTTACTGCGAAAAATAGTTGTAAAAAAGGACAGAGATTTCAAAATTTGCTGTTTAATACTTTTAATTTTTTCTTCGTATAAAGGTGGGTTTCATTTGAGTATGCATAGTTTTATTTATTTTACTTCATATTTACTTCCCTTTTCCATAACCATTTTTATGGGTCGGGGTTCTTTCCTTTTGGAAAGCTGTTCACTAAGGGTTTACTTGTTGGATAAAACTGTAAACTTTTAGTTTGATTAACTATTGAATTTTGAATTTTAAGCTGGGATTTATATATCTACAGCTTTAGCCGTTCCCCCAATATTAGTACTTTGAATTATTTGAAGCTGAAATTTAATGGGGTCTACGCCATATCAGGTAGTTGAAGTTGAGCTCATGATTTGCAAAAATTTGATCTTTGTGCTGATGTTAACCACTCTTAGCTTGGTTTTCTTAGATCCATTGTTGTGTAGATTTTTTTTCTTGGCTTTTTGCTTTTAATTTCTGATTTTGGGGTTTTTTGTTTGTGTGCATTCCTCTGAAACTCAAGATTTTCTGGTGTCTACTGCAGATTTTATTGATATTGTTATGGTTTGAAGCTTCTGCTGAAAAATTTCGGGAGCATCATCTGCAATGGAGAGGCCAAGAAAGAGGAAGTAGTGAAAACATTGTCTCACATTCATGTATTCATGACCAGATAATTGAGCAGAGGAGACGGCCAGGTCGGAAGGTTTACTCGGTTACCCCACAGGTTTACGAGCACTCTGGTATCTCAAATCATGTTCATCACAAAGGAAGGTCGTTGCTTGGGATTCCTGAATTGCTTGGGCATCCAAAGGATGCTAAACAACCTATAAGAATATATTTAAATTATGATGCCGTTGGCCACTCACAGGATAGAGATTGTCGAAAAGTTGGTGAAATTGTGAAGGTGAGTGCAATTGTTTCCTTGGTAAACTCTGTATCTTTGCAGGTCTGATCACTGATTGTAAAACTAATGTTGGGTGCTTGTTGTTTGCTTTCTATGTTTTGCCGTTGTTTTGGCTTTAATTTCACCAGCTCGGGGAGCCTCCTGTGAGTTCTCCTCCTGGCACACCCTCCTGCAATCCTCATGGTGATCCTCCAATTTATGGTGATTGTTGGTATAATTGCACTTTGGATGATATATCTGGGGACGACAAGCGCCGTCGTCTTCGCAAGGTTTCACTTTATACATTCTACAAATAAATTTGCTTTCCTTTGAGTTATGATTAAGCCAATGCTAACTTTTGAAAGAAATTTAATGAAGGCTCTAGGGCAGACAGCTGACTGGTTTAAGAGAGCCCTGGCTGTGGAGCCGGTGAAAGGCAATTTGAGATTGAGTGGATATTCTGCATGTGGACAAGATGGAGGTGTACAGCTTCCTCGTGAATATGTTGAAGGTATCTCATTGCGGTTCCATTACTTTGTTTAGATTCCATTTTCATCTTGATTGGGCCTCTAAGAACACTCTCCTGTTAGGTTCATTCTTATTTAACCGTTCTCTTTGTCTAATTTTTGTCACAGAGGGTGTTGCTGATGCGGACTTGGTCCTTCTTGTGACCACAAGACCTACCACTGGCAACACTTTGGCATGGGCAGTAGCATGTGAACGTGATCAATGGGGCCGTGCAATTGCTGGTAATTCTTGTTGGCCTATCTCTTAAGTGTGTATGCTGCTGTTGTGTGCAGTAGAAATCTGAAATCAGAACCAATGGTGTACTCCTATTTTGTAGGGCATGTGAATGTTGCTCCTCGACATTTAACAGCTGAAGCAGAGACTTTACTTTCAGCTACTCTTATCCATGAGGTTTGTTGATGTTAATTTGATGAATTTGGAAGAGTATAGAAGGAAATTTCGTGTGCTAAATGCCATGTTTGTTTTCATCCAGGTTATGCATGTTCTTGGCTTTGATCCGCATGCTTTTGCCCACTTTAGGGACGAGAGGAAAAGGAGACGTAGTCAGGTAATTACATGGCATTTACTATAAATATGCCCTTGAGACACATCAAAGCAATTTTCATAATAAACTTTGGATTCTGAAGTCAAAGCTCAAACCCTAATGACTTGTGCCTTTGAAATTGGAGTTCAGTTGAACTTTTAGTACTTTGTATTTGTAGGATTGCTTGTGAGACTAAGTTGCTTATGTCTTGTAATTACCAATACAAAAAGCATACATTGCTTATTAGTGATCTTTGTATTTCACTGGACACAGCTTAAAAACCTCATTATAGCATGGTTGTCCCTGTTTGCAGGTTACTGAACAGATCATGGATGACAAGCTTGGGAGGATGGTAACTCGTGTGGTGCTTCCACGTGTTGTCATGCACTCACGACATCATTATGGGGTATTGTTAACTTTTTCATTGTGCTGGCCTTTTGTGGCTTTAGATTATTGAAAACACAATGGGAGATCAAACATATGGTTGATGATAGTTTCCTGACAGGCATTTTCAGAAAATTTTACTGGCTTAGAGCTAGAAGATGGGGGAGGACGTGGCACATCAGGTTTTCAATTCTGTTTTTGTTTATTGTGTCTTTTTCCTTTCTATTGATGCGTTGGTTGCAGATTTTCAACACAAGGATACTCTCCCAAAATTAGCATACAATACACAAATATGACTCATAATGGAAGATGGTCATTAATGTTTAAGTGATGGCTTCACTGCAGGATCTCATTGGGAAAAAAGGCTTTTGATGAATGAGATAATGACGGGATCTGTGGATACTAGATCAGTAGTTTCAAAAATGACTCTGGCTTTGTTGGAGGATAGTGGATGGTATCAAGCTAACTATAGCATGGCAGATCGTCTTGATTGGGGTCACAACCAAGGAACTGATTTTGTTACTTCTCCTTGCAATCTCTGGAAGGGGGCGTATCACTGCAACACAACCAATTTGTCTGGTTGTACATATAACAGGGAAGCAGAGGGTTACTGCCCTATTGTAAGTTATAGTGGGGACTTACCTCAATGGGCTCGGTATTTTCCTCAGGCTAACAAAGGTATACCCTTGTTGGGTTTTTTATCTGTCTACTTCATGTTTTTGAGGGCCTTGTATTTATGTTTCTGACCTAAACACTACTAATTCCTTATTTCTGCATACTAAAAGTTAGTGTTTTAACTGATGAATGTTGAATTTTCGAGTCATAAATAAAGCAAAATTATTTTCAGTTTTGGTCTACATCCACATGTTCTTCCTAATGTGATGCTTGTACTCTGCATGCAACCTCAGAATGGTAGCTAATGAACTGATTTCAAGATATTGGCATATAATGCAATCAGTGTTACACTTATCATTTATCAAAATTGTTGAATTTTTAGTTTGCACTCCTTGCGAGGTATATAAACTTCATTTATTAACCATTGCAGGTGGTCAGTCCTCATTAGCTGATTATTGCACATACTTTGTGGCTTACTCTGATGGATCCTGTACAGACACTAATAGTGCAAGGGCTCCAGACAGAATGTTAGGTGAAGTGAGAGGGAGTAACTCCAGGTGAGTTCTGACCTTAAAAAACTTTCAGGGACGTAGTTTAAAATTTTCCTTTTGACCCTAGACATACTTTGAACTTTTGAGGCAATGGCTGATAAAATTTTATTTTTGTGATTACATAGGTGCATGGCTTCATCCTTAGTACGTACTGGTTTTGTGCGGGGTTCTATGATCCAAGGAAATGGTTGCTATCAACACAGATGTGTAAATAACTCATTAGAGGTATGGATTGGCGTTTGTAAAGCCAAGTTTTTCACTTGGTAATTTTTGAGTAAAAGCGGCCTTGCAGCTTGTGAGTTGTGATCTATGCGCTGTGGGCTGTGATCTTAGTTTTTTCAAAATACAGTTACCCTGTCCAATACTGATTTACTGCAATTTCCATATTACAAGAAATCTATTTCCATCATGGTCTGGCTGACTGAAATATTCCTCTTGTTTATAACAGTAAAAGTAAAGCCGGAAAAGTATCATCTTGCGCTTTGAACTTTAAGCTCTTTCCTCCCTGCCATTTGTCATTAATTTTGTTAATAATTGTTCTTTTTAGGTTGCTGTGGATGGTATTTGGAAAGTGTGTCCCCAAGCTGGTGGACCAGTTCAGTTCCCTGGTTTTAATGGTAATATCGATCTACTGACTTTTCAGTCAACAGGATCTATTTATATGCATTAATGATTTGTTTTGATGTTTTATCTGCAGGTGAACTAATTTGTCCTGCTTACCAAGAACTCTGTAGCACTAGCCCTGTTCCTGTGGCTGGGCAATGTGCCAACTCTTGTAATTTTAATGGTGACTGTGTCAATGGGAAGTGTCATTGCTTTCTTGGATTTCATGGTCATGATTGTAGTCAACGTGAGCTCCCGAATCTTTCCTTATTCATTCTTTAGCTAGTATACAAAATAAAACTTGGGTCATGCCATATCTTCCGAGCTAATCCTTTTAAGTATACTGGTACTTATTTTTCTTTGTCTCTTGGCTTATATAATTTTCAGGATCTTGCCATAGCAATTGCAGCGGGCATGGCAAGTGCCTGTCAAATGGGGTCTGTGAATGTGCAAATGGTCATACGGGCATTGACTGCTCGACTGGTAATGTGTTTATTTGTTTATTAAACATTTTATTTTAATTATTTTAGTTGGAAAGTATTCTTACAGTTATGGAATAGTTATTGAATGTGACTTTCAGAGTATACACTATACTATCCATTTTAGTGGTAGTTCATGTGGAGAAAAAGGCGAGGGCTTCTATCTTGTCGCATCTTTGCATTGACCCTTTTAAAGTGCCTTTACTTGCATAGTTCAGCACACATATGGAAGATATGCTCTTTTTTATTTTATTTTATTTTTTTGAAGAAAACAGAACTTAAATAATTAGTGGTGTTTCAATATGCTGACCCATTCATCAATACCTCTAAGGTTTTTCATTTCCTTACTGAAACAATTTCATGCTGTGTTGTATGTAATTCTGCTCATGCATATATCAGGGGATAAATACAGTTAATAAATGCCATTTTTTCCCCTCTCTCTTACCATTTTTATTGGATTGATATGCAGCTGTTTGCGATGAACAATGCAGCCTCCATGGTGGTGTATGTGACAATGGAGTTTGTGAGTTCCGCTGCTCTGACTATGCAGGCTACACATGCCAGAACAGCTCCAGTCTCCTCTCTAGTCTATCAGTATGCAAAAATGTATTGGAGAGGGAGTTGTATGGGCAACACTGTGCACCCAGTGAGGCAAGTATATTACAGCAGCTAGAAGAAGTTGTTGTCATGCCCAATTATCACCGTCTATTCCCTGGTGGTGCTCGAAAGTTGTTTAATAATCTCTTTGGGAGCAGCTACTGTGATGCAGCTGCCAAGCAACTGGCCTGCTGGGTAAAGTAGCCCATCCTTTCTCGTCTGTTTCCAAGCATTATTTTTTCTCTCCATTCTTGTTTTGATTTTGCTTCTCGTCCCTCTCTTTCCCTTAATTGAAGTGGTATAACTTGACTCTAAACGCTGATCTTATATGACCAGATCTCGATCCAAAAATGTGATAACGATGGGGACAACAGACTACGGGTATGCCATTCAGCATGTCAATCGTATAATTTAGCATGCGGAGCTTCACTAGACTGTGCAGACCAAACTCTCTTTAGCAGTGAAGAGGAAGGTGAGGGCCAATGCACAGGCTCTGGCGAGTTGAAGCTTTCGTGGTTTAATCGCTTGCGAAGTAGCTTATTTTCAAGCAATACGTCTTTGAAAGGAACGTCTGTAAAGTATAGGCAGTATTAGCGCACCCCCTCCCTCTTTTCTTTTTTGTTCTTCCAATCTCCCCCTCCTTTTGTTCTTCTAATTTTGGCTTGTAATTTTTCTAGGCTTCGATTGTAGGAAAAGGTGGCACTCATTACTGTGCCTTAGAATGTAGAGTTTCTGTGTTTTAGCCCAAAAGTCAGTTAGAAATATTTGGGCAAGGATCATCAGGCTTTCCAAAGATGAAAGCCTCTTGTAGAGAAAGTTGAAAATGTATTGAAAAGTAACCAAAAGGAAGAAAAGGAAAAAAAAAACAAAAAAGAGTGACCAGATGTTTGGCCGAAGGCCTTGAAAGAAAAGGAAAAGTCTCATATCTTCTTATTTCTATGCCCTTCTTCCCTCTTAAACAATAGGCTCTGAAATGGTGCACTGATACAAGCAATTAAGGGTATAAACTTACCCTTTTTGGTAATGTAGCATTGGAAATTTTCATATGCATTGATACGTATATTGAGCTTGTTGCAATGTAGAATGTGCTTTTGAGGTGCAATACAAACAACAGATTTGTTGTATTTGGTGGATTAAGAATCCAGCTGCAGCTGCTGCTATTGACATTGCAACATAAACACTGGTATGTTGCTCTTGTTTGATCAATAAGCAAAGATTATATACAGAGAATGAGCTAAATAAGAAGCAACTGATACTGCCCTATTCAAACAGATGAGAGATGCCCTTTGCTTCGGAACCAAAACCCTTCACATTCCTTAAATAGTTCAATAGTTGGAAGTTAGAGACAAAGAAGACATGGGTCTTTGTCTGGTTATGTAAACCCACAGCATTGAAAAGGAGGGACATCAGACTTATTCAAGTGCAAACGCAACCACCCCATTGAAAAAGTTGTAGCTCACGCAAAGCTTATGGGCTTTTTCTCTTCTTCATCTTTGGTTCTTAAATTTCCTGCTTTCACATTTCTACACCATTTTCTTTCTCACCAAACAAACCAACCACAATCTTTAAAATCAGATAAGAATTTGCTAACTAAAAACACCATACTTAATTCATCTATTTGTAGGCAAATGAAGCAAACAATTTGGTTTCAATATTGTAACTTACAATAGCAATCTAAATCAATAAATACCCACAATCCCACACATCAAATTTTCCAAAGAAAGTAATGAATACCAAATTAATATGGGTTCAGACATGAATCAAGATCATGTTCATGACTCGGTTGGACAGAATGTGATCAAGTAATCCGAGCCGGAGCAAGTGCGAGTGCTAGAGGCATCATCGTATGCATAGCTATAAGCCGTGGGGCATGCGTTCTTGAACATCTCCGAGTACTGTGTTGGTGAGCAGGTCTGGGGAGTAGCGTGATCGCCGGTGCAACAAAACTCCGGCGCGTTGAACGCAGCGCAGGCGCTTTTACAAGCGACGATGGAACCCGAGTCCATGACCCGCAACTCAGTCGGGCAGTTTGTGTTGAGATCGGTGACGCAGCCTGCATACTGGCAATCCCCTGTGCCACCAACTGCCTTGACTCCTAAGGCAACGTTGTAGCCATCCACGAGGCTAACATCGTAAAAGTCCTTATCACTAGAGTCTCCGGCAATGGTGAACTCTACCAAGGTGACGGGTGGCGCACCACCGCCGGTGCACTTCAGCACGCCATCGCAGTCACCGGTTATGCATTTGCCAGAGCCAGAGTTGTCGAATGTGCAGCCGGTTCGACCCCAGAAGCGACCAGACCAACCGGGTGGAGCCTGATATTTGGCTGACGAACCAGGTGGCAATGCAAAACCGCCGTCACCAAGGGCAGCGCTGTTTCCTGAGAGAGAACCGGGCCACACAGTGAAACTGCAATGGTTTTGGAGCGTGAACAGAGTTGCTGAAGCAAATATCGTCCCTGAAATCGTCGTTACAATAAAAAAGCTTAAAGCATTGAACTGAAACAGATTCCAAATACCAAACATTAAACTTTTCACTACATAAAATATCAAAGCAAACAGCTTTATGTACTAGAAAAAAGGAACAAGGAAAAGACAAATCATTACAATCCCACATAAATATCCATGCTGTCATGCAAAAAAGGACAAAGCATTTACCAAATGAGAGGAGATTGAATAGAAAAAGAACAAGATAAACCCTGGAGAAAATCGCCATTACGGTTTCTGTGAGGAAGAAAATGAAAGGAGGGAGAGGCTTGGAGTGATTGGAGCAGAGGATTCTGATCCGGTGGGGCGAGTTAATATAGAAATTTCCTGTATTTATACCAGGGTCCACCGATATATTAAATCTTCGTCCTATCTTTTCGTGACCAAGATTAGATTTTGGGGTCTCTTGGAGATCATCCAGTAAATTTTGAATTTCTTAGATTTTTGTAACCTCTGCTCTGTTTCGGATTCTCTTTTAGAGCATTGAGCAAATTATCAAATAATTTTTCTTTTTTACATACTGTTTGGCGCCTGTCTTTTCGTGGTCGGTTAAGATAGTCGAACGCTGAATCCCATGTTGGGTTCGGGGTGTCTGTCATGGGTGCGTGTAAATCGTGTTCTATGAAATTTTTATATTGACAGTTTATCAAATATAAAATTTTTTATGTAATATCTTTTATGTTTATAAATTTTGATTGAAATTATATAAAAATTTATTAATTTTTGAAATAAATATTACGTATCTAACAAAAAATATTTTTTAAAAGTGAAATATTCATTTCAAAAATTAATAAATCTCTTTAAAATTTTAATTAAAATTTAAGAAAGTCAATTTTTATATTTTATAATAAATTATAATATTACGTGTAAATTGATTTTATCCCATGCAATAACAATTTGTATGAGTTTTATATAAAGTTGTTTTAATTTAATTTTTATAAATTAATAGTTACAATATTTCAATTAAAATATGTTGAGATTTAGAAGGTAGACAAATTAAGTACAGTACTACGGGTTATGGTTTCAATTCAAAATTAAAATTTGATTTGCACGTGCAAGAGAAGCATCGAGTCACGTGAGGAAGACAGTTTTTTCCCGCCAGACATACAGGATGCAGAGAGAAAAACAAGGGATTAATATGAAGCTACCAAAGTGGTTTGTTCATGGAGTCATGGAGGTCATGCTGTCGTGACGCAACAAGCGATTTGATCCTCCCCTTCCTCCCCACGTGGCAAGCATCAGCACAACCTCCGATCCTCACACGTCCTTAGGTACTTAACCCACCCCCACCTCCACCACCACCATAACCACGTGCTTGTTGCCAAACTTCCACCATTCCCCATAATTAATCAACTCTATTAATTTTTTCCTACGTTTCCTCCCCTTTAAACCATTGTAATTTTCTATTTACAAGACATTAAACTGGTTTAACTGATGATGATCTATCGATAGTTATACTCGAACTGTCATGGTCTATATTAATTTATAAGGTATTGTATATTTTAATTCATTGAACACGATTTTATTTTATAAAATTTATGATTTTTTTTAAATTGTGACAAAAGATACACACAAAATATTTTATTTTTTTCGTAAGTTTTTGGTGATGAGTCGAATTCGTTCCCGCAACGCCTTTTACGACTATGGTTAGTAGTTACCGTCTATTTGATTGATTAATTGACTTGGGAGCAACCCTGGAACAATTTTTCCATTTTTTCCATGATTTCCGCCATGATGTTTTAAATGTTCATAGTCAACATGGGGACTCACTCATTATTATGGAGGTAAGACCCAACACGCTAAGAGAAGAGAAAGGTTGTTGTTTACAGTAGATTTGTAATGCCATTGGAAAAGCAATGGAGAAAACAGCTTATGATAATGTCTATATGTTATTAATCATCTTGATATACTACTAATCACGATGACTAATCATTGGTATTTCCTGCAATTATTTCATGGATTATTACTTCATCTCTTTGTTCCTTTTTTCTTTTTTTTCCTTCTATCCAAACAGGAAAACTTTCCGTGCAGGTTTGATTTTTGGTGACAAAGTGAACCTTTCAAATTTCTTCCTTTGATTTGGTCTGGGAAACTTGCAGCTGAACAAACAAAGCTTGCCCTGTCTGTTTATGTGATGAGTCGATTGTTGTTATGTCCCTTTTAGTTGAACAAACCCAACATCAAGTAAAACAAACAAAACCTACACTTTTTACAGACATAGCCATGTTTGTTTGCGACAAGGAGACAGCAGTAAAGAACCACCCTTCACCATGCCTCTTTTGCACTATAATCCTAACCGCTTATTTCGTTTTTAACTGCCCAAAAGCTATCTAGTGTTTCCTTTAGTAACGCAAAGTAGCAAAATTTTGGAAGATACTTCATGATGTAACTATTATTTTTTCCGTAAAATGTTATCTGACAGAGTGTGAAGTATGTAGTGTTCATGTTTATAACTCTATTAAAATATCTTATTTGATATAAAATTAAAATATTTTATTTATTCCTGCCACACGCAAGATAAGGTTGCAAAGGATCAGCAATAATTCCAGCAAAAGTGTTTCATTTAGTCAGATTTTGATGATGAGAACTCAGTAATTGACTCCTAATTGTCTTTTCAAGTGAGTTTTGATGACAAATTGACCAGCCAACTGCTTATAATTGGTTCTCTTTTAGCTCTTCCTTTATTTCTTGAGGAGATCAAATGTGGGCTTTATCTATATGACAATAGCTTGTTGAGCTTTTCACCTGTGTCTTAACCATCACATGGGATCAGCTGAGAACGTAAAGGTGCAAAGTTTCTTGAGCTGATCCAATATCGGATCAGGTTAGCTCAAATAAGCCAGTACAGCGGACTGGGACATGGGCAAGGAAGGGCGGGAATCGAAGTCCAACAGTCCAATTCATTTCTGGTGAAACCCATTATGTTGAGGAATGGGTCGGGTCGTGCCGGATTTGACTTGTTAAGAACGTTTGTCCGATGGACTTGGCCCATGGAGACCCCCACTGGGAAACAAAAACCAAAATGAAAAGCACAGCAGAGAGATGTCAAGGCATTGTAATCAGGTTCAAAGGCCAAAAATTTATTCGCTGGTAAATTAAATGTCTTTTGTGACGAACAATTATTCATCTCTCTTGCCCTTTGGGTAAGACAGCGGTTTTACAGAGCTTAGAACTGGCATTGGGCGAATTTTATAATGAGTAATGTAAGCAAGGTATAGACAAGCTAAGCTTACATATATCATGTACAAATTGGAAGAAAAGGTAAGATAAGTGAATATGGCTGTCAAGGATATTATCACTGTTAGATTTAATAAGGACTTCAAAGAAGAAAGTTCTTGTTGAGTTCCTTGGTTAGGAAAATGTCCCTGAGATTTGAAATCTGAGAGCAACTGGTCCTTGAGCTTGAATGTATCAATTAACCAAGCAGCAGCCTCTGCATTAGATGTTGGGATCTCCTTAACTGGGATACGTCGAACATGAATGTGAACCTCTGATGGATCCACACCAAAAACATTGTCCAGAAAGAAGGGGCATTGGTGCTTATATGCAATACTCAAATCGTAAACTGCAGTTAAATCAGAACATAGAGGAGGGTAAAAGTTTTAGAAGAAGCTATATCAATAGAAGCCATGATTACTCATCTAACATATTCACAATGTGTGCCAAGAGTTAATCCTGGACTGTGTAGTCACCAGCATTGTGAAATTCTATGTTAGTACGATAGCATCAGGCAAAATTAAAGCATTGAGGTTTGTTTGAAATGAAGAACCTGCATCCAAAGAGTCCCTAAGTGTTTCTAAGCAAAGGCAAAACCCCCTTGTTCTCGGTAGCAGCACATTTGTCAACACAGGCAATCCAACTTCAGCTGCAAACTTCTGACTGTTCCTGCATTTTTCTTCGCTGCAAAAAAATGGCAAACGAAGTATTAATACTTGTCATAGATCAATCAAGAGTAGTTGGTTTTTTCTAACAAAAATATCATTTTGTAAGTTCAAAATGATACATAAGGTGATACAAGATGCAAAACAACATTTTGAAGACATGTATTTGCACCAATGGAACCTAAAATAGCTCTATTTAATAGAAAGTTCTGCAACTGCAACACAGAACAAATCATAAGCTTTGTTTAATAAGATATTTAGTAGAATATCATCTTTTGAATATTTGGGTTTAGCTATAAAAGTGTCAATGTGAGTATAGAAGATTAAAGGAATACTGAAGAGTACGTAAAATCGGTTCCTTCAGGGAAAAGAGCAAGCCATAAAGGATCTCGAGGATTCTTAAAGGTTGAAAGCATTTGGCGCAGGACATTTTCATCAGTTTCCCACTTCCTATCTACTGAAATGAACTCCAAGATGTGAAATCCCCAACCAAGGACAGGTAGTTTCATCAGGCTGCTCTTAAGAATATATTTGATGTAGCCCAGGCAGCCCTTTCGCATTGCAAGATCCCAGAGGTACATCCAATCAACTTCAGTCCTGTGATTGACAATAAGTAAAACACGTTCCTTCTGTGGAGCATTATCCCCAGAGAAAACCACTTTAGTCCTGTTTATTTTTTCAAAAAGAAAGGGCCACAAAGCTAGCCATAGGCCAAAGAAGAAGGATGTTGCCTTCCTACAGTAGTGTAGGCTGAAAAATCGCAATAGGACAGCCCCAGGTCCTAAATACGCTAGAAACATAAAAGCAGTCAAGAGAAACACCACTAAACATATCAGACCCCTTAAAAACCTAAAAGGAGTCAAAGGGCGGTGCTTTAATTTATCATCAGGTTTGAGGGGCCTGCAAACTTCCATCTTGTCCTGGCAGCCGTCCAAAGACTCACCCTCCTATAGACAGACAGCTGCAATAATGGCCTCAGAGTCACTTAAAGTTGTTCCTAGAGTTCAAGAGCATAGCAAAAAACTAATAGGAAGTGAAATGCAAATCCATGACAATTCCAAAGAACAAAATGCCAAACCTACTTCAAAAAGAAAAGGAAAACATGCAACAAACACATCATACCAGTCGATTAGTCTTCAGAGAAATCAAGCATCTAGGGAAACGATTACATAAGATTGATAGGTAACTCACATCCTCAAAGGAATTACTGCTTTTTCAATAACATTACAAGCTGCAAGCATGTACATTTTGAATTGACTGACAGCTTGGCACTGCTGATAATCCTCCCAAAGTTACAGCCAGAAAGGTGCACTACTGGGGATGGGTGCTCAACTACAATGGTGAAGACTGGTACATACATACATACAGCAGTAACCGGAAAGGCTAAAATCAAACTGATTTCTGGTGAAAATGTTCAAAAATATCTTGGCCAGCAACACATTCATTGCTTTAATTACTATATGATTCTCCTAACAAGTCATGGCATTAGCAATTAGCAGTAAGAAGGTTCATATTCTGTCAAATCTAATTAGTTCTGATTAAGTAGAATTCTTTCTTTCTTTCATTTCCTAATCCATGACAAAGGAGAAATACGCAACCATGGATCCAGTAATCATTCCTTCACATAACTGCAAACATTAGCAGTCAGAAAAAAAAACAAACAAACCATAAAAATAAACGCAGATATCAACTCAAAATTGAATGCAGTCTGCAGATATTTATTACGCTTCATTTCTTGGCACGGTATATTAATTGTATTTATTATAAATTTGTCCATTTACAGTAAAAAGTAGACAAACCAACACAAGATTCTACAGAGAAAAAAGGAGAAATCCAATCCTAAGAAAATATGAAAAATCTAATCAAATAAAAAAAAAACAGAGTTCTTAATGAATGAATGGATGCCAATAAAACATGAAACAAAAAAAAGAAAATTAATAATAATAAAAGAAAAAAACATTAATTAATTTAATAGTACCTCGTGTCGCGAAAAGGAAGAAGCGGAACGAGAATGAAGGGCAATTATTTTCCAGATTTGAGAATGGAAAAGAAAAGGAAAAGAAAAGTAAATGGTCAAAGGAACGGGGGATTGGCGAATTAAAAAGAATTGGTAGAGGAGTCGTCTTAATCTAATCTTAAGAAGCGAGGAAAGGTTGGCTCACTACAATTCAGAGGACCGTCAGGTGACGACGTCGTCTTTTCCTTTCGGGGCTCAAATCAGGCAAAATTTCTTGACAGGGTGGCTTTGACTTGTGGCCCGTCCTACGTTTGGGGACACGATGATGAGTGACACCCGTTTTTAGATATCTAACTACTTTGCTAATTAGATAATTTTTGTTTGCATTTTCTTTTTTTTTTTAGATAATTCTAAGGTTGATAATAATATCGATTTCATCCACTCTTCGTGATTTTTTTTTGTTTATATTTAGTCATTTACGTAATAATAATAATTATTATTAATTTTATTATTCGATCTAATTATCGAATATTATTTTTGTTTAATGACTCCCGGCCTACTTGGAACATAATGAAACTCATAAAGAATTGGTGGAAAAGCAGGATTTTGGTATTGGTGGGAGTTCCAAAGCCGTCATCGATTGTTACGCAACATTCCTTCTTCCAAAGATCCTTCCGGTTCAATCAAGCATTCTTTTCCGACGTGGACTTCTTCTCTGATTCATAAAACCACTACACCCATTTAATTGCCTGGCCCACTAAATTTATAACCCATATTCGTATTTTTATTAAAAAAAAGTAGAAAATATTAAACCGTATCTATAAAAACTTATTAAAGTGATATTCATAGAAATATATTTAAATAAATATATATTTTAAATGGGAAAGGTTGCACTGGCTTAAGCCTTAAGGTAAAAATATAAGGGATGCATTTGCTCTCTGTTGAATTTAGTAAAAATAGTGTATTACACTCATTAAAAAAAAGTTAATACATGTCACTTGTTTACATTTTTAACACAAAAAATACTTATTAAATGCAAAAAAAAAATATTTATAAACATAAATGTAAGACATCTTTATCTTATTGACTTTATAGAAAGATATTAAAAGCATGGGACAAAAGATCTAGAATTAAATGTGAAGAAATTGGTGTAATGATTCATAAATGATAGGGATGTGATGTTGTATTGTGGGTTTTAAATGAGAATCCGGTGTATGTGGCAGAGAAGCCTACTTGTAATCGACAGCCTAGGAAAAAACAAAACATATCTACAGAGGAAGGAGAATTTTCAGTGGTTAATATTTTCGAAACTAAAACCCTTTCCTTTTGGGGTGGTGGTCGAAGAAGTTCACATTCCCCTGTCCTGATCTTGACTACTGACTTAGCAAACCCCGCTGGTAAACCCGGGGGGAGCCCCAGTTGGATTAAAACTCTTTAACACTAACTTTACATTTTTAGAGCTCACGTGTTAGAGAGAAGAAACCTTCAGTTTCAAGTCACGTGTTTTTCGCTTCTAGATACAAACGTCATTTTCTCCAAAAGAAACAGATTGGGGGATATGGTGAGATCATTGCTGACACACTTGTTAATTTCTCATTAATTATCAATTACTATTTTCTTTTTTTTTTAAAAAAGATATATTACAAATTAAAATTATCTACTTGATTAGGATTAAATAAGTAGATATAACGTAATCCTAATTTAAACAAAATGGTTCAAATAAATGAATTATTTATATTTTTGTTTTATTTTTATACCCAACTATATAGTAGTAATAACTTTACTTTTAACGTTCAAAAAGAAAATAATATCAGTAACTATTAACATATAGAAAAACAAAAAATTGCTAAACTAGACCATTATTCACTTTACAAAAGGCTAACAGATAGAAAAATCCGATAACGTCTTTACCACCATTAATGACTCAACATGCCTCTCGTGCAAAAGTGCTTAGTATGTGTCAAGTCTAATATTATATTGTAATAAGATCATTATTTTCTCTTGAAAAGATTAATCTAATAAAACGTGTAATACTTATATTTATAAATATTTTAAAATCTTCTATTTATTCATACGAGATTTGAAACATTTTTTGTGACGTTAACATTTAGTTAATTAAAATATGTTTTTTTATACAATATTTAATTAGTAGTAACTCATTTTCTTATGCTATTTAGGGAATGCCAGCTATTATTAAAATCTACAAGTTTACTTACAAATGAAGAAACAATTAATCAGGAAAAATAGTATTTAATTATCCTAATTCTTATTCATTCTTTTTATGAACAACTTGTCGATTTATACACTCACGCACTTTACAGATCGGATGCAAGATATTGAAATAAAAATGAAAATGTTTACCTATTGATTTCCCTAACTATAGAACAAAATTATTAAAAGAAAAAAAAATTGGGTGTAGAAGTCATTCACTCTTTATTTCCGAGCTACCACAGGAACGACCGGAAGAAGAACCACCATGTCCACTGACATCATCGACATTTCTCTTTCTCAAATGCCGCTTAACGTAGAAATTCAGGAACAGCCAAAGAATTACGCCGTTGAGTACAGAGTTGAATCCCCAAGCTCCCATTCCATTGCATCCACCTTTCAGAAAATGCAGGAAAAGAACCCCAAAATGGCAGAGCAAGTTGCACCCCAGAAGCACCACCTGGCAATTCACCACGAAAGGGAAGCAAGCGCTGGGCAGCCCAATCGCGGTCCAGAATCGGTACCCGTAGACCACGGAGTATAAGAGAGTAGCCAACAGAATGGCTAGGACTTGAAACGATTGAGAGAACTCGAGCCACAGGAAAGACATGCACAGAAGAATTGATTGGTTAAAGAGGTGAAAGAATGTTAATTTGCGGTGGCGGAGAATGGTGAAGAATGTCCGGAAAAGGTGAAGGAAACGGGTGAGGTAAAAAACGTAGGACCAGAAGAACACGCGCCCCGAAGGGCGCGTTCCAAGCGGGAAGCAGAGGAGCCATTGGAATGGGGTGGTGATGGTTTTGGTGCGGTGCCAGAACCAGCGCGTGTCACGAATCTCGGCTGCCGCGGAGAGCAAAATGCCGACGAAAATAACGGCGGAGATTAAGGACACGCAGAGGCTGTGGATGGCTGGGATTGGCCCGAGCGGGACCCGTCGGCGTTTGGGGAGTACGAGAGAGAGGAAGGTGTGGAGGGTCGTAGCTGCGACGACGTAGACTGCGATGGAGGAGAAGAGGAAGGACCACGTGGAGCCGAACGATTGGGTGTGGCTCCACCGGAAGTTCACGATCGACGGATGCTCTGATAGCCAGTGTTTCACGGATTGCATCATGCCCCGATTTTATTTCACATCAACTCCCAAAACCCAAAATTGTATCTGGAATTACAAAAGGCTACAAATTTCTGTTTGGGAAGTCAGAATCGGAAGGGAAAATAAAAGAGAGAAACTTGTTATAGTTGGGAGCAGGATTAAGAAATGGCAAATGACGAAGAAAAAAAGAAGGACGGCGCGGCCTATTTGTACCTTTGAGGAGACAGACAGAGCTTGGAGATTGTTAGTTTTGAGGTCAGCGGAGGAATCCTTTTCCCGGTTCCAATATTCCTTTTTTTTTTCCCTTCAAAGAAAAAAAAAAGGGAAAATATTAGGTGGCGCGGGCCCCATTCGTCAGACCAACCGCGGTCGCGGGGTCAAGGGCTAAGGAACCTCTTCCACATTGGGCATTGCCGACTTCCTTGTCCTTTTCTGGGATATGTTAATTCAGGCTAAGCAAACTGACCCTGCTAAAAATACCACAACAAAGCTGATTTTGGAAGGATTTTGTTATTATAACATAAAAAAAGTTGATAGTAATAGTAATAATTTGAACTGTCAAGCATAGCATATCATATTTGTTTGGGTTATTGAAGATAGGAAAATGAAGAGTAATTGAATATGATAATTTCTTGGATAATCCTATCTTCTTTAAAGATTAGCTAACTTCTTTTGACAATCGCATAAGCTATTCCAGCACATGACTTGAATTTATTGTGTAGGTTGAATATTAAAATCTTAGAAAGCTTGGAAATATATTTTCTATGGTTAAATCCTTATCAATTCATCCACGTTGTCACTTATATATATATATATATATATATATATATATATATATTTAAATATAGCAATCTAAAATATGATTAACGTGGTTTTAGTTGTGATCTTCATAATGTAACGCATCATTCTTTTGATTGTTGAAGGTTAGGGAAGACTATGGTAGGGTTTGGCATGGTTTCTTTGATTTTGATGTTTCCTTGGAAATCCGAAAGAAATAAAATTCTAGAAGACTAGGACAATGAATTTATTATACCATGCCGATTAAGGCAGAGCAATGTCTTCGCATTCTAAAGTTAAGGTTTTCACATTATGTCTTTAATTAAGTGTTGTTATGTTTGTCTCCCTTGGTTTGGTTCAGTTTATTTTAGAGGTGTGCAATCTTCTTTCAAAAAGATATGAAATAAGTTTTAAATTTATAAATAAAAATCTTCTTTTACTTAATATATATATCTTAAAATAAAATTAAGACAGACAATAAGTAGTATCAAAACTTATTTAAAAATATCAATATTGAGAGAGACTTGAATTAAAGTAGATCTGCCTATTATATGGATAAAATGATCCATACAATAATTGTATAATTGAGTATGAGAGAATATCATAAGTCTCACATTAAAAAATGATGAAATGTTTCTTGAATTTATAAATAAAAATTTTTCTTCATATAATAAATATGTTTTGAAAGTTAAAAGTGTGAACCCTGTTACATAATCTACCACAAACACCCATAATTTCTTAGTCGACCCACATCTTTACTTTGTCATTTTTATTGGAAAATAATATAATACTAACGAGAAATTGTATCCTAATTACTTAGGCAATTAAGTATTGCATATGAACACGTCTAGAATGTCAGCCTTATCATCAAGAAGGATGTCCACCAATGTTAAATGCCCAATAAATTTTGGCCCGCTTTTCCCCCATTATAATCGAATTGTCTACACCAATTACGTAGCTGCTGGGATCCTTGTTCTGTTTTTCTTCTCTGTTATTACATTGAAACTGACATCCCATTAATTTAAATTCATCATATATAGGTATATTGATAGTGCATTTCTCTATCATACATCAAAGTTCACACGTTTTGCTTATTTTGATTAGAATTTTGCATTCCAATTAATTTGCTTCGTACATTTTGATACCAGATTTTGATTCAAGTTTAAACATACCCTTTAAATTTAATAAAAATTTAATGGTCATTAAATTTAATATTAATAATTATTTAATTTTTTATTCACATAACAGATGTTTTTGATGTGATTATATATATTGGATATGGTACATATATCAACTCTTTAAGTCATATGTTATGTAAGTAGAAAAATATTAATTAATATTAGATATAATAGCGATTTAATTTCCGTCACAATTAAGGATTTATTTAGATGTTTTGAATATAAAGAAATTGAAAATTTTAATTGAATAAATCATCATGCCTTGAATAAAAAACAAAGATACGTTACCAACAAAAAAGCCTCAGCCATTTTTAAATTAGTAAAATGGGCTTTGCACCTCAAAGACATTGGGCCCACTATCGGTTGCGACAAGGAGACTAGTCCGTCCGTGACTCGCCAAATTTATAAAGGAAAAGGCCTTTTGTTTTTTCTAGAGATTAAATAAAACTTAAATCCGAGAGTCAATGCGACGGTGTAGTTTAATCAACGCGGACCTTTCAAGCAATCGCATTCAAACGCCGTTAACCGCCGGTACAAAGAACACGCGCGATCTCATCGACCGGTCAACGAGTCAAGGGAAACCAACCACTAGATTGGCGCCACGTTGAGGGTACCCCATTTCCTATCCCTTAACGGAAGAAGATTCCCTCAACAGCAACAGGAATAGTGTGGAAATGTTCTCTAGGCTGGAACCGCGTCAAGAATAATTTTATTTCCAAACAAAGGAGTTTCTTTTTGCCTCTTTATCTTTTACGTTTTTGGATCGGTCGATTGGCCAATCGATCGGTCCTTCTATCTCCTCTGTCTCTTTGAAGGTCAGCAATTTCCCATTTCTCCTCTTTTTTTTTTCCGATTTTTTTTTTAAATTTTTCGTCATTTGTTTATGTTATCGTTGAATCCCGATGGCAAAATTCGAATATTTCTTGTTGATTAGTTGTTATGAATCGTGTTTTTGTAATTGGTGATGCTGATTTTCATAAGAGATCTGATGGTTGGGATTTGAATCTTTGAGATTGTTTAATTTCTCGAAATCAAGTGAATTTAACAGGGTTTGATGTTCATATGAATTGCTTTGATTTTGTTATTTTATAGCTTTTGTTCTTTCATTGAATTGAATTTTTAAATATATAGTGGTAGTTGTTAGTTTCAGGATTTATTTTGGTTCCATTTTAATTTTATAGGAATCTGAGTTTTGGAAGTCTAAGAAATGGCAGGTGGGTTTGGGGAATCAGCGAGCCGGTCGCCCCAAAGTCCATCTTGCTCTAGCAACAATGCTAACGGTGATGCTGGTAATTTTGAGTGCAATATCTGCTTTGACTTAGCTCAAGACCCCATTGTGACTTTATGCGGTCATCTTTTCTGCTGGCCTTGCCTTTACAAATGGCTTAACATTCATTCCCGTTCTCATGAATGTCCTGTGTGTAAGGCGCTTATTGAGGAAGAAAAGCTGGTCCCCTTGTATGGAAGGGGAAAATCATCGAGTGATCCTAGGTCTAAATCCATCCCGGGTGTCAACATTCCGAATCGTCCAGCTGGGCAAAGACCTGAAACGGCTCCTCCGCCTGAACCAAATCAGTTTCCCCAAAATGGATTGGGATTCATGGGAGGGTTGGGAGGTTTTGCACCAATGGCAACTGCTAGATTTGGGAATTTCACACTGTCTGCAGCCTTTGGTGGTCTTATCCCATCATTGTTTAACCTTCAGGTGCATGGGTTTCCTGATGCGGCAATGTTTGGTGCAGCTGCTGGGTATCCATACGGGTTTTCAAATTCATATCATGGTGGCCATGCTCATGGATATCATCATCACCATCATCATCATCATCATCGTACTGCTCAAGGCCAGCAGGATCATTACCTGAAAATGCTGTTTCTGTTTATCATTGTTTGTGTTATCTTTGCAATGATTTATCAATAGATCAAATCTGCTATCAGAGCCTAAATCTCTAACTTATGTTAGGAGTGTCAACCCCATGTCTTGTATAAATCTAACAATGCATTTTCTTTCCTTTTATTTTCTTTTCTTTTTTGTGAGTGAGGAATTGTTTATATAGTGCTTTCAATATTTATTTTTGCTCATTTAATGGTTGCGGGTACATGTGGAATGCAGCTTATATGTTTCAGTATTTAAGCAGTGCAAGATCTTTTTATCTACTGTATCATTGAAATGCATCTTTGTGTTGTAGCAGCTGCTATATTGTATACTCTATAGTTCACAAGTTTGGCTTTTTCTCTCTTCTTTGCCTCTTTGCGTTTTATTATAACATTTTCAGTGAACTTATCATTGTGGAAGCTCATGTCTTCAAGTATTTAGCGAACATAAAATGCAGTACTATTTCATGTGCCCAGCCATTTTGTAAATTACAATTTTTAGAACTTCTTGCAATCTTAATACATTACGCTTTGCCGTTCTATCTTTCATGGTTACTGGTTATTTCTTGAGTCTATGGGAGGGGATAGCTGAGAGAGGATTAGATGGCGTTGCTTCTCTCTGTAATTAAAGCTTTATTATATGCATTTGCCATAACCGTGCTCGAAGTTCTGTTGACACTGCCCTTTCCCCTCTCATTTGAGACTTTATGAACAAAGGGTTTTTATTTAGTCAGAGATAATAAAAATTGCCCCTTTCTGTTAATTTCTATGACAGAATTATACATGCTTGTTTAGCTGTTTATGTAAGTAAGGAACTAAATGTTTCCATCCTTGTAGTTATTATAGATCATGGTATTGGCTCGAGTCTGGAACCCAGGTTGTGATTCTACTGCATGGACTATGAATATCAATTTGAAAGATAGATATGACATTGATTGTCTTGTTTTGCTTGGTTAATTGAGCTTGTGGCTCTCATTGTCTATTTTTAAAGCTCAGCTATTTTAATGGCAAATGTAGAATACTAGTGTTCATTGTGCTGACATTGTTGAGCTGGGTAGCTCCTTTTTGCATCTATATCAATAAAAGTTACTGTCTTACTGAGGGCAGCTGCCCCATAGAACTATATCAAAAGTTACAATAAGTAGTTATATTGTACCCGATGTTGTTGTAGGCATTTCCCTGTTATTGTCAGCACTCACCCGTTAGAACCCTACCATTTCGAAGAGGAAACAACCTTCTTTTTGTGCATCCTCCTGTGTTCGCACATGCACCTAGAGATTTTTGTTCAAGTTGGTTTTGTTGCAACATGATTGTGGAGTCTGGTGTTGGTTTATCCTTAAAACTACTTTCAGACAGCCGTCACATGATTTTGCTGTACGGCATAGACAGTGATTCTACTTGGAAGTGGGACTTTTTGTCCAGGGTACTTATGGGCTCGAATTGTTTTCATATGTCTTCTTGTATGACGTGTGGTCCTAACATGGCTCCATTTGTTCTGCCTCCTAGAGTCATCTGATCCACCAGTTTACAGATTTTCTTGTTGATTGTGGCCCCTTGGATCTAAAGACTACGCTTTAAGCACATGGGTTGCTTGCCCGGCCTGGAGTGTTGGGACTGCTGATCGTGCAAATTTGAAAGCCTTGGTCTCATGTCAGGTAATTTCATTTTCCCTCTAAGTACCAGGAGCGGTTAATTTGTGAAATTACTTGGAGGCTCAACTGCTAAATTAGAGGTGACAACCGGACAAGTTCGGGTTTGAATCGTTTCAAATACAGGCTGTATACTTATACATAGTTAACATAGTAAACTGATGTTTCTTATACAATTTTCAGACCAATGCATATGATGTAGAATTAGTTTGACCTTATGTTTCTTAATCATAGGTTTGTAACAAAATGATCTTGGCCCTTATGTTTCTTAAGCATGTAATTGCATTTGAAGGAGTCTAAGATCTTGGTTTTGTGATTTTGAAATGAGACTTGTGTTGTTTATAGATAAGACGTGTGTTGGCCATATCTTCCATCTTGCAAAAAATGCTCATTTCCTTGAAGGTGCACATGGCACGAAAAGGACCAGTAATGTTGTGTGTTACGAGCTGTCCATGGCGTCAGGCGGGGCTGGTCTGGGTGTGGTTCAGTCTTTTTTCATGTATAAATGACCATATCACTTTCTTTTATATCAGAGTGTCTGGTTCTGTGACTTAAACATCGAGCACTTTTCTTTTTTCGGTGCAAGTTGCGGCTGCGATGGATAAGCCTGTGGCCTACGATTTCGAGATAGCTAGCTTAACCCTTTGCCTTTTTAGAGAAGCGACATGGCATGTTTAATTTTAGTGGACTCTTCCACCACCATCCTATCTATCTATTTATGCAAAAGATAAATAATTTAGGGTATTTATATCACTCATTTTCAAAAAAAAAAAATACTAAACAAAATGACAAAAAAATTACTAAAATCATCATGTATTGTTTGAAATCTCAAATTCAAGTATTACCGTTACGTAAATTTGATCAATTTTTTTGTTTATACATTGATTTGTCGGTAAACGTGATTTCATTTAAATAAAAAAGTCGTCGGATATTAAAAATATATATATAGATATTATTGTACAGAAGTAGAAGACAATGCAAATTTTGGCTTGCTGTGTAATGCTTCAGGTACATGATGAACAAAACAACAAAAAGGGGAGGAATTGAAGAAGCTTCTTGGTAAGTGCATGAAAGTCTCTGGTTTTCAAGGATACCATTTCCATTCTGTCAACTTGTTTGATCTTGCAGGGCAAAGAATTTTTATATTTACCTTACCAGATGAAATCAAAACGAGGAACACGCAAACTTCAACTCTAAAATCATTAATTTTTCAATTCTTCAAACGCTTTGACCCCCCAATGTTCAGTCCGTTCCCCCTAATTGTACTGAACAGAACAACCGACGTACATGTACTAGGTGTTACTGGGATGACTTAGATGCATATGGACAAAAAAGGGTTGAGGCATGTGCAGCTCGTTTAAGCCGACTTTTATGACCAAAATGATGCATTGGGGAACTGTCAGTGACCTTGGCATCTGCAGCAACTGTTACCAAGCTTACGTTGTAGGGGGTAAGCCCCGAGCTGATCTCCATCTTCAAATTCTTCTGTTTTAGTGTTTTTGGTCAGTTGGTTGTTGACATTGTTCCTCACAGGGATCTTTGCCTTGCCCCTGCTTCTGCTTGTTACATGTATCCCCATTGCTGGGGTATGCCACAGGGATGGGTTTGATGATGGTTATTGATTAGTGTTGATGGCTAGGATATGGGTGGGGAAGTACTCTCTCTCTACTTCCCCAACTTCACCACTTCCATTCCTTTGTTTAAATTCTATACATTTATGTAAAGTTGGGTGACAGGAAATTACCCATCCCTGCAATCAAGTTGAAATCACCAAAAAGCTCAGACAAATCCTTCCAAAAGGATCTAATCTAACAGTAAAATTTTCAATGTTTCTCCATTAGTGCATGATAGCTGATCATATATAGCTTTTAAGGTCAAATAGTAGATCCATTTTCGCCAACTTGCTTTTCAATGGTGGGTCCTATATCCCTCTCCAAATCTCTCTAGAGAGCATAAGAATCAACCAAGATCACTGTAAATGATTAAAAACTTCATTCACAGTGTATACGCCACAACAAACAAAAGGAGTTTCCTTACTGTATGTCTCTTGCATGGTTGTTTCCGACAGGGTTGATTCTATTATCTCTTCTGAGTGTTTTAAGACATGTTTTTGAACATAATTAGCGTGTTTTACTGACTTTAAGTACCCCATAATTTTGGGGTTTCTTGCATATGAAAGTTCCCTAGTTCCTACCATGTAACTTGCTTCATTCAAGGACATGAAACAGATTTCGATTTCTTTTATGGAAGGTATAGGCGATACATTGTAGAAGGGAAGCATACCTTGGTCACAAAGCATGATTGTTCTGGTTGCTCGACCATGCTTTTCCAGGACTGCGATTGTCGACCATATCTAAGAGTTCACTCTTTCGATATGCTTTACCTTCTTTTTTCTCCCTGTATGGTCGCTGTTGAGATAGGCAGAGACAGAGAGAGCATAAAAGAAAGCACCCTCGTTTTCATTCTCCCTTCGAATGGCAAAAGCCAAAAGGATGCTTTCTTTCTTTCTTTTGGCTTAAACTTCAATCAAAATACATGTCCACTGGTTTTAGACAATTAATTACATCTTGTGAAGGTATAAAGAATGAGAAAGAACAACATGAAATGATGATGATATGGTGACCTCATGGTACTTGAACAGAACAAAAAGAAGCTCACCTACAACCCATTATTGACAATTATCATATAAATCTAAGTTTATTCATAACGATATTAAGAAATTACGTATCGATTAATGCTAAGTTGATTCAAATGGTAAGATCGTGTGTTCCGAATCTTAAACATTATAGAATTAATATCTCTCATTTCATTTACTTGATTCTACCATGGGAGAGCAACTCTAATCTTTAAGAAAATGCAAAGCATTCCTAATTGAGTGAAATGGAGAAGAGCATTTTGAGAGTTGCGGGAAAAGGATGTAGGACCATAGTGTGGACCCTTTATTGAAATATACATAAAAAAAAGAAGACAGTATACAAAAGAATCTAGAATTAATGTGAACACAACAACCCCCCACCTCTAAAGAGAATTCTTGACTAAGCCCCCCCTCCCCTTAAAATCCCCTTCCTTTCTCTGCAGCTTTAGCCCACCGTTCCAGCTAACTCTCCCCTTCTTTTGTAAATCCCAACCTTCGTTTTAAATAAAAACAAGCTTAACTTCCTAGGCTAGTCCTCCTCCAGCATTAAAGCCCACCACCCCCCTTTACCTTCCTCTTTCAACAATATCTTTTAATTCCCCCTACAATGCCTAGATCACCAGCACTCTTTCATTTTCTCCTGCTCTCACTCTTTGCTGTCTTTTTCTTAGCCAATGCCACCGCCGTTTCAACAATGGCCCAACAATTCAAGGAAGCCCCGCAGTTCTATAACTCTCTGGATTGCCCTGTGATAATTGATGAAGGTGAAGAAGGTGAAGGCTCCATTTTGTGCTCGGATCAAGCCGTGCACGTGGCAATGACCCTTGATAAAGCCTACATCCGGGGCTCCATGGCAGCTATTCTTTCGGTGCTTCAGCATTCCTCTTGTCCCCAGAATATTGCGTTCCATTTCGTCGCCTCCGCCACAGCCAACGCGTCACTTTTACGCGCCACCATCTCTTCCTCTTTCCCTTACCTGAACTTCCAGGTCTACCCTTTTGATGACTCCTCCGTCTCACGCCTCATTTCAACCTCAATCCGCTCAGCTTTGGACTGCCCTTTGAACTATGCTCGGAGCTACTTGGCCAATCTCCTTCCTTTATGCGTCCGCCGAGTCGTGTACCTTGACTCGGACCTGGTTCTGGTTGACGACATAGCTAAACTCGCTGCAACTCCACTCGGAGACAACTCGGTCTTGGCTGCACCAGAATATTGCAATGCAAACTTCACGTCCTACTTTACTCTAACCTTTTGGTCAAACCCTTCTTTATCCTTAACTTTTGCGAACCGTAAAGCTTGTTACTTTAACACTGGAGTAATGGTAATCGACCTTGATCGATGGAGAGATGGAGATTACACAACAAAGATTGAAGAATGGATGGAGCTTCAAAAAAGAATGAGAATTTACGAGTTGGGTTCTTTGCCTCCATTTTTGTTAGTTTTTGCTGGAAACATAGTTCCGGTTAATCATAGGTGGAATCAGCATGGCCTTGGCGGGGATAATTTTAGAGGTTTGTGTAGGGATTTGCATCCTGGTCCGGTTAGTCTTTTACATTGGAGTGGAAAAGGGAAGCCATGGGCGAGGCTTGATGCAAACAGGCCGTGCCCTTTGGACGCTCTATGGGCTCCTTATGATCTCCTACAAACTCCATTTGCATTGGACTCTTGATGGGGAAAAGAAATGGGAAATGCTTATTAATTTTGCTGGAGGAGCACATTGTTTATTACCATCTTTCTGGCAACTGTTTGTCCGCTGAGAAAGTGACAGAATCATCAAGAAAATGGGGGGGAGCTGTAAAACTTTTTAAGCTGAAGCTGGACGAGGAGCCATGGCCCATGGAGGAAGATTAAGTTGTTTCTTGTACATTACAGTACTGAAACAGGTACCATATATACTGCATTAATTTGTTTTTTCTCTTCTTTTTTGCTGGTTGTTTCCCCACAAACCAGAAGACTACACTCTGAAAAAGAAGAAGTTTGTTGTAATAATAACGAATCCATAAATTTCCATCTCGGATGTGTGATGATAAACTGTAAAATCAAAGTCTGTAGAGCAAAAAGAGCTGTTTTGGTTGGCTAATTTTCCATGAATCTTTCCTTGTTCAATATAAAATAAATCTGGCCTCCCTTCCATGTGTTCCTCTCATGTGCTTGTTACATACCCTGGGAAACCATTAACGGAAACTGGTTGGCAATCTGGTTATAATATTGAATGCTTAAGGATCAAGTTCCTCCTCTTTCCTTGGATCTTAGCATTTCGCATTCAACCCGCATTACTGGGTTTTCTTCTTCCTTTTCTTTTTCCTGGTATTTTAATGGTTAGAAATTTGTCTTTTACGTGGAAATGGCTGGAAAGACATATTTGCCAGCTGATGAGACTCTTTAACGAAGAAGAAGAATAAAGTATAGGGTTGACATAATTAATAACATACATATTCCTCAAGGATGATTAAAGGACAAACACATACAACTCCATCCTATATATCTTTCCAATATTCCTTAGGGATTCACGGTTTAATTAATCTATAAATTAAAAAAAAAGCTTATAAAATTAATTTTTCAATCATTATTTTCTTTATAATTACGTTTTTGATATCCCAATTAATCTTGCTTTAAGATTGAAGAATATAATTACACTCTAAATCGCTAATCGAATTAAAAATCAAAGTTAGGTCGTGCCGGATAAAGAAAAAGAGACAGAAGAAGTATATATTAGTACTTGAATGAAAGTTATTATTGCCAAATGCCTTTGCAGTCATTTTAATTTTTATTTAAATATGGATGACAAAATTGCACTAATTAAAAAAAAAATGTGAATGACAACTATTTTGGAATAATTATTTATGGGGAAAATACTGGTTTGTTTGATTATGCCTTGTCAACTTCCAACTCACATTGATTTCATATGTTGAGATTTGGATGAATAGAATATTTTAGTCTCCCAAAACTGACCAAATTTAATTATTTAGATCTTAAAGTATTGGCTAATCACTAATTTAGTTGCATGCATTGAATAATTATATTTAAGAAAAATCAGATTTAGAATAAGATTGGTATAATATCTACAAAAAACCCTTGAATTATTTATGAAAAGTTAAATATATTATATTCTTTTTTATATTTTTATTTTGAGTTAAATAAATTTTTATGATAATGGTTTATCATGTATCATTTTATGGGATTTGGTAATAACGTAAAACACTCACATGTCATAAAATATGGTAACGAGATGTATTGACATGACATGATGATATGATCGCGTGATAAATTACATTACATATTTTAATGTGAATATAAAAATAATAAATAGTGTTTTAATTAATCGTTAATTATAAATATCTATTTGATAAAAAATGTAATAAAAAATAATTTTATTTTTTAAAAAATTCAAAAAAAATTTTAAAGCATTATATCATTAAAATTTAATAAAGTTATCAATTATTGGTCTTGGATCCAATTATGTCAACTAGGCATTTTCCGAATGCCAGCCTGTTAGATTTTTTGACATTTTATTTCTAATTTTTTATTCTAAAAAAAGTATAATTATTAATTAAGAAAATAAAATTATTTAATAAAAAAAAAAGGAGTGTCGGTAGATTATAGTGGGAAAGAACAAAGAGGGAGAAGTATTGCCGGAACATCAATAAATCGTGCTCGTTGGGGGATTCCATGAATGCCGCGTGGCATGACTTTTAAAAGACTACGAAAATTCAACGGCTGTGATCGGGAATAAAGTCAAAGCGTGTGGGTCCCACTTTTCTCAACCCCAAAATATTTCTCTAGCTAGTGTAGAGAAAAATAAAAATTAAAAGAGGGTGAAAGCATAATTAATTTTAAATATGCTTCTGGTTAGTAATTCTTTTATTAGTAATAATCGTTGTGAAATTGGCCTGATAGGAAGTAGGATCAATCATTATGAGAAATAAATAAAGGACCACTTGAAGTAGTAGATCAAAGATGGAAATGACTTTCAAATATGACAAGTAGTATTGTTCAACATCAATTCATGGTGATGTAGCTTTTGATAACCCTTTTATCCAAAAGCAGTGGTGCTGCACATTTCATGACTATTCTACCTGAATACTCAGGGACAGATATCTGCACGAATTACAAAGAAGAACACTGGTCAGCCATCTGAAAAGAAAGCTCTTTCGATCTGTGAAGATGGGGTGTTTGCTAGTTTGTCATTGGTCCGATTGGAATTAGCGTTAGCAGTAGCAGTAGCACCATATTTAGCAAGTTATTCTCCTTTTTCACGTGGGGTTTTCCTGAGATCCTAAGCAACTTCTGCAGTCCTGGTAGATGGTGTATACCTTTCAGTCTACCCACTTTTGATCGAGCTGTACAAGCAAATTTATAAAATTTACACCTTTGTTCGATGAACCATACCTTTCTGCATATATCAGAGCAAGTTTTCTTTAACCTTCCTTTAGAGAAAAGAATGGAAATCAGTTTCAAATCCTGACTAGGGAACAGTACAAGATGGTTAAAGCTTCAGGTTTTTCTAAGTATTATTTAGTACTTTAAAGCTTGGGTGTATTCAAATCTCATTGACTTACGCGTCAAACGTCAAGTTTCTGTCAAACGAGTCATCATCAGTCGTTGTATCTGTCGCAGCTGCAACTTTCCTGGAATTGTGAGATCAAGGTGGTTGTTGAGTTCCAAACTATAAGAATGGGGACTAGGCTGATTAACGGAGGTGCTACTGCTTGTTGGTCGAGCAGAGACCTGAAAGAAGAAAAAGGGCACCGGAATCCTGAAGGTTTCCGGTGATTCAAGCTTTGAATAAGTCGAAACAATAATCACCTTCGTTCAGACTTAGTACCGTTATTAATTAGCTACGTCTCTGCTCGAGACTTCTTCTTGGCTTTCCCGTCCTTGGGTTCGGACAAAACTTTAACTTCCAAGTGACTGTAAACGTAGGAAGACAGACACATCCGTCTCTTCCTCAACTTTTGAGAATAGTCTTTTAAAAGTAAGACAGTGACGGCCGATAGTGGAAGAAAACGATACTTTCCTGTCGAGTTGCTTAAGCTCGGCCACCACGGAGACCCCCCAATTCTAAGATGAGTCAAATTGAGTGGAAGAAGGATAGGAAATTTTCTCAAAAGTTGTGGTAGATATTATGGCTTTTGATTTGCACCATTAGCCATACAAAGATTAGAGGTCTTAAATCTGTCGAGTCTATTATGATTTACAGTACTGATAGTAACCGTGAAAAAGATGACCATCATATGACAATGGAATCTCTGAAAATTCTAAGAGATTAATAACAGCAGTTACTGATATTGCATGTTCAATTACTATTATCTTGATTAATTAATCTAAACAATATGCAAATGGACAAAAGTACATGAAACGAGTAGTTGTTATGACCTTTGCCCATCATTAGATCAGAATGAAGAACAGGAGATTTTGTCACAAAGACCATGTATAGTTCACTGAATCTGTAGTTTGAACATCAAGTTTTGGCTCTGTCCACAACTGTACTAAATTTTCATTTCAACAACTATCTGGATGTATTCCTTGGCTGATACATGTACAAACTTTAATCATCCTACCCTATTCTAGCCTCTAGGGCCTGGATTAGAGAGGCATCTAGCTTGGTTCTAGGCATGAAGCATCATTCTAAGCTTCCAGCTGAAGATCATGAAAGTTGGTCCAAAACCAATGTGTTAAACATGGGATTATATGTTTTCAACCTTCCTCCATAGGGCATGTCGAAAATGGACCTCCATTGCATCTGATTGCCATCAGGAGAAAAGATATGCTGGAAGCTCTAAAGCATTTCACGTATGTATTATGCAGGGGAATGCAAGACCAACCCTTGAGTTTCAATGTTAAAGAAGAAAACCAGGATGGCCAATCTTTAAACTTATTCCCACAAATAAAAGTATCCCAGCATCGCCTTAGTTGTGAGCATCCATCAACACACAGCTTCAGATATATAATACACATTGTCTGACACTCTAGCATCTGAGGACACTGTCAAGTCCATTTGCTTCTGTGTGGCAACATCAAGGGATGGACACACAGTATGCATAATATCATGAAGCTTTGTGATCGTCTTCAAATCTCCACATTTAACATGACCCTGAGCAGCCAAAAGTTTCATAGTTTTGCCATTATCTCCTTGCTCACAAAGGCCAGTGACCAATGCAGAATAGGTGGCTGGAGATGGGGAAACCCCTTCTTCTATCATTTTCTCTAGCAAACCAGAGGCTTCACAAGTTTTACCAACTTTAAGATATGCATCAATCAATGTATTATAGGTAACAGCATTAGGAGCTAACCCCTTCAATGGAAGCTTACTGAAAAGCCTCTGTGCTCGATCCAGATTCCCTGATTTGCACAGTCCATTTATAAGAGCATTATAAGTAACAATATTTGGCTTAAGACCCACTGTCAGCATCTCATCCCGTAAACTGAATGCTTCATTGACATTACCAGAGGCTGAATAGCCATGAATCAAAGTGCAATACGTAAAATTATCTGGATTGAATCCTCGTTGCAGCAAAGCCGAAAAAAATCTTCTTGCATCATCGACCTTCCCTGACTTGCACAATCCTGCCATGGCTATATTATACACCACATTGTTGGGCAGAGAAAAACTTTTGGCACTTTCATCAAGAGTATTTGCAATTTTCTGAATATCCCGACATCTAACATCAGTCTTCAAGCTATCCAAACCCAAGTGAGCTAAAACAGGATCAGTACCTAGCATCTTCTGCAGCAGTAAATTTGCCTCATCAATCCTGCCAAGCCTGTACAGGCAACTGACTATTTTGCTGCAAATGATTATGTTGGGTGCAAACCCTTTCTCAATCATCTCAAAATATATGCTAAATGCTTTTTTCAAGTCTCCTACATCACACCAACCGGTAATCAGAGCCCCATAAGTAACAAGATTAGGGGCTAGTCCCCTGGTAAACGTTTCAGTAAGAAGATCCCCTACTTTGATCAATTTTCTAGATTTGAAAACTCCACTAATTAGAGAATTATACATTTCAATTGTAGGAAAAATTGCTTCCCTTTCCATCTTATCTTTAAGTTTTAAAGCATCTTCAATTTCTCCAATTTTACAATATCCATCAATCAGGATTCTATATGTTATTACATCTGGTAAGCACCCTAGTTCCTTCATTTTGCCAAATATCTCTTTCGCTTCATCCATTTTCCCTATCTTACATAGTCCATTAATCATTGTATTAAAAACAATCCTATTTTTGGAAACGCCCCTGGCTAAAATACTTTTCCAAAATCCTAAAGCTCTTTCAACTTCTCCCATCTTGAAAAACACACAAAGCAGAGTACAACAACTGACCTCATCAGGGAGCAACCCTCTTTTGAGCATCACATGCCAAAGGTGCAAAGCATCATCAAAGGAACCTGCACGACATAAACCCTTGAGAAGGGTATTGTAAGTTACAACACCTGGTTCAATTCCTTCCTGAAGCATCTCATCACAAAGCTTGAAAGCCTCACTCATATGGCCCATTCTACAATACCCATCCACAAGAGTATTATAACAAAATGAATCCGGCTTTATGTTCCAACCACTCATACACATCAACACTCTCTCTGCCTCATGAGTTTGACCAAACTTACAATACCCGTTGATCAACGAATTGCAAACAAACAAATTCATCTTCAACCCCATTTTCAGCATCTCTTCCTGAATCCTTATAGCATTATCCATTTTACCAACTTGACAATAACCATCTAACAGCACACCATAAGCAAATTCATCCGCAACCATCAACTCCTCCTCCATCTCTTTAACCACCTTCTCTGCTTCCTCCATCTGACGTTGTTTACAATAACCCTTGATCAACATTGTATAGGTAACCACATTCCTCGAAATCCCTTTCTCAAACATCAACTTAAACACTCTTTTCGCTCCCTCCATATCTCCCAAACCAACAAACCCATCAATCAAACTATTATAACTAACCACATTCAACTCAAAACCTGAATTCTCCATTTCTCTAACAAATTCCACTGCTCTCTCCGCTCTCCCTTCTTTACAATACGCATTAACAATTATCGAACACGTAAAAACATCTGGCACGATCCCAATCCTGATCATCTGCTCATAAACAAGTACAGCCGTATGACTTTCCCCATTCTTAACCAAATTACTCAACAAACAATTACATGATCTTAAACTGGGGACACGACCGTACTTTCCCATATTATCAAACACATTCAAAGCATTTTTAATCAACCCTTTTTCAGCATAAATTTTCAATAACATATCGAAAACCAAGGGAGAAAATTTAAATTCCTTATAAACTCTGACGAGCTCATTCCAAACTAAAAAAGAAGAGTGCTTGTTCTTACATAAACCGACCAATTCGGATAAATGAGCTCTGGTTTCATCATACATGCGAGCTCGAGACAAGATGTGGACGACTATGCAATACGACGTGATGTCTGGTCGGAATTTTTGTTGCTTCGAAGCTAATTTGAAGAAATAGAAGGAAGCGTTGGGGTTTAGTTTGAGGCTTCGGAGAACGGAATCGAGGAGTTCATTGGAGAAGTCGAAAGAGAGGTCGTTGAGGGCGTTGTAACGGCCTAGGATGAGGAGTCGGGTGATCCGGGAGATAAGGTCGGGTCGGGTGATATTGAATTCTTCCCGGAGTTTCCAGTGGAGTGGAGAGGACGCGTGGAAGGATTGGAGCGGGCGGTGGACATAAGAGTGCAGTGAAGGAGCGTGGAGCCGAAAGTACCTGAGCATTGGGTTTAATCTTCTCAGTTATGAAACAATCGGCATTTCCGGCCGTTGGAGAAGAATCAAAAATTGCATGCCAAGGTTTTGACTTGGAGCATGAAAACTTTTGCGGCGAGGAAATGCTTCAATTTCCATGCCGACTCTGCAGTTGAAAGGGAAGAGATGGGGGCATTCGACACTGTAGTTGAAGACTTGAAACTTGAATTGGGTTAATATGGCCCGTTTAATAGGAAAGGAATGGGCTTTTCATTGGGCCGATTTCTTGGCTATCCATTGCTGTTAGCGGACATGGTATGAGGACATCGAATCCAACATAAACTCCGGTTGTACTTCGATTGTCAATGTCCTGTCTCTGTCAAGTGGAAACTCACTTGAATTTTCGTGGTTGCTCAGCTCGTCACAATGCCTGGTCTTGTTCTAACAGGTTTCAATCCGGGCACAAAGATTTTGCCAAAGACTAGTGACTGAACTTTCACGGACTCATTTCTGTGGCAGTCATTGAGTAATTACTTAGAATACCCTGCCACTACCACCCCAGCTCCAAGCTTTTGAGCTGTTGAGGATGGAAAGGTTCCTCCCGCCATTTCATTTTCTTGAAGGTGACATTGAATCTTTTTCCCCCTTATGGGGACAACATATGTATAAATACGTTTCCAGCAAGTCCGGACCGGAAGGCTGCCGGGGTTCATGAACTCTGCCAATACCACAATCTCGCACTTTCCATTGCCATTTTCTATGTACCTCAGGCTCAGCGGTTCATCTAGGTGCAATCAGATTTTGAAGAGGCGGAAGTATCAACGAAAGCAGTTAGAGACAAATGAAAAGGGTGAAAAGTCAATAATCCTTCAAAGTCATTGGTTGATATTCACCATTATTAAGGCCAAAAGGAAGGAAAAAAGTTTCCCACTTTTTCCATATTTTCTCAGTCACTTTCCAAAAGGAATTAATACAATTTGTACGAAGGTCAGTAGTTTGGCCCCTCCCTAGAAGGCAAAGAAGCTGCGTAGCAACTTCGGCCTCTTTAGTCTTCCAATCAGCGCAACTTCTACGCAAGACTAGATGTTCCCCTTTGTAACTCTGTTTACAAATTGCATAGCAATGTGAAAATCCCAGGGTAAATTTCTGACCAAACTATTCTTTTCGCTAGTATATATAATATACATATTATAGAGTTTATCCTTAGCTCAAGTTATTCCTCCTGAACAAAGTAGTTTCCAATGGAAATTGCTAGTATTTCCAAGCCTATTAAATGGTTCTCCAACAAGAGTTTAAGGTTAAGCTTTCCTCGACTTCGCTCGAAATCCAAATCCTCAAGCTCCTTGCCATCACCAACTGTAATTCGTCCACCAACACCTAATATCAGTACGAAAGAAGAAGATCTTCAAGTTGTCTTTCGTCGTTTTGATAGTGACGGAGATGGTAAGATTTCGAGCGAGGAACTCAGTGCTTACTTCGCCTCCATAGGCGACTACGTATCAAGACAGGAAGCTCAAAGGGTCATCAAAGATTTCGACAACAATGGCGACAACCGGTTGGAATTCAATGACTTCGTCAAGTTGATGGAAGGAGGCAATGAGGGTGACGATGATATTAAAAGAGCGTTCGAGATGTACGAGGTTGACAAAGGCTGTGGGTGCATCACGCCGGTAGGTTTGCAGCAGATGCTTAACCGTCTAGGGGATGTGAAATCGTATGAAGAGTGCGTTGCCATGATTCGAGTGTTTGATCTTGATGGCAATGGAGTGCTTGACTTCCATGAATTTCAACAAATGATGAGAGGTGAACCATAGAAAAAAGTAGTGTAAGTAGAGTCTATTCATATATGTGTTCTACCAGGCACTAGCAGCTGAACGTCCCTACGTTTTTCCATTGAAATTATGTATGGAGAAATCTTGTTAATTTACTTTCCATGTTTGTTTCTTTGTGGGTAGTGGGTTCATCAGTGTTTTAAGTGCTTTTTAAGCCTTTTGGCAGTAATACCATGGTCAAGGCTTTCTCTGTATTGTCACTAGTATCAAATTCAATCAATAAAAAAGTGTGAATGATAAAACAAATATATCTGTTCTAAACTTGTAGACAAAATTGGTAGTTTGCCTGTTCAGTCATGGTTTAACGAGAGACTTGACTAGGGTCAAGAATAACCAAGGTCTTGTATCTTCCTTCATTTCCACACCCAGACGGGCCCAGCCCCGTAAACCAAGCAAGGCAACGGTCCTTGTAAGCTTCAATTATGCTGGAAAATAATAGACAAAGATATACATGAATTCGATTTTCAATCATTCATAATTGTTGTGGGAAAATCCCACTTTGTTGATAATCAAGAATTAGACTGTGAGTTATAAGTATAAATCGCACCTGAACATTTGATTTAATAATTAATGTATGATTACTGTCTAATAAAATCGTGAAGCCTAACCTCAGATCAAACAAAATTATATAACAAAAGGAGACATTGAGTTGATTATCCAAATCTGGGGGTAGCTCAAAAACCTTTGATAGGGGTGGCAAGGCTTGGATTCACGGGTTTGTTCAGGAGGTATGCAGTCAAATGTTATGACAGTCCAGGAATACTACAGCAAACAAGCTTGTATCACGGGCCAGCATATATTTAGATAAACTTGAGACTAAACTAATGGAAGTGGGGTCTTAAGAATTTTCCTTTGAAAAAGAAAGAAATCGTTTGTTATTGAACGTAAAAATTTGGGTAAAAAACGTTGAGTCATTCTTTGTATTTTTGCAAGTAGGATCATTAAACTAATGAAGCACCTCCTGAGGAAATTACACATTTTTGTAGCCTACGTAAGGAGTTGCTGTTTGAGTCAACAAACTCTGATTTACTGCAATATTTTATAATCCTTAAACGCGTTTATCCCAACATTAATCCCAGCAGGCAGCAGGCAGCAGCTAGCATCCTTCAAATTCATATTCTCCAATCCGCAAATTGTTTCGTCTTGACTTTCACCATGAATCAGTTCCTTTTCTGCTTCCTCTTACTCAATGTTTTCACTTTATACATAACTGCTCAACAAAACTACTCAGGGAATTCAGCGTTGGGTTGCAGTAACAATGATGAATCAGGTCCTTCTTCAGCGTTTCTTTACACTTGCAATGGCCAAGTGCGATATTGCCAGGCCTTTCTTATCTACAAGTCTCAACCTCCTTTTGACACAGTTCCCAGCATTTCAGCTTTCACATCTTCGAACCCGGCAGAGCTTGCTACCATCAATAATGTAACACGGCATGCGGAGTTCCCAACTGGTAAAGAGGTAATCATTCCTGTAAATTGTTCTTGTTTAGGCCGGTATTATCAGGCAAACACCAAGTTTCACATTTCAAGCATTTACGGCACCTATCATACTATAGGAACCAAGGCATACCAGGGATTATCCACATGTAGCTCCCTTAAACGTGCAAATCCACATAGTGAATACAAATTGGTTCCTGGAAATGAATTGAAAGTTCCACTTCGATGTGCTTGTCCAACAAGGTATCAGATTAAAGGTGGAACAAAGTATCTGCTGACTTACTCTATTAGCTTGGGGGATAATATTCCAGACATCAGTGATAGGTTCAATGTGAGCAGAAAGAGCATTGATGATGCAAATGGTTTGGAAGAAAAACAAACTATTTTCCCTTCCACAACAATCCTAATTCCTTTGCCAACGAAACCTTCAAGTTCACAAACCATAATTCACAAGGACCAACCGCATGATTCACCTCCAATTGTAAAATATCCTGAAAGACATAGATCAAAGAGGAAATTGTATGAGGGGCTTATAATCGCAGCAGCTTGTTCTATGCTGGTTCTTATCATCATCCTGTTCACCATCTTTATGTTCAATAAGAGAAAGGATGGAGTTCCTCGGAGTGGCCATGAAAGAACGAAGATCAATCATGTATTGTCAGAAGACCTCCGAGTTGAAATTGCAAGCTTTGACCAAGGCTTGAGAGTTTTTGCATTTGAGGAGATAAAGAAAGCCACACAAAATTTCAGTTCCATGAACAGAATAAGCGGTTCTGTTTACCGCGGTGGTTTTGGTGGGAAGATCCTGGCTGTGAAAAGAATGAGACTAGACGTATCTAAGGAGGTACAACTGCTGAAGAATATCAATCATTTCAATTTGATAAAGCTTCAAGGTGTCTGTGAAAATGGTGGCTCTTTCTATCTTGTTTTTGAATATATGAAAGAAGGGTCTCTAAGGGATTGGCTTTGCAATCAAAGCCCCGATGAGACTGGGAGCTGGACGAAGAGGATTCAGATTGCTTTGGATGTTGCTTATGGACTTCACTATCTTCACAGTTTTACCAAACCTGCCTATGTGCACGGCGACATTAAGAGCAGCAATGTTCTGCTAAACGGTGGTCTAAGGGCCAAAATTACAAACTTCAGCCTCGCGAGAGCGGTGGTCCACGAAACAAGCAGCGTTGCTCAGACAACACGTGTTGTTGGGACCAGAGGTTATATGGCACCTGAGCATGTACAGACAGGGCAGGTTACTTCCAACATTGATGTCTATGCTTTTGGAGTTTTGCTGTTGGAACTGATTACTGGCAAAGATGCCATCATTACACAAGATGGAAGAGAAATACTGCTGTCAGCAACAGTTGTTTCCATGATGGAAAAAGACAATGCAGAAGCTGAGCTCGATTCCCTCATCGATCCTAGGCTAAAATCTGATAATCGGACAGAATTTGCACTTCGGATGGCTCAATTAAGTGTAGCCTGCTTGACAGAAGAACCAACAAGGAGACCAAGCATGGAGGATGTAGTGTCAGTTCTGTCCAAAATTCGGGCAGACCTATTTTCATAGCAGCCATTGTAAGTTTATTTTACTATATAAGATACAGTTCTGTAAATTCTGACTAATTTTAGAAGTCAAGCCAATTGTTGAGTGGAACTTACTTCAGAAAATTTAATTCCTTGGAAACAAGCAATAAAAAGATGTCATATTGTGATTTTGATTATTTTTATTGCAATTATACATGAAATGAAATTTACCTTAAAATGAAAGAGATTTAATGAGCACGAGTTTTAAAAACTAAAAATTTATAAAAATGAAGGGTGGCACTGAGAGCCACAAGGAATGAACATCGGTAGTTCTTCTAAAATCTACTCTGTGGAGATATGATCCTATGTGGTTGGGGCCTTTGGTTCTAATAGGAAAAGGCCCAGCTTTTAACTCTTTGAAAGAATAGGGAAGCATGTTTTTGGGAATTTTGGGACTTGGGATTTCAGTAAGGGAACCTCCCAGTCATCCGAATATGTTCAAGGGTTCTTCTAAGACCATATTTATAAACTGCCTGATGGCCTGCTCTGAAACCATCTCCATACACAGGGGAAGTGTCTGATTCAATTTGGTGCTTGAAGAACTCCCCAAGCTTCCCCTCAAATTGAGGTCTTTTGCCCTTTTGTAATCTACTAGAAGCAGAGGATGAAGCTGATGCAACATTGCTGCTTGAAGCATATTCGAGTTTGCTAAGTAACCACATGTGTGCTAACACCTGACAAATACCCTCCTCAACATCCTGACTAAGAGTCCGGAAACCTAGCAAACAATAACCATATATGTCAATGTCTTCCATATGGGGGAAAAAGAAACGATTTTTTCTACATATTATGAAGGAAAGAGGAAGAACCTTGAAGTCGCATCCATGCATGCATCATCTCATGGGCTAAGATTGACCCCGTTAGTAACCTACATGGTCAAAAATTTTGATTTTGCATCAAATACATCAGCATTGTTTAAACTAGCAGATTTAAGAGCAACATCAAAGCTAGCATCATCTGCTACAAATATGCCAGGTTTGCAAAAAGAGCATTTAGGTCTTTATAAGACAAAGAAGAGGCTATCAGGACTACAATTCTTTCATTCAATCCCCATAGACTCCATCCTTTTTTTCTTTTCTCTTTTACCCTTGATTCAATTACTCCATTGCTTTTAAAACCATAGACATGTAATGACTATAGAACCCGACAGCAACATTTTATGTATCTTCATCTTGGGGGCTGCCTGCTCGTCAAGCCTGTTTAAGAATTAAGGCATACATGACTGAAGTAGTTATGATTAATTAAACTGATCTAGACCATTTTTCACCTTTTCCCCTCATTGTTTCTGTGGATTAATAAGATAAAAAAAAACATGAAATTGCTATGTGCTAAGCAAGTAACATAAATATCTCCTTTGTTCCATCTTCTGCATCTAATTAACTTGTACTGAGTCTCTATTTGTATGTTATAAAAAATTGTTTGATTACATGGGGACCTATTAATGCATATGTAAAAGCAATCATGACAAGCAATACAATACCTTGGCAGGCCATATAAAATGAGGATCGCAGTCACCTCACATCGACGTGTCAGTTTGCAGGGCTCTGTTATCATGTCCATGGCTCGATTTCCTGTCCCAAATCTTGGTTGCCTTAGAATCTGATGATTTCAGGTTGAAGATAGTATGAATCTCTGAGCAATACAAAAACTACTAATGAAAATTTTCAAGTTATCATACATTAAAGCAAAAGAGAATTTTAAATATTCTTACAGTGCTGACAGTTTGTTCCTCAGAGAGGCAGAGTCCTCTAGTCTCTGGCATATGATAATGGCCCTGCCCAAGACAACATTTTAGAACACAATTGTAGAATATAAAGAAGTGACCAAACATTAAATCATTCTACATGGTATTTCCATGACATCTAGAAGCAGAAGTAAGCCTATATTTTTTCAACATCAGTCAGACATGACTGAAAAGATGTTGCGTCAACATATGATATTGCAAAGGAAAAACGTCTTAGAAATTATGATTTATGTCATTCTTTAAGCATTTTTGCCCTTACATTCTTTTCTCCCTCTCTGGCTTCATTCAAAGCTTGCCTTTCAACCAGGAGTAATGGAACTTGCTGCTCCACTTTCATATTTAAACCTTCATAAAATTCTAGTATATCCAGATAAAGGGGTTGGCATTGCTTGGTATCCATAACTGCAGAGTCCAGACACTCTAGGCAGAGCTTCCGTCCATCATTAAGGGCAACATATCCTGTGTCTTGTGGCTGCATATTAGGAGGAAATGTGTCATACTTTCTCAACCTTTTCTCTTTTCTTCTTCAGAAATAGTAGCCAAGATTTAACTTAGGAAACTTAAGTAAGCTTACAAAGATGCATGTATTTCATCATACTCACCTCCATTCGCTCACAGCTGCAGCACCGTGGAGTACCGTCATGTTCATGAGAAGGGCAGTACTTCTGGATCCAAAAAGGATGTGCCCTATATTCAATAAGACCAGCAGGGTTTGTTGGAATCTGTCAAAAGTATATATCCCAGAAGACAACACCAACTAGCAATGAGTGATGTGCATAAGAAATAGAAGATTTACTTTCTTCTGTTTCAAAACCACATAAAAAACAGTATATAATATAAGATATGAACATGATATGCATATAGAGGTTTCCCATGATATGCATTCAGATGTTGAAACATGAAACTGCATCCAAGGGCATTAACTATACACTATGCTTTTTGCCATCATATCTGCATAAGACTCTATTCAGATGACACTTATATTTACTTGTGTGACCTTCAGGATTTTGGTTTATTTAGCACTTGAAATTCATTATTAGGTAAGAAAAACTGGATAACATAAGAAACACACTCATGATTCGGTATTACTATAAGATTGTTATTGACATTCATTTGAAATATATATATATGCACTGAAACATGCACCAAATCACAAATAATCCTGCCATAAATGTTTATGCATTGAATGGAGTACCAACAGCACAAATTCATATTAGATAACATAAGCCTGATGCAAGGGAAAAAAGCTTACAAAGTCGTTGCAGACATCACATTTAGGATGGTACCGCTCCTTGTAGCAAGATTTATGAAAACGATAATTCCCAGACATAGAGAACTACAGAAGAAAGTATGCATTAAAGTTAGCTTATTCATATCTCAAAACATCTAATGAAGGAACTTAAGACAGCAACATTAATAGCCACCAAAAAGTCTACTAAGAATGTAAATTTGTACCTCATAATCAGAAATTGGAAGGTTGCAGGCATGGCAACGGAAACATTCTGGATGCCAAAATGCATTCAGGCAATTTAGAAATCTTCCATGACCAATCTCAGTATTGCAACCAGCACATATCCTACCAAAAATGAAATATTTGATCATGGGAGCAAAAAGGATCAGGCTATATAATGTAGCAACAAATTTTTTATACAATGCAGCATAATTGATGCCAAGAAAAGCCATTATCATCATACATTCGCAAGAAAAAAGCTCAAAGATAAATCAATATTTAAGCCCTGATTAATTGAGCCGGTATGAGATAGATATTGCAGCTAATGACATATTCATATACCTGTATCCCATCGGAAAATGGACTGGCATAGGTTGATACATATTTGCATTTTCATACTGGGGAGGAGGTTCAAAGTTCAAGCTTTCTTGTAAGGCTCTAGCAAGTTGCTCATCTTCCTCTAGTTGATATTCATCATCTACCCAATAATTTGAGAAACTTAAGATTATAAGGAAAAGTAAGGAAGAAAAAGAATTACAATTGGATGGTAATATAAAAAAAATCTCAATTCATTTTATTAGAAAATAATTGGTTGATATCATAAAGTACAGCTGACAAGAACATTCATGGTAACATCAGGTAGACATGCTACTCACCTATTACCTTTCTCCCTTTCTGACTTTCCCCTAGCAGGGATAGGGCAATAGCACGATCTACATCTTCATTCTCCAGCTCCTGCCATGCATCCTACATTCATTGTTGAGACCAAGATGTGACATAGGAAACACCTTAGAAGCTAATTAGACTAACTCAAATAGTCCAATGATTTATTTGTATAAGAAAGTATCCTTTAGAACCAATGCTTCATAATCTAATTTGTAACATGTCTACTACACAACCTAGCCAAATCCATCAAGTGATAAGACCTTATGTATATCCTACCAGTAGCATTGCAGGGAGTAGGATGGGATCAAATCATACAAAAAGTTGAGAACACATAAATAGCAATATGGAAAGAGAAATGGAGAAACAGTCACAGATATAAATACCCCTGAGACAGAAGGAGCATTAAATTGGGGATGAGGATCCTCCACATAATTTCCATGATGATGCCCCTCTGAAAATTTATGGGCACAGCCTTTAAATATTTTTTTAATCCAATCCATAATGCAGAACGTTATCTGCTCATGGTAAACAAGGTTTCCACCTGCAAATAGAACATACATTCATGCTAATCAACAAACAGATATTGCAAACTCTAAATAAATTTAAAAACAAATTCAGTAAATTCAGAAGGCCAAAACGAAGAAAGTTACACAAATCATGCTTAGATAAAAGGAAGAAATGTATACTTTTAACTGAAAAATCATCAATCAACAAAGCTTGACAGAAGCTTCACCATTCTAATGTAGAAGATTAAAACGCAGCAAATAACATAAAGGGGAAAATACCAAGTAACAGTCATTTTATCGAGCCAAAACCGGTTCCTAAAGAATATAATCATAGTGGATCATAAGCAGCCTAGAAGAGAAGAATGCTAACGAGACTCGATAGGCTAGGCAGTTAAACTATTTTCTGTTTAATAACAGCGGTTCATACATATAGACATCAAACAAAAACTGCCTACTATAGGTTATATTATATCAGTTCAGCTGCATTTGTCATTCAATGCAAGCAAGTCAAACCAGGATAAACAATTAGCAATCAAAATCACCCACCTGGCATTCTGCTAAGCCAGAATGCTTAAGCTAAAAATGAGTGCAAAGCATCAAAATTCTCTCCAGACCAAGTGAATATAAAGAGAGGTAGAAAGAAAGAGAAGGAGAAGAAACAACGGAAAACAGATTCTTTCCAGCTCAGGATGCCCATAAAATTCATGACATATAACGACTGAATTGCAGGTTCATAAAGAACAAAAGGTAAAGAATCAAACAAGTGGAGAAATAACTCACCTCAAACAAACCAAAATCCTGCAGCAAAGGGTGGAAGAAGACTGCAGAAGAGAACTAGATCAGACAAGATCTCCAAATTAACCAAAAAAGTTTCAATTTTTCCAGTCTGTATAAAGCTATATATTCCCCCTCTCACCCTTTTCTTCTTTCCTTTTTTCTTTTCTCTCTTTTTTGTGTATGAGAATGAATAATCTATTGAAGAAGACAAAGAACAAGGAAGAACAGTGACACCTTTTATTCTTTTGACTCCAAAGAAGAATCTATCACACCTACAACCCTCAAAAATAAATTTGAAATATAAAAAACAAAAGCTGGGGAATTTTGTTTAACGTGGTAAGAAATAGGAAGACAAATAAGCTAAGAATACAGGTGTTCTTCAACTGTACGCAAATTCAAAGTCAAACATGAAGCAAGCGTACAACTTTGAAGAATTTTTGTCATAACGCCAAAGGGATTGACGAAGATTCATCAAACCCAATTGGGCATTTCATTCACTCTTTCTTCTTTCCCCTCCTAAAATTTAGAAAGCTTTAATCTTTACATGTGGGGTTCTTCTAATTCTTCCACTAGAAGACCCCGCTCAACAAAAAGGAGCAAGCTTTCTTTGTTTAAAGGGTAAAAAAAAGTGAAAAAAAAAACAAAAAAGTGATTTTTTTAATAAAATTTAACTGTTTTCTTTTTTTGGTACTACCGCTTTGGCTTGGCTTATCCTGTTCAAAGTTGCTAACAGATCAAAAGTTTAGAAGACTAAAAGGGGCGAATAACTGATCTTAGGATGTCGAAGAGACCGAGATCATTTAAAATATAAAAAATTAAATAAAAATGGGGGAAAAAAAGGAAAAAGAAAAAGAAAAAAAGAATAAACTCTTTGGTAAAGATTCCAGTTCCACTAGCTTGCAAAAAGGGTTTTAAAAAAAGGGAATATCTAATGACTCACAAAGTGATTGAAAAAGTTCCAACCCACAACAAAAAATTTTCTCTCCTCTTTCTCTTTCTGTCTAACAATCAATCTCCCTTAAAATCTCTTTAACATTTGTGCATGGCTCTTCATTTTATTATATGGCCACATGCACAATGTTAATTTAGATATAATTGAATGTATACAATAGAAAGTGACAATATGGGATTTATATATATTATTATAATTTGTTAGAAAAATATTATAATTATAATGACTTGTCTTTGAAACATTCTTTGCAGATGACACATAATTGGATATGATTGCAAAGGTTTTTATCATTACCATCATAAAATTCAGATAAAGATGATTCAAATCTCCCCTTATCCCCCCCCAAAAAAGGATTGTTATACATTGGTGACTTCTATCTTTGGTCAAACAAATCAACTTTTGAGTTTAATTGCTGCATTTACTGCTATGGATTACTAAACTAATTAGCTTGTAAATTCATTTATAGATTAAACAATGAGTAATGATGCCTTTATGACTGCAATTTCTTTTATTAAACATGTAAATGGAAATGATATTAGGTTAATCTAGACTACTGAAATTAAAAGAAAAAACACTGCATATTCTTGTTTGAGTTGCAAGCAGTGGTTGCTAGCAAGTCAATGTCAACAAAGATGGCTTTGGTTGAGGCTATCCCTAAGCTAATGTCTTTCCCATATAGGCAGATATGTCTCTCTTTTTTTTTTGTTGTTGTCTGGTTTGGTTTGAAGTTCACATGTAAAAACCACTGTGACATGTCCCAAACTCCAAAACCGTAGGCTCCACAAGAAAAGGGTTTAGAGGGAAGTGTCTAATGAGCCTGCCAAACCCTTTGTTTTTAAATGGCAAAATGGCCTTCTAGAGATCTATACCAGTAGTTGACCACTTCTTCTCAAATGTGAAACCGAAATTTTGGTCTCTAACCCAATTTGCAGACGCGTTGCATAAGAAGATTGCAAAGGCTTCATCATACAATGAATTGACCATCATTGGATTGTGGGTTGAGTCACCTGGTTTTGGTCAATACATTGAGAGCTGACATGAAAGCTTGAATATAGGAAAACAAATACATGCATACAAATTACAAATTCAACAGTGGTTTCATGTTAGTGTCTTTGTCTATAAGAAATGTGAATTTTTTATTTATAATTTAATAACAACAATTGTCATTTAATATAAAAGTACAAAATTTATCACAAAAAAATTATAGATTAAGATATTCACATTTTAAAAATAATTTAAATACGTTAATTCTGAAAGGTATTTTAAAAGTTAAAGGAGATTCGGGCTTTTCTTTTCCTAAGGTTATTTTTTTTTCTAAAAACTGTTGTTAATTAATTTGGATGACTTATGAAGTAACAACCCTTAGTTTTATAGATATACTAATGGACTTTCATCCATTAAACTTAATCATAGATTTATAGTCCAATAAGATTTAAATATAAAATTCAAAAGAAGAATATGCGTGAAATCCTTAGAGATCTTTCTTTACAACTATTAGTCCAAGCCCATGTCATCTACTAATATTTTACTTAAAATTTTATTTAATTTAATATTATCATTTAGTTTTTTAAATTAATTAAGAAATCTTATTTACTCATTAATTACAATAATATCCATCAACATTGCAATAGACTTATGCAGAAAAAAGAATAATCCATGAGGTCACTTTCATTACAATTTTTACTAATTAATCTTTTCACCATTTCATATTCCTCATGAGTTTTGTGGATAAATAATTTCCATGGTTATATTCAACCCATGTAATATCTATTCATGATTATCATTTCTGTTGGACTTAAAAAAATATTTTTCTTCAAAAACATTAATGTATAATATTAATGCAAATAATATAATTCTAAAACTGCTTTTAAAAAACATATTGGTCGGATTTCATGAGTCCGACAATTATATGAATATCGCTTGAATATTTTTCTCAATAAAGAAGGGTGAATCTTTTATTAAACATTTAATATTATTTATTTAGTACGTACATAACCCAGCATATCAAGATATAACTTTTAAATTAGGTATTACTTGTTGACAACATTAAAGTCATATAGATACTAAATAAAATATATTAATCTCTCAAGTCTAAGAACAATTAATAAATTGTAATAGAGCTTATTTTAATTATTGAGAGTGATAAACTTATACATGCTTTTTAAATAGATTTGGTTCATCTCATTTAACTACATCCACTTGTTTTGCTTTAAGGTCAATATCTCAATGCAAGAGTTAAAACATTTTATCTTTTTGATAGAAACATGACAAGTGTAGACTTTAAACAGATTAACATATTTAACTTAAAAGAATTTTGGCAAAGAACAATGTGACCAAATTTATGATATATGTCATAAATTAATAAATAAAATATCAATAATTGATGTAATAATTTATTTTTTTAATGAATAAATAATAAAATTGATTTTTAAGGTGAAACAATAAGCATGGGGCAGCCTTTCGACTGCATTATGCAATGACACTAGTGTTAACATGAAAGAAAGAGAACAGAACTGGTTTGATGTGAAGCAATAGTGGGGCAAATTTACAGGATCAAATAGAAGTAGTGGGATTTTCTGTTTTGCTTTCGCTAGGAACTTTGCTGTTGGTGTTGTGACTACTAGCTAATATTTGCAGACTTTGAGACAAAGCTGGGCTCTCACTGGCTTATGGTCAGAACTATAAATGTCATCAATCGATTCGTAACAGTGCAAACTTGCGCTGATTTTGTCAGGATCTTCGATCTTAAACAGGATTCGATCAGTCCATGACGGAACGCGTACCTGTCAAAAGCAGAAGAAACATAGAGAGGTGAGGGGAAAATAATTGAATCTCATTAGGAAGGTATCTTAGTAAAGAATCCTTTGTTTTTTAAAGAGTGAATGTGACAGAGAGCATGCACCTTGTAACTTGTATCGTAGTTGCTGCTTCCTATATTGTACTTGTACGTTGGTTTGAATGTGAGTGTTCCCTCACAATATCCATTGAAAATCTGCCCTCTTTCGGCCTCCTGCAGGAGTTGATCTTTGCTTTTGAGCAGCTGTAGCAGCAGGCAACAAAGTAAAACAGATGAAGACTAATGAATGAAAGATACGTTGAGAAAAAATGGGCAAGATATACTACTGACTCCGTGAAGGTTTCTTTGTATTAAGTTTCTGGCTGGATGTGTATTGATGCCTTGTAGCCTGTAATTGAGATCTCCCAACCATACTGTGATCTGGGCTGGCCTGGCGTAAGGGTTCCAATACTTGGAGAAGAGAGAGTGTGATATGTGCCTGCACTGTGAGTTTCTCTCTTCTACATTCCGAGCATGAGCTGCTTTGCAAGGAGAGCATGACAACATCAATCAGTGGCCCATACTTTTTCCGGGCTTTGAATGAAAATTCGATACACAAATCTTTATGGGCTCTAACTTTGGTCCAAGGGTAGCTCTATTGCATTTATGGGCTTTTTAAATGGGATTTTCTGTAGCAACTTTGCTATCTTGAATTGATCTCACACTTATAGACTATATTAGGCTGGGTCTTCTTGTTGGCACCGATTGTGATAAATAATCATCAAAACGTCGACTTCTTGCCAAGAAAATTCAAGGAAAACTTGGATCGAAACTCCATTTGTCTGCTTAATGCCTATTGATATTGAAGATAATTGAATAAAACAGGGATTACCAGAGAGATGGCAAGTGATAAACACCATTCGGAATCCTTTGTAGTTGATGCGGATTGCTACTGCCCCTTTCTTTCTCCTGATTATTCCCCCACAGCCTCCAACAGAATGCTTATCCACCTTAAGTTCTACATCTCCGAATTGGAAAAAGGGATAAGTTATCCCATTTTAAGCTCTATCTTAGTCTTGACAATGGAAAAAAAATGAACTTCACACCACAAGGACAGGGTCTACCTTTGGTGAACAGGTCTGAATTCTTTGGTCCGAACACGTATAGTTGCAGAGACTGCATAATTGCCTTCCCTAACAACCTGACAAGCAAATAATGTAAACCTACCAATCATTTATGGTTTCTTGTGGATAAAGATTTACTACAATTAAGGCAGTCAAAAAACATATGCTTGAACGAAGCCAATATAGTGAGTTCTTGCTGAGGGAAACAACCAAGAGAATGCTTCAACAGAAGAAAAGGAAAAGGAAGGAGAGAGAAAGGGTTTTGCTTACTCGTGACTTTCAACTAGAGCATCCTGCAACAATCTCGCAAGATTGTTTCGAGGCACCTCTTGCAAACCAACCACAAGTAGATCAAACCTTCGGTTGCTCCCAACCAGTTCGACTAGATCTTCATACGAAACCTTCATAAAAAAGGAGGATAAGATATGATATACTAATGAACAGTACTGATCAACATCAAATTCAGAATACATATATCAGCAGAGTGAAAAGGATGCGACTTCAACCTTTCCATTCATGTTCCACGTTACTATGCAAATGCAGAGGTTAGAATCTGTAGAGAAGTCGCAAAGATTATCCGCTCCCACTGTCTTTATTCCTTCATGAGTACCGGCGGGGTTGTTGAAAGAATCCACTGGTTTTCTCTGACATTTTGATCTTCTTCTGCGAAATAAAGACATAATCATCATTCATCATTCCCACTATCGTCAGGAGAAGAGAGTACACTGATAATATCTAATTACAAAGGAGCTCGCATACCCTTTACCAGCTCGGAATATTGTATAGAAATTTCCCATCGTTTTCCTTTTTGAATAAGATCACCATAACCAGCATCTGCAGGGAGGCAGCTAGCTCGACCGCTTGACTTGGAAACCTTACAAGAAAGAGACGTAATATTTATATAAATATGGAAATTTTTGGCTTTTGGCGGTGAAGATATGGAAACTCAGAAAGTCAAACGTCTGAAATCTTCGATGTTATGGCTATGGGGATCTCTCATATTTGAAGACTACTTTTCTCTACGAGTTAGGTTGGGAGTTTTTGACAATATGAAAGTTATAATCAAAGTTGACAACGACCATACCACAGTACCATAATCCAACAAGCAACCCTCTCGCTCGTACAGATATCCATTAATCGAATGGTAACATATATACAAACGTGTATATATAGCTAATTACATGTCGACAGAAGGATACCGAAGATGGCCGGTCTAGCTCCGCCGTAGCCAAATTGCATGCAATTGAATTGAGTCACCGGCTCACCGCCCTGAGTTTTCTGAGCCAAGACCATGGATGTTCGATTGGCGTCTCAGCACACGGTTGAAAGATCGAAACTGTTTTCTTGTTGAGCTAACTTACAAACGTAACCCGACCCTGTTAACAAAGATGGATGGTTACGTACGTGTCCAGATACATATTATATATATGAACGGGGAGTGCACGTGCGAGAGTACAACGACCCGCGCAGCTCACTGCCATTGGGGCTTGACTTGAGCTTGCCCCCTAAGCCCTAGCCCTAGCCCTGGCCCCTATCTTCCAAGTCTCGAACCAAAGTCGCATTTGCTGACTTTCTTTCCTCCCGCTGCTTCTTCTTCTTCAGGTAACGACCTTCCTTTTCTTCTTCCATTTTTATTCTAATCCTTCCCTTTTCTTCTTGCATTGTTATTCTAATCCTTCCTTTCTCCTCCTACTTTATTCCATCCCCAATTTTTCGTATTTCCTATTATAACAGTATAAGCTGAACATCTAATTTGATTTAAATTCCAATGTAATGAAGATTCCTCCCCCCCCCCCCCCCTTTTGTATAATTCTGTTTTGGGTAGTACCCAGAAAAGTGAATTTTCTTTTTCTGGCGATTACCCATTTTTCCAAGCTTAAAAATGCTTTAATTTTATAGTATTATTCTTTGATTTCATATTTTGGATATTACAAACTTCAAAGCAATATTTAATATTTTTCTCTAATTTTATAGTCCACAATTGTTTACTTTAAAGTTATTTAAGGCCTTGATTTTTATTCTATTGTAAGAATCTTTTGGAACTAATTTCAATCATTTTTGTTTGTTTAAATATTTCAGATTTCGGCTGGTAGATTAGTTGAAACAAGGCTTTGACGGGCTTAGGATGTTCTTTTGGGGAATTGAAAAGCATGCCTGAAATCCCCAAATAGCTAAGCAGAATGAGCATTGTAACTGTGAGTGCTTCTTTTATTTGTCTCTGTCCCAGCCTTTTTTTGCATTGCAACAATGTGATTGCTTTGATTATTCTCATAGGTTGTGAAATTTCGGAAATTGAAGTAGATTTTCACTAGCTGTTCTGTTTCCATGTACTGAACTGAGGATTTGATTTGCTTAAATTTGTATTTGAAACTCTCCAACACTCTTGATTTGTATTGAAGCTTAACTAATGGAGGGAAGTGGGTAATAGGACTAGATACACCCTTCTAAGTTTGGCCATGGCTACTTTTTTATGTTATTACATGCCAATATGCGCTCAGAAATGTGCATCAATTGGTTTAGTGATGCTTTTTCATACTTGCCATCTTTAGCATGTAGAGACTCTGTCTTTGGATCTATTTGTTTAAATAAATGACTAACTGCATAACTTGAAAAGGTGCAATTTGACATAAAATCTGTTTCCTTGGCCACTTCTTATGGAATATATTTGCATATGGTTGTATGGTTATGTTTGTGCTTGAAACTCCAATATGTTATGAGTATTAACTGCTGTATGTAATATTTCATTAACTTGCTCGTTCTGTCCCTTATGAGTGTTTCAGAAGCAAAGAGAGCCACTAAGATTGCCTATCAAAACAGAGGCAGAGCTAGATAAGATCAGCAACTTACCAGGACATGTTATTGATCAAATCTTGTCACATTTGCCAATAAGGGATGCCGTAAGGACTAGTGTTCTGTCAAGGAAGTGGAGATACAAATGGGCTACAATACCGTATCTTGTCTTTGATAATCAGTGTCTTAATGTCTCTTCCCAAGACCAAACTTTCATAAAAAACAAGCTTGTAAACATTATTGACCATGTACTCTTACTTCACAGTGGTCCATTACACAAGTTCAAACTCTCTCATCGAGATCTTTTAGGAGTCACTGACATTGATCGATGGATTCTTTGTTTATCGAGGAGCTCTATCAAAGAATTCATACTGGAAATATGGAAGGGCCAGCGCTACAAGCCGCCTTCTTGTTTATTTAATTGCCAGAATTTGATTCATTTGGAGCTATTTAATTGCCTGCTAAAACCTCCGTTGACATTCAAAGGTTTCAAGAATTTGAGGAGCCTTGATCTTCAGCACATTACCATCATCCAAAATGTGTTCGAACACCTCATCTCTAGCTGCCCTCTGCTTGAGAGATTAACATTGATGAACTTTACTGGTGTCACACATCTTAACATTGATGCACCAAATCTGCAATTCTTTGACATTGGAGGTATTTTTGATGATGTTAGCTTTCAGAATACAGTCCATTTATCTCTAGTTTCCATTGGTTTGTATGTGAATATCGACGATGAAGACAACGATGCTGAAGAAAACTCTAGTAAATTGCTCAGATTCTTTGCTAATCTGCCCCATATTCGAAGGCTGGAGGTTCAGAGTTACTTTTTGAAGGTAATGGCTTAGTGAGCATCATTGAAGAGACTAGTATCTTCTTGTATATTGAACAAGTTTGATGGTTTCCTTGGGGATTTCAATTGAGTGGCATTGTGTTTTCTTTATCATTTAGAAATCTATATGCTTTTTTACAACCTATGTAGGATTCTGCGAACACCAAAATCAGATTTTTTTTACTGATCTTTGTAAATATCATAGATTCTGTATTATAAGTTAGTTTCATAAATTGGTTATTGAATCCTGATTTACTTGTTCAAGTTCTCAAGGATGTCAATGTGTCACCTTAATTTATCTAAATGAGATTCTAATTTGCACTGTTGTTCTTCCTTTTTTTGCTCCAGTATTTGGCTATTGGAAATGTGCCAAGCAGGTTGCCTAACCCATGTGTTGATCTGAATTATCTATCCATTCGCATAGATTTTGATGATTTGGAGGAAAATATTGCTGCTCAATGCCTCCTAAGAAGTAGTCCAAATCTCCAAGAGCTGGAAATGTTGGTGAGTTTTGTTTATTTACTCACTTAGGTTCTCATGTTGATGTACATAGCAATATCTCCTGCTTTTTTATCACATAAACGTTTTTAGATATACAGTTGATCTAAAATGGTAATGCATGTAATAATTCCTGACTTTAGAGGTTGGTTAGCGATTGTAAAAGTATGGTGTTTTTTATAGGCTCGACCAGAGGAACAAAATACTGTGGAAAGATCCTCTAACTTTTGGGAAGATGATCATTGGAGCTCACTGTTTGCCCATCTGAGACTGGTTAAAGTATCAGGCATCTCCGGTGTTAAATCGGAAATGGATTTCATCAAGTTCCTGCTTTCAAATTCGCCAGTCCTTGAGCGGTTGACTGTTAAGCCTGCTTCCCAGGATGGCGAATGGGAGCTGATGAAGGAATTGCTGCGGTTCCGGCGCGCCTCAATATATGCAGAAGTCATTTATTTAGACCCATGACAGTCATGTGGCTGCCATGAAGAAAAGACAGGAACATGTAAAATATTATGCAAAAAGCTGTGTTCTTCTGGATGTTGTGCCTTGCCTTGTCGGAAGAATTCTTGTAAGTAGTACCACTTATTTACGTATTTATTAATGGGTCAACTAATGCAGCCCCCATCGGAGGTGTGCTCATTAACCCTTTATTATTGTCATTAATCAAAATGTATCTTCATTTTATCTATGCAAATCGAAAATAGAAACTATCTTTCATTTCTATCTTGTTCTTATATTACTCTTGCTTCCTCTACGACTCTACCTATTATCTTGATGGGCCTCACGGTTTTGCCTCAGCTCTAGTACAGAGTTAACCCTTTGAGACCTGACACTTAAAAACTCTAAAATGAACAGAGAGAATGCATGCACTGCCGTTGAGATTTTACGTGATCAAAGGGAATCGTTTGCATTAAAGTAAAAGGTGAAGGAACACACTAACACTTTAATTTAAACATAAAGTTGATGTGCAAGTGTTGTTGGATTGAAATCTATAAGCATATTATTCTATAAGGCAAAATTGGTTTTGAAAATTGAACAACAACCGACACCACTTGATTTGCCGTTCTTGATCCAATAGTAGCGGTTGCTGGCCGTTCTAGATCCCATAGTAGCGGCGGCTGGCACGTGGGGAATGCCAACTACCACTGCTCCATTTGTACCCGAAGGGACAAAGGGGCAAGTCCCACTGTCTAAATTTCAAGACCAAATGAGGAATTCTCGTAGGGGTACAGTTGCTGCCTAGAAGTAATATGGTTATGGGGTATTAGCTCTTGAGATTTGCTGCCCAATTTCCAGTAAAGTCTTATTAGGGTCTTTCACATTGACAATACGCAAGCTATAAGTCCCGTGGCCCAAGAGGAGAAGCATTGTCTGCCCCACCAGAAAAGCTCTAAATAATCTAACCCCAAAGGTGGAAAACGACATACTCTACTACACTAAAACTGTATTAACCGGGATTAAGTAATACTGTAGTCACCACTATTCTTAGTAAACTTGCATGGAGGAATTAAGAATCCGAACCCCCTGTTGAAACTACTGTGATTAATTCAACATTAATTTGAAAGCAAAAAAGAAGAATGTGAAGAAGAAAAACTATAGGGGCACGAATGAAAAACAGGAAAAGTAAATGGGTCAAAATACAGTTAATATATCTTTATTTATCGAACATGTGCATTATCGACGGCCAACCTAGCTTTAACCCCATTTAGAGCTGCAACCGACGGTGACTCTAAAGGCCTTTGGGACCAGTTCCCGAACGTGTCATAACTCTACGAGGGCTATTTTAACTCTTAAACAACCATTCAAACAAATCGTTCAACCAGAGGCGAAAGCATATTGGCCTTTTGCAGCATACAAGTCAGTCTGTTCCTATACAAGAAAATATTCAAAGATTCTGAAGGTATTCTTATCTTAAATACTAGACAGAGAGAAACCCTTTACAGTAAGCGTTTAGTTTAGTTCATTAGGCAGTTCAAACTTTCATAGAACAGCGGCTATGGCTATGGAGAGTGCTCCACTGCTCAACACTCATGGCGCAGACAGCAACCAGATAGAAAAGCCTGTGAGATGGGTTAAGGAGTTCGGATATGAGTCCAAGAGGTTATGGCATATTGCAGGGCCGGCGATATTAACAGCAATTTGCCAGTACTCATTGGGAGCACTCACGCAAACGTTTGCTGGTCATGTTAGTGAGTTGGATCTTGCTGCGGTGTCCGTTGAGAACTCTGTCGTAGCTGGTCTTGCTTTCGGTGTCATGGTAATTTGTTTTGCTTAAGTTTTTGTCATTTGTGTCCGTTAAAAAAGCTTTCTGTTTTGGTTTGGTAAGATTTTTTTTGTTTTTGGTTTACAAAAGTTGGAAAGAATCCAAAACAAAAGGAAGGTTACTGAGGCTTGTAAGAAAGCTCTATATTTTACCAAATATGGACTGATTTTTGGAAATGAAATTTTATGTTTCCTTTTCCATGGTTGAATAATTTGTGACAGTTGGGAATGGGGAGCGCATTGGAGACGCTATGTGGTCAAGCATATGGTGCTGGGAGGATAAGGATGTTGGGGGTGTACATGCAGAGATCATGGGTTATTTTGTTCACTACAGCATGCTTATTGGTTCCCGTCTACATTTGGTCACCTCCCATTCTTGAACTCTTTGGAGAGACCACTGAAATCTCCAATGCTGCAGGTTGGAATTTTTGCTCTATTCTTGAAACAAAATTGACAAAAATCTGTCTAAAATCAAATCTGAACTTTGAAAAGATGGGGAATATGAGATCCAGTAACATCCTAAACTTGTTGGTGCAGGTAAATTTGCTGTGTGGATGCTGCCGCAGTTATTTGCTTACGCTATTAACTTCCCTATACAGAAGTTCTTACAAGCTCAGAGGAAAGTCATGGTAATGGCTTGGGTATCAGCCATCGTACTAGTGCTACATGCTCTTTTCAGCTGGCTGCTGATATTAAAACTCGGATGGGGACTAATAGGAGCAGCAATAACTTTAAATACATCATGGTGGCTCATTGTTATCGGACAGTTGTTATATATCTTTATTACCAAGTCTGACGGTGCATGGTGTGGATTCTCGTGGCTAGCATTTGCGGATCTATTTGGCTTTGTCAAGCTTTCTTTGGCTTCTGCTGTTATGCTATGGCATGTTTCTTTTCTCCCTCTGTGTATGTTTTGTGTAAATCATGGTATCAGTTTTGATATTAACAGCAGTTGTTGAAAATGAATTGCAGCTTGGAATTTTGGTACTTAATGGTGCTGGTTGTCATAACAGGTCGACTACCAAACCCTCTGATACCAGTTGATGCCATTTCCATTTGGTAGGTGTATCGTTATCTCTTCTTACTCAATGCTTAATCTACTATAGATTTTTTTGGTTTTGTTACCCAAGACATCACTTTCATTTGGTTGAGTATGTATTTAATTTTCATGAAATGTAGAGTTTAGGAGATAAATGCTTTTTCTGAGCTTTCATTTTCTCCTTTTTCCAGCTTGAACATAAATGGATGGGATGCAATGATTGCAATCGGTTTCAACGCTGCTATAAGGTGCGCATCTCCCTCTTATATATTCGATTAATTCCATTGACTGGAAACAGAAAAAATTTATTTAAAATTTTGAAGTCTTGTAGTTGTACTCCTGGGATTTCAAAATCTATGTTCCTCTGTCTCCAGGAAGTCATTTACTTTTATAACCATATTGGAATTGAGAACTTACTAATTCATGCTCTTATCAGTGTGAGAGTATCAAATGAACTTGGAGCTGGGAATGCTTGGCTTGCAAAATTTTCTGTGCTAGTTGTTTCAATCACATCTGTGGGCATAGGGGTTGTTTGCATGATTGTGGTGTTTGCCACGAAAGATTACTTCCCTTACCTCTTCACCAACAGTAACGCTGTTGCTGAAGAAACTACCGAGCTATCATTGTTATTGGGGTTTACGGTACTCTTAAACAGCCTCCAACCGGTCTTATCTGGTAAGTATAAGATGTAGAAGCTTGAAGAAACACTGAATTATGCTAGAATTTGCTGGATGAAGTTTCTCTTTGTTAATACGCAATTTGGTTCCTTAAGGTGTTGCTGTTGGAGCTGGATGGCAATCTCTTGTTGCGTACATCAACATTGGGTGTTACTATATTGTTGGATTGCCGGCTGGGATACTCCTTGGATTCACATTTGGTTTTGGGGTTATGGTAACTTACTATGCCTATTCTCCCAAGGTTCCTGACATGTTACAACTTGTTGAAAAAACAATTTATGCAGAACTTGAATATAGAAATCCACCTTTCTATCAGCTTGACTTTGTAGTTCTAATAGTTGATTCTTATGCTATGAAAGCCAGTCTAATGTAGATTTCACCTTTCGGGTGAATTTCATTTTTATTGGTATTACTTTTGAATTGCAGGGTATTTGGTCAGGAATGATCGGAGGCATTGTTTTGCAAACCTTAATCTTGATAGTTGTTACTTCACTAACCAACTGGAACAAGGAAGTGAGAATCCCTGCCCTTCAGCACTCTCTGTTTCTCATCCTGAATCATGTTTCTTTAATTTGTTGGATTGAAAGCAAATCTTGAACACCATTCTTCTTCTATGCAGGCTGAAGAAGCAGAAAGCCGTGTGAAGAGATGGGGAGGATCAATTGCGGAGCATTGATTTGAATCTGTCTAAGTGAATTAGGGTCCAGTAATGTTGGTTTATCAGGGGCCGATTACAGCTTTTAGTCATCATTTTGTAAGCATTTAGGGTTACTTCTAAAGGCAATGTGTTAGGCTATACCTGTAGGTTTCCATAAACCAACAGCAGCAACACAGATTTCAGAATCTTGACATGGCAAGATGCGATTGAATTCTGATTTAAGTAAATTATATTTCTCCAATCATCTATAATTTGATTTGAACAAGCTGACAAGTTGAATAGTTTGCATTCAGGCTCCACTGCTGAGAACAGATTGGTTCATGAACCTCTAACCAAGCAACCCAATCAATTCTTAGCCACAAAAACAACCTGCTTACCTCTCCTCTAGAGTTGCTTACCATGAATCAAATCTAAATTGAACCCACTTTAATCTAAATTTCTTCTAATAATAATAATAATAATGATAAAAAGAAAACCATGATAAGTTTTAGTGTTAATATAATGGTAAATAGTTTTGGTTGATGAGATATAGGATAAATGAAATTTACATTTAAATTTAAGCATTAATAAGACAAATAAAAAGCTTTAAATTAAATTTATTTGATTTGAAGATGTTATCTCAAATATTTATATCTTTTTTATTTATTTATTTTTAAAAATATTTATTATATATAGAATTTAAGTTGGATCGAATTTGATATCATTTCAATTCTTAGTTTCTCTTACATTTTTCAAACGACAAAAGTCAAAGTCAAGCACTTCATCTAAATCTTCATACTTACTAGTAAGAAATTGATTGGATCATCATTTCTCTGGGAATATCATGTCCGGTCGGGTTGAAACTTTTAGGTCATGTTTGGTAGGTGGAATGGCTAAGCCATTCCCCTTTTATTCCTTACAAAATTTTATCCCCTTGTTTGGTTTGCTCTTGGGGAAGGAATAGCCATTCCAAAAGGAATGACTATTCTTTAAAATTAGGCAAAAGCTTGGAATAGCTAATACCACCATCCCCATGGTATTAGCTATTCCACACCTATGGAAACAAAATTTATACATTTTGGACTAAAATGTCATTATTTATTTTTAAAAATTATAAATTTAAATTTATAAAATTAATATTTTAAATTAAAATATAAAATATTAATTATTTTTATATTTTAATTATAACATATTTAAATTATAAATAAAATTGTATTTTAAAATATTAATTTTANATAATAAAAAGGTTAAGTTATTAATTATATATTATAAAATATTTTGAATTTAAAAATTAATTAAAAGTATTAATATTTTAATCATAATAATATTTAAATTATAAATTAAATTACCAATTATTAATATTTTCAATCAATTATAAATTATTAATATTTAAAAAATAAAATAAAAACAAATAATCATAATAACATTTAAATTATAAATAAAATAGTAGTATTTTATAATATTAATGATTAAATTACAAATAAAATATTAATAGTTAAATAATCAACTATTAATATTTAAAAAATAAATTATTAATATTTAAAAGATAAAATAAAATAAAAATAATAATCACAATAACATTTAATATTAATGATTAAAATATAAATAAAATATTAATATTTAAACTATCAATTTTTAATATTTTAAATAAATTATACATTATTAATGTTTAAAATAAATAATTAAAAATAAATAATCATTATAACATTAAATTATAAAATAAAATATTAGTATTTTATATATAATTTAAACATTATTATGATTAAAATATTAATAAAATATTAATATTTAAAAAATAAAATAAAATTAATAATCATTATATAATAAAGGGTATTTTTATCTTTTTATTTTTATTCTTTTCTTATTTCAAAGTTATTTTTACCAACAAAATACTGTAATACGTCATAATAATCATTCCTACTCTATTCCATTTATCATACCAAACTACGTAATACCTATTCTATTCTATTCTCATCTCATTCTATTTTCATGTAATAGCTATTCTATTCTATTCTTATCTATTCCGCGAACCAAACGTGCTATTAAGGTGACTCTCCAATTATGTCCAAAACGAACTCGAATAATACGACGTCGTACCTCGTACATGCTTGGGGACATTATCGTCTATTCCTCGTACGTTATCCTCTCTGGCTCTCCCAGTCTCAGCTTGCCCTGCTCCTCGCCAGCAGCACTGTCACAAAATACCACCAAATTTCTAATAACAATCAATTTCCCACAAACAATGGCTCTTTCTATATCTTCCCTTACATCATCCCTTTCTTCCCTCTCATTTTCCTCTCAAATTTCCCGGAATCCAAACAGTGTCTCAATTCCCCAACCGCCAAAATCCGTCCCCATTTCTCTCTTCTCCAAAACCACCCGTTCCCTCTCCATCTCCGCCACCGTTGCTGCCCCACCTGAATCGGAACCGGTAGAGGACCTCAAGAAGTACGTTAAGTCCAGGCTACCCGGTGGGTTCGCGGCTCAGACTATCATAGGGACGGGACGCCGGAAAAGCGCCATTGCTCGTGTGGTTCTCCAGGAAGGCACCGGAAAGTTCATCATCAACTACCGTGACGCCAGGGTAACTTTTAACCCTTCGGTTTCTGGGTTATTTTTAGGAGGGAATTTCCTGTGTTCTGTAATAATCAATTAGTTGTCTTTCAGATGTTTGATGATTTGTTTGTGTTGTGGGAATAATTCAAGTATGTGGGCAAGCAAAAAAACCAAGTATGAAAACCAAGAACCAAAGACAACTTAAGGAATCTCATTAGAATTGCCTTTTTTAATGCTTTAAACTTCTGATGCAGGAGTATCTGCAAGGGAATCCGTTGTGGCTGCAGTACATAAAAGTTCCATTGGTGACATTGGGGTACGAGACTAGTTACGATGTATTTGTCAAAGCTCATGGGGGTGGCCTTTCGGGACAGGCTCAGGCAATCTCCCTGGGCATTGCCCGTGCATTGCTCAAGGTGAGTGAGGACCATCGCAGCCCGTTGAGGAAAGAAGGGCTTTTGACCAGGGATTCCAGAGTCGTGGAGAGGAAGAAAGTTGGGCTCAAAAAGGCTCGTAAAGCTCCACAGTACTCCAAACGTTAAAAAAGGGTTTGGAAACTTGGAATACACCATTGTTTGTTGGTTTGTAGAAAATCTTTGTCGTTGCCATTTCTTTAAGCTTCTTGATGATCTGATATCTTACATTTCCAAATTGTCAGAACCCTTTTTGTATGTAGATCTGATTCCCCAATAACATTCTCTTGCATTTCAAGTCAGGAATATTGATCTGTAGTTTCAATCCCTGTTCTCCCTTTTGTCCACTGGTGAGAGATTCAAATAAACAGGAAAATGGAGAACCCATGGCAGCATATATCAAGCCGAGATTGGATAAGTAGATATGTTAGTAGCATTTGATACTAAACTTACCAAACTAATTCATGTTATAGGAAAGGATTAGGCCTTTGGAGGGAGGCTAGGATCAAAATTAACCTCCTAAAATTTCCATTCCAAGCCTTTGTCTACTTCATTAACCATTCTCTTAATTAGGATTAATCTCCAAATGATATAATTAATGATTTGGAGTATCTCAATATCATGAAAATAATGATGTGAGCCATGCACTTTCGGCTATTTTCACATTATAAAATGGGGAATTTGTTTTGATGAAAGAGGTTTACATCCATTAGAAGTCATCACATTCTTCTGCTTTAAAACAAAAGCAAAGATCCTATGCTTGAAATCATAACATGACCCTTTCTTTTATATGTCCTCAAAATGAATAGTACACTTGAAAAGAAAAAAAAGGGTTTCTTTTCCTTTATTTTATGTGGGAAAAGTGATTTGATGGTGATTGTTTTTGAAGCTTAATGTTTAGGTTTAATTGATTTGCTTTTGTCCCCTCCCATATTAATTTATCAATTCCTTGATATATAATAAAGAGAAATAATGTTTGAATTTATATTTTTCTAATAAATCTTATAATAGACTAAATTTGTGTAATGTGGATTTGCTAGCATGTAACTATCAAAAAAATATAAACTCTAAAGATACTTTTTTTCTACTAAAATATAGTTATGTATCCAAAAAATTTGTTAAAACTTTTGGGTTAAACATATATAATCTTAATTTAGCATGTCATAGAATTAAAATGTGTATAAAAAATCATTTTAAAATTATGGAAGCAATGCAAAATTTATATTTTTAAAGTATAATGTTTTAAAAAGTCTATAAATAATTCAAAAATTTTAAATAAATTTTTATTTTTTTATTACGTTCTATCAAAATTTTATATTTTAATTTTGTATTGATTAAGTTCTTATGATTAATGAACGTCATTTATCATTATATACTTACATGGCTTTGACATGAATAGTAAAAATACCACGTGGTTGTACTATCATATCACATCAACATGTTACTTCATTATTTATAATAATATATCAACATGTTACGTTAATATCACATGACATAAAAATATAAGTGATATTTTGATTAAAAATTATTAATCACGTAATAAAAAATTTTATTTAAATTTATTTGAATATTTTAAATTTTTTTAAAATATTATATCTATTTTTAACGAGTAATTATTATTTAATTTTGGAAAAAAATTGGTTAGTTTGGTAAACAACTTTAATTTCTTTTTTTTTGAAACTATTTATTTTCTTATAGAATAGAAAAATAATTTATTGTATTAAATACTCTTTTGTTATTTAATAGTTTGTCATTGTTATATTATCTAGATTAACTTCGAGTCAAAGAGTGTGACTAAAGAGAAAATTAATTTTCATCGTACATTTATTAATAAAGTTTTTTATCAAACTAGTCAAAAAGCAATAATGGACAAATAAACAAAGCTTTTGGAAGAAATCTAGGGCGTACGCGATATACGACTTTAAACCAGTACTTTAAAGCCACGTATACGACTGCGCGTACGCTAACGCAACCCGCTAAACGCTTCCGATCCAAGTGGCAATGCAAATTTCCAAGTAGCACGATTAAACTGGTACACTGCGTGGTATGTTATTCTTCCTGCTCGCCGAGTCCCGCCCTACTATATATCCCGAGTTGCAAAAACAATAATAAAAACTGGAATTAATCCTAACGGCGTAAAAAATAACGGCGCGAAACGCGAACTCTTCGCCGTTACTCAAGGATAAATTCTATTTAAAAAAAAAACACTGAAGAAAGAGTTTCTTGTCTCACGCCTCTCACCAGTCGAAGCCTTGATCGTGAGCTCACTCTGAGCCGGAGAAGAAGTGAAAGGAATAACTCGCTTCCGGCTCCATTCCACCGTTTTGCTTCGTCAGCAAGCCTTCTTCGCTTTTCTCTTTTATGTTGTTTGATTTGATTTGATCGAAACGTTCAATCGAGAGCGTTTTCGCGTTCTTTTTGATCGGGAATTGGAATGGGTGATTATATGAGTAGCGATGGCGAGTATTATTACAACGATTACGAAGATGATAATGGTGATTATTGCGACGACGATGGAGGAGATGACTCTTTGGTTGGATTTCAAGCCCTCGAGCCTGAGTTGCTTTCGGCCTACGCGAACCTTCCTTCCATTAAGGTTACTCGTCATTTTCGGTTCTTTCACTCTTCGTTGAGAATCACATTTTTCTTCGAATTCTTTTTGTTGTTTTTGAGCTTAATTACGGTCAAATTTATATTTCGGCTCCAGGCATGAATATATTAATATGTTATTTTCCTTTTTTTCTGCCTTATATATTAATATATTTATCACTGTTAGGTTTCCAGAATTAAACAAAAAGAAGTTATTTTATTTTATTTTATTTTTTTTGGCATAATTTTCTCTGTTTTTGGTAGGTGATCACAAAGGAATCTCTCTTGGCTGCTCAGGTAGAGCCTATTTTGCATCTGTACTTACAATTTTGTCTCTTGTTTCTTATTTTGTAGTTGTATTTGATTTTTTATAGAAATAATGGTTACTGAAGAGTGGCTGTTTGTTGGTGCAGAAGGAGGATTTACACAGAGTAATGGACTTGTTATCTTTGAAAGAACACCATGCGAGAACATTGCTTATTCATTATGGTTGGGACGTGGATAAGGTGCTTGCAGTGCTTGTTGAGTATGATAAAGATAAATTGTTTGCTGCAGCAGGTGTACAAGTGCTGGATGATCATGCTCTTTTCCCGTACCAGTCATCGTCTTCTACCTTTACTTGCAATATTTGCTATGATGATGTATCGGGCAATATGCTGACTGTTATGGACTGTGGTCATTACTTTTGCAATGATTGTGAGTTTGCTGCCATAAATCAAATATGTTTTCTTTTGTAATGTCTGCTTTGGGAAAATTCATGAATTGTCACAGTCATAGTTTCCATGAATTTTCACAGTTGTAGTTTCCCTTTATGCTTAAATAGACATTTAATCTTGGTATTTACATTCAATTGTTCCAATGCTGAAGTACATTGTAGGCTATGTTTCCATAAAAAAGTTCTGGAATTGGGTTGCTCTGTCTTTCCAGAAAATTAATCTTAATGAGGAGGCTGAAATCTTTCTTATCTGTTTCTCTGCTTAGGTTGGACTGAACATTTTGTTGTGAAGATAAATGGGGGCCAGAGTCGACGCATTAGATGCATGGCACACAAGTGTAATGCTGTTTGTGATGAAGAAAAAATCAGACAATTAGTTAGCAGAAGGGATCCGAATCTTTCAGAGAAATTTGATCGTTTTCTTTTAGAATCATATATTGAGGACAATAGAAGAGTTAAATGGTGCCCCAGCGTCCCTCATTGTGGAAATGCACTACAGATTGAGGATGACGAACTTTGCGAGGTTGAATGTCCATGTGGCATGCAGTTTTGTTTTAGTTGTTTATCTGAAGCTCATTCACCTTGTTCTTGTCTCATGTGGGAACTCTGGTCCAAGAAGTGCCATGATGAATCAGAGACAGTTAATTGGATTACAATCAACACAAAGCCTTGTCCAAAATGTCGCAAACCAGTCGAAAAGAATGGAGGCTGCAACCATGTATCCTGTTTCTGTGGGCAATCATTTTGGTGAGAGCTCTTATCTCCATCTTTTGCAGATAATATAATATTTTGTGATCTCTGTTCCATTTTGCAACATAATTACTGGTATGGACATAAAGTCTTGGTAAGGAAGTTTGGACTAGAGGAATTATCAAAAAGTCCTGTCACATTTTACTTCGATTGCTTTCTTATGTTAATGGATAAATACTTGTGAGAATGAAACTGTGTAATTTAGTTGGTTAATTAGATGGACTATGTTGGGTGATTTCTTGTTATATTACATGATTATTCTGTTGACTACTAGATCAATTGAAAAGCATTTGGAAATTGTAACTTCTTTCCTATTGATGCAGTTGGCTCTGTGGTGGTGCTACTGGTAAAGAACACACGAATACATCTATTGCTGGTCACAGTTGTGGGCGATATAAGGACGACCATGAGAAGAAACGTGTGCTTGCAAAGCACTACCTTGAGCGCTATATTCACTACCACAATCGATATAAAGCTCATATAGATTCTTTTAAGCTTGAATCTAAGTTGAAGGAATCAATAATGGGGAAAATAAACATACTGGAGGAAAATTTATCAACATCTAAAGATTTCAGTTGGATAATAAATGGACTCTACAGGCTCTTTAGATCAAGGCGGATTCTTTCATATTCTTATGCATTTGCATACTATATGTTTGGTGATGACCTATTCAAAGATGAAATGAGCAAGACAGAGAGGAAAATGAAACAAAATTTGTTTGAGGATCAACAGCAGCAATTTGAGGCTAATGTTGAGAAGCTTTCTTCAATTTTAGAGGAGAAGTTTGATACCTACTCTGAGAATGACATTCTGAGTTTTAGAATGAGGATTATTGCTCTTTCTGTGACTACAGATAATCTCTGCCGAAACTTGTAAGTCTGTCATTTAAACCTTAAGTTCTCTTGTATCTGATATTACATCTAAATGCATTGATTAGGACTATGTATTAATAGTAGGTTTCTATTAATCGAACCATAACTATCATAGTTGCATATTGGAGGGTGTCATTGTAGTTCAGACTTCTGACTTGAGGTTTTGGTAGAGTTGATTCATTTTGAGAAGTGATAGACTGATAAATCAACATATCTGTTTGATCATGCATAGGTATGAATATATAGAGACAGATTTGTTGGGTTCCCTGCAGCGGACAGTTCAGAGAATAGCTCCTTACAGGTCAAAGGGTGTGGAGAAAGCTTCATCCTAATTATTGGGACACTGAGATTCACATATGGTATGCAAATTATAACTCTTTAACACTAATTGTTCTTGGTGTCGAATGCTTGATCTATTTTTCCTTCAAATTTTAATTTCCTGAAATTAATATGACTAACATATCTTCTAATAGCTACTAACCTAGGTGAAACGATGGATCTTCTCGGCTATTATTCAGCTTCCAGGGTCAGTTTAGGTGCTCTACCAAACAATCAAGCTGTGGGAGAGAAGAACAAAAGTGCTGATTGTAACTTGCTCCCTGAGGAAAGCATGAAGAAAAATCATTGATTCCTCAGCCTTGATGTATAGGAAGCAGTTTATTAGGAGCAGGCAGTGGCTTTTTGCATAAATGATGACATTAATGTCTATAAGTGTAATTTTCATGTACTTAGAATTGTTTAAAAACTTCTTTAAATATCTATTTATCTATCTATGTATGCGATGAAAGAATATTATAAAATAATGTCTATTCTATCATAAATTGAATAAGATTAGGTTGATGAATTTAACTATTACATGTATTTTACTTATGTTATTAATGTTACAATTTACGAATACATAAATCTATCATTATTTTGTTCATATTATGGATTCTATATTGTCGAATTAGGCTCAGGTTTGAACCCCTTCTTTTTCGAATAAAAAAATTAAAAAATTGATTTTTAAATTTTATATAATTTAAATAATTTCTAAAATATGCCTTAAAATAGTTTTTTTTTTTAATTTAACTCTGCATGGAACGGTTTAATTATTTATCGATATTTGATTTGAATTTTTTTTAAATTCCAATAACTCTTTAGTATGAGAAAAAATTTCTCATTAAAAAAAAAAAGAACAAAAAAACGAAGATTGAGGTAGCGGGCCCAGCTGCCTCCATTGTAACGAAGTTAACTGCTTAGCGTCAGAGTTCCAGTTCCCGGTATCCTAGTGTTCCAGAGTTTAGCGCCAGCAATTTTCCACATCGAAACCCTAAACCCCAAATCCCAATTTCGATTCCTGACCATACACATTAATTTCCGTTCTTCCAATTCAAATCTCTACGATTCTTTCCATCCTCATTCTTAATCGATGTCCTCTTCAATCTTCAACACCAACAGCATCTCAATCTCGGTCTCAGATGACGAATCCGACGAACTCGGCCGAATGCGAGTCCGCGTCCGAAGGAAACGCAAGAAACACGGCCACCACCGAGCCAGGACCGAGTTCACTCAGCGACTCATCCGTTTATTCGTCAAATACTGGACGCTTCTCATTTTCCTTCCCGCCGCTGTGTTGCTCATTTTCGAGGCCACCAGGATCGGTAGAAAACCCGGTTTGGTTGTAAACTCGGAAATTAATGAAGTGAAGAAGCCCAATTTGTTGGGTAACTTAGAACTTAGTAAATTGAAAGAACTGAGTCAAGAAAAGAAAATTGACAGCAATTTGAACCGGCTCGATCCAACCACTCATGTTGTCGGTGGTGTTAGAGAACGTAAGTAGAATATCAATTAAATCTCAATTTTTTTTTTATAAAGGGATTTTCTTTAGCTTTGCTTAAAGAGAAATAGGAAATTTTGGGACCACAATTATTGTCAAGTAGGACGTATTTAGAAAATATGAATAAATGACATAATGTTTGTGGAATTTATCAGGTTGCTTGAAGCTCCTACCAGCTGAGGAACTTGAACATCTGGATATTCCTGTCGATGAAGAATCTATTAGTAAGCCTGTTAAAAGATTGGTGTACATATCAGACCATGAAACACCTTTCGGTGGGGGGGAATCTACCCTCTCTTGGCAGCGTACTAATGGCACGCGATTTAATCTATTCACCGGAAACCAAACTCTTGATGAGAGAGAAGCAAGCTTCAAGGTTTGAACCTCACTGAAGAGAATGGTGAATTTTTACTGTTACACCTGAAAAATGTTTGCTTTTTTAGTATTCTGGATTATGCTTATATCTGTATGGAAATTGTTTGTCCAGGTGAATGAAACTGCTGTTGTACATTGCGGATTTTTTAGTCAAAATGGTGGTTTTAAAATATCTGATAAGGACAAAAGTTATATGCAAACTTGCAAAGTTGTGGTTTCTACTTGTGCATTTGGAGGTGGAGATGATCTTTATCAGCCTATAGGAATGTCAGAGGCATCTCTTAAGAAGGTGAGCATATATGATGCGGAAGACTTAACTTTTTGGCTTAGATGTTCAACATTTTGAGTTTTTACTTGAATTCTGCGACTTGTTGTGCAGGTTTGCTATGTTGCATTCTGGGATGAAATTACTCTTTCGGCACAGGAATCACAGGGCAATAAAATTGGTGAGGACGGCTTTATTGGGAAATGGCGTATTGTGATTGTACAAAATCTTCCTTTTGTAGACCAAAGGTTGAATGGGAAAATTCCTAAGGTATGATGGGTATGGGTGAACCAGCAAAATACTAGATGTTATTCACTTTTTGATCTCTTAACATTTTGTCTTTCTGGCTGCTCAAGATTGCTATCAACTTATTCTTCTTGTTCAGGACTTGTTTAAACTCCTCTTCTTCATTTGTCACCACTAGTGTTTTTTCTTGTATTTGCGTTGTTCATCTGCTATCATTTGTTGGTGATTTTAGATCATTATAGTCATATATCCATGAAGTGAGTACTTAAAAATTGAATTTGACCTCAAATTTTGTAAATGGTCTTAGAGAAAGTATGAACATTCAGCAACATGTAATATGTGGATTATTGGCCATTTTCTTCCCTTCTTACATTTGTTTGCTTTGATGCTTATGCATCTGTGTGTTAACATGTGTGCTAAGGATTTTCATGAAAGAATGATTATCTAACGAGTTTTTGGCTATCAGATGTTGCCCCATCGGCTCTTTCCTAATTCAAAGTATTCTATTTGGGTAGACTCAAAATCCCAATTCAGGAGGGATCCTTTAGGTGTATTAGAAGCTCTTCTTTGGCGTAGGAATTCCATGCTTGCAATTTCAGAGCACGGAGCTCGAAGTAGTGTCTATGATGAGGCGAAGGCTGTTGTCAAGAAACATAAAGCCACACCAAAAGAAGTTGAGGTGCAAATTACTCAGTATCGTCATGATGGTCTTCCCGAGGACAAGAGATTTAATGGAAAGAAAGGTATTCTTCTGTCTTCTCTTTCTTGGTTGTGTAGAAGATATCACAAAGACAAGTAACCTTTATTGATAAAGGTCAAGGAGAGTGATGATCCACAATTGGCATGACTTCATAATTTCATCTGTATACCATAGGCAATATATTTTTCATCATTCAGTGTCCATTCTGGTTTAAATTGTCTGAATTCCACTGCTCCTGGTCTTTGAGGGTTGCATTGCATTGCTGGACCTAGAAGGCAGCAATAAGCCATTTGTTATTTATGTGTTAGAAAGCTTTTACTGCCTGTACCTATTTATCCGCGCTCCAGATGAAGGTTTGATAAAATTGGCTCTGGCATTCTTGCTTAGGGTTCTGCAGCCTGGCTGCATGTGGTGGCATTTAAGGCAACCATGGCCATATGAAAAACCTTGATAGTGAGAGAGGCCAGTAATTGGGAAGGAAGCTACTAGACCATTTTGACCTGTTTGTTGCATACAGAGAAAATGAACAAAATGCAGAAAGAAGGGGAATATAATTGCTTGGACCCTGTCCAGATAACTGGAATATACCTTTAAACTTATTTTGGTGCAAAATTTTGATTTGCTTTTTGCTCTTTTGTACAGCTCTAAATGAAGCCTCTGTTATTGTGAGGAAGCATTCACCTCTGACTAATCTGTTGATGTGCCTCTGGTTTAATGAGGTTGTTCGTTTCACTTCAAGGGATCAATTGAGCTTTCCATATGTTCTCTGGCGGTTGAAAGTGCTAAAGAACATCAACATGTTTCCAGTCTGCACACGCAAAGATCTTGTTAATAGCATGGGCCACATACGCAAGGCTAAGCCTTTGACGAGTTGATGTTATTGCTGTGCTACCATTTCAACTTCTTGACCATTACCGCAGAGATGCTGGGGGCATACAGGCTGTACTTTTACTCTTAATCATTCTGTTATCTCTTCTTACATGTTTTATAGGTAGCACTGGCCTTTAGAATTGCCCTGTTATCTCTTCTCCTCCCCATCTTTTGCCTCTTCAATTTTTTTACTACGAGAAAATTCATTATTCTTTTGGTTAGATACATTGCTAAAGTAAATTTTGTATCTATCAGTGTACTAAGAGATCTGGTTGTAAGGTGGATGAATTGAATCTTATTCTTATTCTTATTCTTCTTGATCATATATATGTAGTTCTTTATCCCCCTTAAATGATCATGTGTAGTTACAAGTTTTACCTACTCAAGGCCCACAGTTAACTCAATTCCAGGAACTTCCATGGTTTCTAAGGGTTTAGGTTTAAAGCTGAAGAAGTGGATTAGGTGGCCAAAAGCATTAAGCACTGAGGAACAGGTTAAGTTTCAACATCCAATTGTATTAAAGTGTTCTCAAAAGATGCATATCGATTCAAGCAATTGATTTGAGGCTGATCCAATTCTACAAAAAATGCTTCCCAGAATCATATTCTGCTTAGCAGTTATTTTAGCCATTCTGGCAGTCATTCTCTTAACCTTGCTCTCACCAGTAGCTCACAAGGCAAAGAACCCCTCCAGACCTTGGCTGGCTCTGTCCTTGTACATCCAACGGCCACATATTTCAAGCTCCAGCATCCAACCTGTTCCCCAATCAGATACAGGAGCCTTCATCTTTCACCGAGCTCTCACGGAGGGACCTGAGAACACGTCCCGAGTAGTTGGAAAAGCCCAAGGCTTCATTATTCCGGTTGAACATTTTGCTAACTCTGAATTCAATATCATTTATCTCACTTTTGAGACACCCGAGTTTTCTGGCAGCCTAAGTGTGCAGGCCAAGCACGTTGAGCACAAGGACAGAGAGGAGCTAACGGTGGTTGGAGGAACAGGGTCCTTCGCATTTGCACGTGGGCTTGCCCTTTTTGCGCAGACTGATTCTTCCCAGTCATCTGTAGCTGATGCCACTTACCATGTGAAGCTCCAGCTTAGATTCCCTAATCGATCTCAGAGGATTCCAGGATGAAAGAAGAAAACCCAAGAATCATCTGTTCGAGATATCCTTCTTTCCATTTATCATTTTTCCAAGCTATCAAATTATCATATTGCAATTTTAACCCCAAGTCCTATTGGTTAAGCTTTTCCAACATGAGGCTGCAATATAATTGTACGACAGATACCTTGTACTAATCATTAATAATAGCTCCAGATTTATTGACAACACAGCAAAAGGAAGATGTCCAAAGTCAAGTAAAGGACATTTCATCTCATCTCTACGAGATCCGTGATATTTTATTTTATTTAATTATATGATATCTTCATTGTATCGACTTACTCACTCTTATTATCCTAATATTCGTAATATTTAAAATTTAAAAGCAAAGTTCTTCAAATATAAGAATCAAACCCAATTATCAAAATATTATTAATACTTTTGACATTGCAAACTTTAGACCATCTTTATTTTAATCATATTAGCTCAAAATGATCATAAATTATGAAGTTATAATTAATTTGAGTTAAATATGTAGGTAATCCAATACCGAACCTATAGTCTATAGCATTGCAATTGTTAATGAAGAATTATTAATGTGTAATTAATTGCCCTGATAATGATACTAGTAGTTGAGCCATGATATGCAGCCTGTTGGAACAGTTGTTTAGACTGGCACTGACCCACTTGAGTTGGACTCTCTGACCCACGTTGGAGTACTTTGTATATAATAATATAAAGAGAGAGGCTTCAAACCGGGTTTAACCGGGCGAATTTAGACAGACGAATCGGACCGGATCGCCGATTTTGGAATTTTCTTCGATCATTTTAAAAGCCGGCTTATTATTACTTTTCATTTGTCGGTCCGTGTTTGTTAACTGTTACTCGAGCATTTTTCACATTCATCTTTTTCTTTCTCTCTCTCTCTACCTTTCTTTTCTTTCTTTGTTTTTTTGTTTCTCTCTCTTTGAGAGATTGGGCACCTGGGAAGCTCACGTCGGTTGGAGAAGGAAGGGGAGAGTCGAAGGAAAACGAAATGGCGAAATCGAGCGCGGACGACGAGGAGCTAAGGCGAGCTTGCGAGGCCGCAATCGAAGGCACGAAGCAGAAGATCGTGATGTCGATTCGCGTCGCTAAAAGCCGCGGGATCTGGGGTAAATCTGGCAAATTGGGCCGTCACATGGCTAAACCGAGAGTCCTCGCTCTTTCCAGTAAGTCATTTCTTTTTCTTATTTATCGAAGTTCGTATCCGTAATCTGACAATGTTTTCTCTACTTCAAATTAGGATGTAGTATTTTTCTTTTACTTCTTTTGGATTGAAATTTTGTTGATTATGCTAGGATTGTGTTAAATATAGCGTTGAACTATTGAACTAACCGTGAAGATAGTAAAATTATGCAAAATTGGTAGGAGAGTTCAAATTCAAGATATATTAAGCTATGCTTTGTAAAGGTTTTTGAATTAAAATAATATGATTAGAATTTGGAGTGGTACGTGATGCCTTTTTGGTCAACTGTGGGTTTCTTGTTTGAAATAATGCTGGATTCTTGAAGCTTCTTTTCATCGAAGACGGATGCTAGTAATTATGATGCGTTTTTAAGTTAATCTGAATTAGATTTAAAAGATTATGCTCTTTTGAATGGATACTTTTCCCTTTAATAGAAGGTCACGAAAGACCTATGGTTTGTGCAGTGAAATCAAAAGGTCAGCGGACTAAAGCTTTTCTGCGAGTCATGAAATATTCTACAGGTGGAGTTCTTGAGGTAATTGTCTCTTGTTATAATCTTTCAGACAATGTCGGTTAGGACAAACAAGAATAAGTCGCAGAAAGATTATCAAAGGAATTTATCATTCTTTTTTCTGTAAGACTTGTTATATTGGTCCTACATAGTAGCTTACTAAAGCTGAACTCAGACATTTGGTGTGGTCATCATGAGGTTGCATTTGGCTTACCTGTAATAGGTTTTGGTCTCTGAGGCTGAGCTGGGTCAGCTTTTATGTCTTATCAATTTTTTGGTTAGGACTTTGTTGGTACATCTGCTTGCCTCTCTGGCTTCATGGTGCTGATAAAGTTGATTATTGTTTATCATACATCAGGTTTATGCATCCATGATGAATTGTCAGTGTCTGATTAATTGTCTTTTCAGTGCATTAGTTTTGGATCAAGAGTCATAAGATAGCCATGATAAATTTGGAGCTAGCTTTGTTTATTGTTCATAAGAATCATAACGTTCCCTTTTCTGCTGAAGTTTGCTATAAATAAAAGTAATGATTAAACAAATAACCAAATAAAGCTAGCCATTTGTCTACGTCATCATGTGAAACACTGAATCGTTTATACCAATCACTTTTAGCAGTACTGAGAAGAGAATATCGCTAGTATAAAGATAAAGCAAAATTTATTAACAACCAATTAAAAAGGGAAGTCAACTATTGGATTAAAAATGAGGTTCTTAATTAGTAGATATTATAGTTACATTAATTTTAAGATCAATATATATTTTTTTGAATGGTGAATTTTAAGATCATATATTGACATATGAATTGTTTAAAATTGCGCAGCCTGCTAAGCTTTACAAGCTGAAACATCTTTCAAAGGTGGAGGTTATAACTAATGACCCCAGTGGATGTACTTTCACTTTGGTAAGCCCTTTCTTTTGTTCTTTGTACTTGTTGTTATTGTAATAAGAATATTCTGTTGAAAAGCTGTATATTCTTTGATCTTTGTCAATTCCAGTAGCAAACACTGCTTAGCAACTATGTGATTTAAAAAAGCAGTTGAGCAGAAATAGAAGCTATTTCTACCTTGAAAGTTTTAAACTTCTTTTGCATGCTCTCCCTGCATGAGGTTTTTTCTTATGCTTCTAACTGAACTTCTTATAGGGATTTGATAACCTCAGAAGTCAGAGTGTTGCACCACCTCAGTGGACTATGCGCAACATTGATGACAGGTACATTGATGTTTCTTTTTTTCCCCTTTTACTCTCCTTCTATTTTGGTACTCCAACAAAATTAACTTTCATCTTCTTTTCTTAATTTTTCTTTTTACAATTGGCTGTTGTTGCTTAGAGTTATTGATTTTTCTATGTCCTTTCTTAAATATTTTTGTAGGAACCGCCTTTTACTATGTATCTTGAACATATGCAAAGATGTACTTGGTCGTCTTCCCAAAGTTGTTGGTATAGATGTTGTGGAGATGGCTCTTTGGGCTAAGGTGAGTGTGATGACTTTATTCTTTCAGTTTTCTTGACTGTTGCATTGATACTAAACTTTTTTAATGCCAATTATAGATTACTTCAAATTCACAGAAAGCTGTAATTACTTTTTTATTGTGGCTGAAGATTACTTACGTTCAATCAAGATTGTTTTGCATGAGCGTTTGCAGAGCATAGGATATCATAAGCTTTTAGTTGCTGGTGCCTAGTGGCCAAGTTTAAGGATGTTTTAACTTCTTGGTCCTTGTGAATTGGTGGCCATTATGAGGAGTATATTTTCATATTGTTGTGTCCTGATTGTGCTTAGAATTTCAAGCATATTTAATTTCCTCTAAAATTCAAGAAATCTTATTTCAATAATTGTATCTGAATTTATCTTTTCTTTCTTGTCTTTGACTTGTATACTGTATCCAGGAGAATACACCCTCAGTTACTACTCAAAGTAATCAGCAAGATGGCCCAGTTGCAACTACTGTAACAGAAAGTGACTTGAAAGTGACTGTTGAAAAGGAACTTGTCTCTCAAGCTGAGGAAGAGGACATGGAGGCTCTTTTGGGCACGTATGTTGTTCCTTTATTCTGTCTTAAGGTTCTTCAGTGATGTGCTTCACCTTTAATCAAGTGCATAGATTCCTTCTAGAGTGTGAAATGTTAATGCAAATTGACAGAGTAGACACAAGGCATAAAACATACTTGCAGTCTGATTCTTTGGAATTAATATGCAAGTGTTTATTGTATTATTGGTTAGATCAAGAAATATATCAGATAAGAATGTTTGTATTTATGTCGTTGCATTTGCATTTTCTTTGTTAAAGAATAATATATTCATGTATCATCTGCCAAATTTCTGAGATGGTTGGGTCAAGAGCTAAAGTCATAGTTCTATTCCTTGTGTTTTTTTTTTGGGGTTGGGGGTGGGGTGGGGTGGGGGGGGGGGAGTTCTTATCCTGGCGGTAATATTTGTCATTTTTTTGGAAACAGAACAAAAAAGGTTTGCAGATACGTGTTGGTTCTTCTACTGATCCATAATTCCATGGCAGTCTATGATTCTGGACTTCTTTTCTTCATCTGCTTTGCATAATTGAAAAGCAAGATGTTGTTTTTTTTGTGTTATTCTTTTGACCCCTAAATGTTGAAGTACTTTAATCCCATCCTGATGTTTTCGATCATAACATGGTTTGCAGCTATGTCATGGGCATTGGTGAAGCAGAGGCTTTTTCGGAAAGGTTGAAGCGGGAGCTTCTTGCTCTGGAAGCAGCAAATGTGCATGCTATTTTGGAAAGTGAACCTCTAGTAGAAGAGGTATTCTTCTATTTGTGTTTTTTGATTTTTTTTCCCCTCTCATTATGTGGGCTCTATTTAAGAATAAATGGGCCTGCATTGTTCCCATGCATAATGGCTCTTCTAGTTCATTCGCATCCTCTTATGCATTAGGTTTTATCAGCTATTCTATGCGGTCATCTATACTCCCATTTTGGATATACCCACATTCACCATTTCTCTACCTTGACTTCTAGCCATTCTTCTCTGACAGCTCCTTATCATGTTTGCCCACTCCTAACCAGTTCCAGTGAGGATGTTGTGCTTGAGGAACTTCTGTTTATTTGCCCTCTTTTGCGTGGCTTTTACGATTGCTTATATATATTTTTTGGCCAAAGAGGGCTTTATCTATTTAGACATTCTTTGGTTTTTGTAGATGAAAAATTCTTTATTAATCTTGGTGCTGCTGATGTTCACCATTATTAATAATATGCTTGTTGCTCACTAAGATACTTGTTCTATTCTTGGTCTTTCAGGTATTGCAAGGGCTTGAGGCCGCATCAAATTGTGTTGATGACATGGATGAATGGTTAGGCATCTTCAATGTTAAATTACGACATATGAGAGAAGATATTGAGTCGGTAGGGACCTTTTATAGACAGTCTGTTAATATGTAGGATTCTCTGTTTCCATCCCTTCTAGTCTGTCATTATGCTGCCATCATGTCGATGCCTTACACACTTACTGATTGAACTTTGTTACTTTGAAGAAATAGGCTTTTGACCTTTTTTGTTTTACACATCCCTCTTCCAGGAGCTTGTTTGAAGCAGGATAGTTCTAATTTCCAAGTTAATGCATCATTTATGGGCTTCAAGTTTGCTGCTAATTTTGTCCTCAAACTAAGTAACTTGAAGATAGAAATTATATATTCTTGACTTCAACATCTGACCTCTTCTCACGCGGGCATGTAATTCTTTTTCAAAATATACAGATAGAAACCCGCAACAACAAGTTAGAGATGCAATCTGTAAATAATAAAGCACTCATTGAAGAACTCGATAAGCTTCTTGAACGATTACGTGTCCCTTCTGAGGTATTTTATCTATCACTATATGTGTGTTTAGACTTTAGCGAAGGTATATAGCCTGTATTCCCCCTAACAATGTTTTTATTGGTTGTAGTATGCAGCATGTCTCACGGGAGGCCCCTTTGATGAGGCGCGCATGCTTCAAAATGTTGAAGCATGTGAGTGGTTAACTGGTGCTTTGCGTGGCCTTGAAGTTCCTAACTTGGATTCTACTTATGCAAATATGCGAGCTGTATGGAATCTCCTCTCTCATCTCCCCAGTTTCTATGATTTTGTGGTTAGGCAAATTATCCAGTAGATTATGTGGCACATGACCAGCTTAACACATGCTGGTTATATTGATGTTCACTTAGAGAGCTTTCTGGAATTTTTACTTTCAGTAACTTTGCAATGGACTAATATTTGCCATTGAAGCTGGATTTATATGGTCTTAAGGATAAAAACAGCTTTCTGTTTGTTGTGCCTTTATTTTAGGTTAAAGAGAAGCGGGCAGAACTCGAAAAACTAAAAGCTACATTTGTCCGGAGAGCTTCTGAGTTCTTGAGAAACTACTTTGCCAGTTTGGTAGATTTTATGATCAGTGACAAAAGCTACTTCTCTCAGGTATTTCCTTTGTGTTATTTTTGTTTTAATGATAAGCATCAAGTGTGTGACGAGGATTACTATTGTTGTTCACCTGCTTCATTTAAACAGCGGGGACAGTTGAAGAGGCCTGATCATGCTGATTTGCGGTATAAATGCAGAACATATGCCCGCCTTCTGCAACATTTAAAGGTCAAATTGCTGATCAACTCTAAAATCTGTAAAACATGGTGTTTTGATTTTTCTAATATTTTTGTTCCTGCTGATTCGCAGAGTCTTGATAAGAGTTGCTTGGGTCCTTTGAGGAAAGCTTATTGTAGCTCCCTTAACTTACTTCTGCGCCGAGAGGTTGGGGAATGTAAAACAAAACATTTAATTATCTAGAAAAGAAATGCTTCTCGTTTGAGCGTAAAACAAAACATTTAATTATCTAGAAAAGAAATGCTTCTCATTTGAGCTTTATGCTGGTAACAATGTTTGATACATCATTAAATTCTGTTTAGGCTCGTGAATTTGCCAATGAGCTTCGTGCTAGTACAAAAGCATCAAGAAATCCAACTGTCTGGCTGGAGGCTTCCACAGGTGGCAGTCAAAGTGGGAATAGTGCTGACACTTCTGCAGTTTCCGATGCTTATGCCAAAATGCTGACGATATTTATTCCACTACTTGTTGATGAGGTTGCAGTCCTTTCTTTTACACATTTTCTTACGTCCTAATATATTGAAATTTAATTCCTTCATGGCTCAAACTGCAGAGTTCTTTCTTTGCACACTTCATGTGCTTCGAAGTTCCTGCACTTGTTCCCCCAGGAGGTGTTGCTAATGGTAATAAAAGTGGATCCTATGATGACACCAATGATGATGATCTGGGCATTATGGACATTGATGACAATGACAGCAAAGCTGGTAATCATTTTTCTCTTGTGCCTTTATAATTTGTGGTAAGAATCTACCTTTCCTCTGATTTAAACTCTGATGAATGTCGAAACTTTTTGATTTTGCTAGGTAAAACTTCTGCAGATCTGCAGTCATTAAATGAATCACTTCAGGATTTGCTTGATGGAATTCAAGTATGTAAGCATAGTGGGTTCTTTTGCAGATAGATTTTTTGTTGCTCCTTGTTATGTTTCTTACATATTTTATGAGTTTGTGGAACTGGAGTACATTTTAAATTATGAATGTCTTCCCAACTGTTGGTACCTTTAGTTAGTGGTCATCCTGTTTTTAAGTTGCTTGCATATTATTATCGTTCTTTATTTTATTGTACTCGTTCTCCTTTGGCTTCTATAAGCACGTCTTTATGATGTTGCTATGTAGGTACTCTCTGGTTTGCAGTCTCAGTTTCTGTTTTTCTGGATTACAGGAAGACTTTTATGCTGTAGTGGATTGGGCATACAAGATTGACCCTTTACGTTGCATATCCATGCATGGGATTACAGAGCGCTATCTATCTGGCCAGAAGGCTGATGCAGCCGGATTTGTGCGTCTCCTGCTTGGTGACCTGGAGTCAAGAATTTCTATGCAGTTCAGCCGGGTATATTTATATGGAAATTGAGAATTTTATAGCCTTTCCAATTTCGTATAATTTAAACCTGTTTAAGGGTGCAATTTTGTTTTGCAGTTTGTTGATGAAGCTTGTCATCAAATTGAAAGAAATGAGCGTAATGTGCGGCAGATGGGGGTCTTATCATACATCCCTCGGTAAAGTGAATCTTAGACTTTGTGAGGATTGCAGAGATTGTAAACTTGAGTCTAAAGCTGATACCAAAATGGAAACTAGAAGTAGTTGTTTGTCATTAATGGTTTTAAATGTTTTTTGCTTTTTCAGGTGTATATCATCAGCATGCTGTAAAATTTTTATTTCCAAAATAGCTAGGATTAATATTCTTATTTGATGCTTTATTATTTGCCTGTCCATCAGATTGTAGTTCAGTTGGTTTTAAACTGTTCATATCTTCTTATACTCAGCTTTGCAACTCTAGCCACCCGCATGGAACAGTACATCCAGGGACAATCTAGGGACTTGGTTGATCAAGCATACACAAAATTTGTAAGTCCTTTTTTTTGAGCCTGATATCCTTGTTAAGTGGTTAAGTGGGCTTGATATGGATCATTTAGTAACCTAAGCATCATGATAAGACTTAAATTATGTACTTAGGTCTAGTTTTGCCACTAATTAGCCTCGTGTTGCAGATATAGAGTGATAAGATAGTTACCTCATTATGAAAATATATGCATCCAGCTGCACTTTCTCAATTGAAAATTGTTTCTGAATTAGTCAAAACTTACATCAGCAATTTACTTAACATGACATGGTGCTGAAGATTAAGGGATTCAAGTTTAACATGTGTGTTTGACATGTTTTAGTCGAGCCCTGTGGTTCATAATTAAAGCCCACACAGATGTTAACCTCATCAGATGGTGCCCACTTGATCACAAAATTGCTTGTTGCCAAAGCATTCTTTTGAGCTACTCCTGCTGATTGGTGCTAAGAAAACAACCTTCCCTGTAAAAAAGACCAAGGAATTAGCATTATTGCACCTCTCATGTGTGGCTATATAGAAATAGTTCTATTTTGATGTCTCAATGCGATCCTTTTTTAGGGAGAAACTTATGTTCTGTTTGGCTGCGTTTGTTATCTTTTTTGGTTTTCTTAATAAGATTAATTCTTTCCTGTCATGGTCTCAAATCATGCTTCTTTTTTTTTTTTTTTGTAATTTTCCTTATGTTGTTTATCTTCTGAATATGATGTCCTTGTTCACTGAAAATTTCACATTGCAAATATTGTTTGGCAGGTTAGCATTATGTTTGTGACTCTTGAAAAAATTGCTCAAACGGATCCAAAATATGCTGATATATTTCTTTTAGAAAACTATGCAGCATTTCAGAATAGGTCTGGATCTTTTTCTTCCTATTTCTTCTATGGCTATGGATATAAGTCCTTGATGGCAATTCTTTTTTCTCTCAATGCACACTTTACAGCTTGTATGACCTGGCCAATGTAGTGCCCACTTTAGCCAAATTTTATCACCAAGCAAGTGAATCTTATGAACAAGCATGTACACGACATATCAGCATGATAATATATTATGTAAGTAATCTGCCTTGGTGGCTTATTATTTTGCTTTACTTATTATTTTCTTGTTGAGCAGTGATGGTAAATAGTTGTGGAGATACTGGAAAGCTTTTCATGTCATGATTCACTCTTTAATTTCTTTTCCCTTTGCAGCAATTTGAACGACTTTTCCAGTTTGCTAGAAAGATTGAGGATTTAATGTTTACAATTTCACCAGAAGAGGTCAGTGTGTTCATCATAGTATTTTCCCATGTTCAGACTTTCATGGATTGTTAACATATGAATGATATGGCTGACTGTGTCTTCCACAAATTTCAGATACCTTTCCAGCTTGGATTGTCTAAAATGGATCTTCGGAAGATGTTAAAATCCAGTTTATCTGGGGTGAGTTGATCAACAACTTTCAGAACATCATGTCCTTTAGTTTCGAATGGTGAAATCTGTATCTTGACTTGTCTCGTACAGGTTGACAAGTCCATAGCTGCAATGTCTAAGAAGTTGCAGAAGAACTTAACATCTGAGGAACTGTTACCCTCTTTGTGGGACAAGTGCAAGGTAAGCTAATTTCTGTTTCTAAAACTACTCAAGGCAATAATGAAGTGTATTGTGAATCAATGCTATGAGCAAGAGCATTAGAAAGACACGGACAGGTTGTGTGGTGAAAAAGGAGGGAGTTCGAGGTTGTTGCTTCGATTTCTTACATTCTGATTTGGCGATATATTTGCCCTGGTTACTTACTAGTTTTTCTTCTTCCAAATTTGACAGAAGGAGTTTCTGGACAAGTATGATAGCTTTGCACAACTCGTTGCGAAAATTTACCCTAACGAAACCATACCCTCAGTGGCTGAAATGAGAGACCTTCTTGCTTCCATGTAAAGGCAGAATTTTCCCTCTGTACAATCTTTTGTGGTTCCCTTTGAAGTTAGAGAGCTGTAGTAGCTTTGCTGTAATTATTCTTCTTGTTAATTGTAATACACAATTTTCCCCCCAATATTTCAATTTATTACCGAATCATCCATTATATTCATTCATTATCGGATAGAAGTTAATATTGTATCATGTTCAATGTAAATTGCCGTTGCTCTGCTTTTAATATTTCTTCCTGTGTACAGTGGTCCCTTTCCCATTCTTTCTGTGTCACCCGAATCGTCCTGGATTGCATTTACCAGCCATGACAGAAACAACAATCGAGGTCAAGCACATGCAACTCTGCTGTTAGATTAAATTGTTAAAGAAGATTTACAAAGCAAATTTAGAAACAAAGATGTCCTGAGCTTACTGGGTTTCTTAACGAACGGATTGAACCAAATCCAATCGCCAAGGTATGATCTTATCAAAACCAAATGAACCATTGAATCTCAGCAGCCTCCACGTGGGCATGATTAACTGTTTTTATTGGTGGGTGCACTGAGCATGTATATGGATGTCGGCACAGGATACCAATCCATGTTATATTACCCATAGAGTCTAACATTACTTTCCTCGTTATCGTAGTGGGAGGGTTCATCGTCTCATCATATATAAAAACCCTTTCCCATAGCCCAAACAAATCTCTTAGCATTCTCAATTCTCTTTATAGGTTTTTCAGTTTCCATAGGATTCGATTTTATCTAAAGGAGAGAAAAAGAAGGTTTGTCGAACTTCCTCTTGTTCGTAATATCCTAGGGTTTCTCCAGCTTTTTCAGTCAATCAACATCAACGCTTGGTTTTTTTTTTTTTTGGTTTCTAGGGTTCGCTTGTTCGTCATGTCGGGTTCTGAGGACGACAACAACCTTGGCAACGACGATGGCGATTATTACTTCTGTAACGCGGAGGATACAGAGGATGATGACGAGGGGATTGCTCTACAAGAAGATGAAACCGATAATCTCCCTAGGTCGCACCAGAATTATACTGTTCTGAAAGAAGCGGATATACGTCACCGTATGGAGGATAGTATCGGTGAAGTCTCCGGTGTGCTTTCCATCTCGAAAGTCGAGGCAAGTATCTTACTCCTTCACTATAATTGGAGTGTGGGTAAAGTACATGATTCATGGTTTACTGATGAAGGTGAAGCCCGTAAAAAGGCTGGCTTGGTTGTGAAACCATTGATCGAATTGCCCGATCATGGCGATATTCTTTGTAGAATCTGCTTTGAATCTTACTCTCGAGATGGGATTAAGTCCACAGTGTGTGGGCATCCTTATTGCAGTGATTGTTGGAGTTCTTATATTAAAACGGCCATTGCTGATGGCCCTGGAAGTTTATTGCTCAAGTGTCCCGAGCCATCTTGTCGTGCTGCTGTGGGTGAAGACATGATTGGTGTATTTGCATCTGAGGAAGAGAAAAAGAAGTATTCTGGTTACTTTGTTATGTCATATATCGAAGATAGCAAGATGATCAAGTGGTGTCCTGGTCCAGGCTGTGAAAACGCTATTAATTTTGATGCTGGGAGTACAAATTTCGATGTTTCTTGTGCTTGCTCTCATTTGTTTTGCTGGAATTGTAGTGAAGAAGCTCATCGTCCTGTGGACTGCGAAACTGTGAGAAAATGGATAATGAAGAACAGCTCGGAGGCTGAGAATGTGAATTACATTCTAGCTTTTACCAAGCCTTGTCCCAAATGCAGAAGACCAATCGAGAAAAACATGGGTTGTTCCCACATGTCATGTATGGCACCTTGCTATTATCAATTTTGCTGGCTATGCCTTAAAGATTGGAGCAATCATGGTGCTTGTAATCGTTATAATCAGGATCCCGAAGAGGAAAGAAGAGAGAAGGCAAAGAAATATATGATGAGATACTCTCACTACTTTGAACGTTGGGCGACCAATCAAAAGTCAATGAAAAAGGCTGCTGCCGATATGGAAAATGTGCAAAGCAATCAGTTAGAGATTCTTGCTCGCATTCAACTCCTACCTGAGACTCAATTCAGTTTTCTAACAGAGGCTTGGCAACAGATAGTTGAATGTAGAAGGGTGCTTGCATGGACATATGCCTATGGGTACTACTTGCCTGATCAAGACCCGGCTAAAAGGAACCTGTTTGAGTACTTGCAAGGTCAGGCTGAGTCTGGCTTGGAAAGGCTTCATGATTGCGCAGAGAAGGAGCTTCGACCATTCCTGAAAGATCAGCACCCGGAAAATGAATTCATCGACTTCCGTAAAAGGCTTTCTGTGCTCACCACGGTGACTAGGAATTACTTTGATAACTTGGTCACAGCTTTAGAGAATGGACTATCTGATGTAAAATCCCAGAATTCTTCAAGTGTCTCAAAGAAACCCAGAAGGGAATCGACAATGAATACTGCTGATGCTGCTGATGTTGTTGCTGGAGCTCAAATCTTGACTACACACATAAAGGCTTCCTTTTCCGAGGGACCATGGGTTTGTCCCTATTGTAGCTATAGAAACAATGGTTCTGCCACGTCTTGTGGAATGTGTGCAAGACGAGGTACTTGGGCTTGTGACCACTGCACCTTCGCCAATACGAGGACCGCCACAACATGTTTCATGTGTCTCGAACCCCGGCAACCTTAGATGAATCTAAATGGGTGTAATGTCTATTGAATTTTTCTAGTTCCAAACTTTTTTTAGGATTTCATCCACGGAGATGATCGGTAACAGGATTTCATGTCCCAGATTAGCGAGGAATCGCTCTTATCAAATAAAATCTTTTCCTTTTCTATTTCCCCATTATATGTAGAATCCAAATTTACTGTGATATTAAAGTTAAACTCGTTATCATCAGAAAGGCAACAATAACTATGGAACATTGCAAGTGGATATGCATACCTTTTCCACCTCTTTCTATGTGGCAGTGGATTCTAACTAGACTTGAGCAATTTTCTATGGAAAAGATTGAGTAAAGTTTTGTTTAACTCTTTAATCAATTGGAAAAAGCATCACCAAAAATAATCTTTTCTTATTCTTTGGTGTGAGAGCTTCGTTGATGGAGTATTACGTAAACATAGAACTTAAAAAACATTTTATGTTACATGCTTTATGACATCCAACAGCTAGACGAGTCCCAGATGGAGTTCTTAGAGGGAGGCTTTGGGAACAAATAATAATTGAATGCAGGCAAGGTTAGGCTGAGTCTAGTCTAGAAAGGCTTCGTTCCTGGGCAGAGAAAGGTTTAACCCGATGAGTTCTGTATGGAACTGATTGGACGGACCAGCCTGACCAGCCCATATCAGATGTTGACCAAAGCCATTGCAGCCCGAGGGAAACCAATAACAGCCTATGAAAGAGATGACAAACCCATAACAGTATAAAAGAATAAAATTTATAAATTTGATTACCGAAATAGAAAATGCTTTACAATGAATCACATATTGTTCTAACAAATGATGGAAACATATGAGAAAGAGATCTTAGGGGAATTGATATTAGCTCTATTAGAAGAAATTGTGAAAAATAACTTTCTTCATAAGCCCAATTCAAAAATATCATATTTTGTAATTTTAATTATTTTTGGTTAATTTTTTACATGACTTAATAATAATACTCTTTAAACAATTTCAAATAAATTAAAATAGTTTCAGTTTTCTCTCTCCCGCCATCCAGATAAAAATTTTAAAATTAAATCTCGATTTCTCTCTTTGCTCAAATATATCTATCTTGCCATCCAGTTCGTAGAGATGACATCAAGCTCTTTCTTATTTTATTTTATTTTATGGTGGATCTTGGGGCTCGTAAGGGCGATGAACAACAATTTTGTTCTTTGCAGGTAGTGATTTTGCTTAGGGAGAAAGAACAGTTAAAGCATGTTTGATGGATTTTATAATGGTTCATGGTTTTATTGTGTTTGGGATTAGGATGATTATTAAGCATGTTTGCTAGGGATTTTGATTTTTTTAATGGGATTTTGAGTTGAAATTGTTCAAGGAATATTTTGTAAATAAGGTATATTTTGTTTTTGTATAAAGGGAGTGAGCAAGGCTTCCCGATAGGGATATATTTTCTTCTGCTTTGGAGGGTTATGAAGTTTTGTAACCTATCTTTTATGAAATGGACAATTTCATGGCTTAGCAAAAAAAAAAATACGTTTTAGGTTCTTGAGATTATTGGTTTATTCATAGAACCCCAAAATTGAGAAGTTGAAATTGATTAGATTGTTTTTTAAGCATTATGAGACTGGTTTTTAGGTATTGCGTGACTTAATCACTGTGTGACTAGTTTTTAGGTATTACGTGATTGGTTTTTAGACATTGCGTGACTGATTTTTAAGCAATGCCTAAGTCACACAATGCATTACTAACAAGTCACGCAATGCCTTATCAAAAACTAGTCATGCAATGTTATGTCCAAAGTCAATCATGCAATGTCTTATCAGAAACTAGTTACGCAATACTTTATCAAAAACTAGTCACGCAATGCCCAAAGTCAGTCACGCAATACCTAAAAACTAATCACGTAATTCTCAAAAATCACCAAAACTACTGAATTTCATTTAACAAAATCAACAACTTCAAACGATACACCATATTCCATTTAACAATATAATTAACGAATATGAATGCTCAAAATGTTCAAAAGTTTTTCTTCATATATCAAAAATCACTCTAAAATGCTTAAAAATGCTCATAGATTTTTTTCGTGTATCAAAAACTATTTCAAAATACTCAAAATAGTTAAATGCTTTTTTTTCTGGTAAAGAATATTCCAGAGATGAATAGTCTGGTGAGGAAAGCTCAAAAAATATGAGTCAGTTTAAGGCGTAAACTTAAATATACTTGACCCGTTAATAGGTTTCGGATTGAGACGCGGAGTCAAATAAATGGGTCGATTTTATTAAGAGTAATTTTGTCAAAACTTTAATTCTTTTTGTTAAAAACAGTTAAAATTATGAGAATATCTATTGTTAAACCCATTTAAAAAAAGAACTCTTGATATTATGGCTAAGCAGTGCCTAGCAAACCTCCTTGATGTTGAAGCTTATTCTTTTACATGTACTATTACCCTTAAGGTATTCTTTGTTTTTCTCTTATCTAATTGAAAGCATTGCGTCTATACAACTATGTATATATCAGTGATGAATCAAAAAGAATTAATAAGCAAAAGAATGAAAGGGCTTTTCTCTTCTTCTTCTTCTTCTACTCAATCTTCTTTCTGGTATAAGTATCAGTACGTATCAGTATGTAAACTTCTCGGCTCCCTATCTATCCCATGCTAGCTACCGCCAGCTGAAAGCCTCGAGAGAAGGAATATACATGCTGAGGAAACAAATACAGCCCCGGCAAAACAAGCAAGATCCAAGCTAGTAACAGTAGGTATACTCTTGAATTTCTCCAAAACTCCAACTTGAAGTATCATCATCACGGCATGCCCGATTTTAGACTTGGCTTGTGAAACTGATTTCATCTCAACCCATGCTGGAAGTGTCTGAAAGAACATAGAGAAAATCATGTAACATGCTTCGAGGTGATGGCATATATATAGATATAGTTGGTATAAACAAATATAAAAGAAAAGTTGAATACCTTCAAAGGGAAGAGCCCAAACAAGTTCGACCTTGGAAGCGATGGAGCACCTCCTTTCATAGTCTTTGATCCCACAAACATGATGTACAGCCCCATCCCAAAAATAAGCATTGCGGTCCCAACCAAGAACATGTCTGCAAAGAACAGAAAAGTTTACTAACAATAATGATACTCAACTGTCAACTCAATAATGAACTTCACAACATATATATGAATGGACAAAGGGAATACCTATGGCTTCTATCAGTAGATGGATGATATGTTCTTGATCTGACTTCTGTGATAAGTTATGGAAATACTGTAAATATGACTCCAGAATGAGAAAGCATCCCTGCAGGATGTCATTTTTACAGTTAAATACTATACTACTGTATAAAACAAAAACAAATTGTAAGGATTTCCTCTTTGAAAGCATGTAATTACCTCCATGAAACACAGGACTGATCCAAGTAATGATCCGGCAACAGCAAATAGGGTAAAGAATCGAGAATCAATTATAACCTGCATGCATGGTTGCAGCTGATAATTAAATTTAATTGTTCTGTTTGCAAACTACTAAACATATGAAAATTGAATGGATTAATAATCAGAATGACAGGGAATACCTTTTCAATGAGCATCTGAACTTGTAATCTCCAAGGTCTTGGTTTGACAACCAGCACCAGCACCTGACGCATAGCATTAATAGCAACTGCGAGCGAAGATGCCAACTCTTTTCCCCAGTCACCCCGTGGCTCTGATATGACCACATTCTCGGCTGCTGCCACAGAAGCCGCCTTCACAGCCACCGTTGGTTTCCTCTCACTACTCCCACAAACTTTCTTCTCCCCATCTAACCCTCCCTTGCTTACACACCTAACATTCTTCACCGACGAAGAAGGCCAAGAAGAAGAAGGAGCAAAAATGCGACCCAAAGGCTTATTAGACGAACGCAACAATCTAGTGGTAGCCATTGTTATTTGGCTTTAGAAAATCGAAAGTCTTTTGAACCTTTTTTTGGTATTAGTCTTGGTGGGGGGTGTCTATTCGTTTTATACCATGCAATTGAACGGGAAGATTCGCAGTATATTAGCTGCACTTGTCGTCATACGGGGTGGGCGTCTTGCACTATTTCTTGGAGAGGTAGGTTTTGAATTTCTGGTATCAAAATTTGACGAAACAATGCTATTAGACCCACGTGGCGCTTTTCCAATTCCCATGCCTGTGGGCTCAGTTTTGCTGTGAGCCGAACATGTGTCAGCCCACATCGGACAAGACTCTGTTTCTGTCCGGTTTTGGAGTACGGAGAGGGGTGCCGGCTGGGTGATTCGTGCATCCGTCAGGAAGAATTAGTCGTCGGCGACACGTGGTGATTTGTCATCAGAGGAGCAAATCAAACAGCACAATCCCAGGTTTCACTGCCGTTAATTTGCTCTTCACTTTGATCTTAGTTTTGTCTTTTTGGATTTTAGTTTTGATCCTATTTTGTCCTCTAGTCCTAGGTTGTCTGTAACCACTACCGTTAGTTCACCTTTCACGTTTCATCTGTCTTTGAGGTGTCTGTAATCAAATCGACCGTCGGTTCACTCTCCAGGTTTCGAATCTACACGTCAGAGGATATTTCACAGAATGAAAAGATGTACAAGACTATAAAGACATTCTTTCCATGTCACTTCCAAGAAACATCTCACATTCTGAAAGAAAAGATCCACAAAATTCCGCATTGGTACCAGGGAAAAGATTCTTTTTTTTATCCTCCAAGGAGTGGGATTTTAACAGTTGAATGCTTGCCTCCCATTTCCCACCTGTTAAAGAAGTGTGCGGTGATCATTGGGTCAAAACACTACATTGAAATTTCAATGCAAAAGATGCATCAGAGTATGAAATCTTGTACAGTCTGCATTTCCCAGGCAAGAAGCAACTTCCCATCCAATATAAACATCCAGAATTCTCGAACAAACCTGCTTGCTCTTACATCAGCATAGGCCCTTTCATGGAGAATCACATAGGGACTTCATTTAATGAAATCGTGAGATTTTAACATGAAAATGAACTGGTCCTGATCAAATGGTTGCCCATGCAGAGCTGTATTTAACTCTGTTTTTATAGACAAACAAATACAAATACACTAGCACAAAAAGTTTTCCCTGATTTTGATTAAGATATGCGGCTCAAAAGTGCTTGAGACTCTATCAGAGGACATGCCTCAGAAAATAAAAGGTCTTTTCAATCATCATCGCCGCACTCTATTGGAACATAATCTGCTTTTGCAATTCAAACAAGAATTGTCGATTTTGAAATCTAAATATTGGGACTTCTCTTTTTTTCAGTTCCCAGAATTTTCTTGGGAAGCAAACAAGTAGGCATCTTGAGAAACAGAGATTCATAGAAGGTAAAAGAGAAGAGGGGATCTTTCTCTCTCAGACAAATGCCTCGATTTGTCGTCAAGGTGAATGGAATAGATGAAGAGATCAGACTCATCATCATCTTTTATCATCACAGAGAAAAACCCCATCAATGGAATCTCATTCAGCAGAATTTACATGTTAAATAATCGCAGCCGAAGCAGCAGCGAATGACTTCAGGGTGACTGCTTTGCTATTTTCTCCATCAGTTACCTTTATAGCTAGTTTGATTAGGGCTCCTCTGTTTTGAACTGAGTATTAAAAGTACATAACAGACCAGAAGTCGGCAAGTGAAATGTCTAACTTAGCCTTAAGATCTCCAAACCAAATTGTCAACGGTCCAGATGAATCTGCACATTCATTACATCTTCGGTTTCTTCGCTTCCAGAGGGGAACTATTAGCATTTCAGCAAAAAGCCCAAATTGTTCACTAATGCTTAGTTACAGAGATTCATAAGATATGATTCTTGCACCAAATCTTTGTTTCAGAACAATCCCAACAACATGCACAGCCGTAAAGCATCAAAAGGAACCTCACCGATTCAACCCAGTAACTCAAACAAAAACAAAAGCGTAAGTTTCCTCTCGTCTTTTCTCAAGCATTTTCACAAACAAATTCCATTTATTTCCACCCCACGAAATTCATGCTTTTTAACTTCCATTTCCACAGTTGCGAGTGTTATGATTTGCACAAGGAGCTATTGCCATATGCAAAGGCATGGTCTTGGCAAAAACAAATTGTTGAAGAGAAGAAAGCATTGCTTCAAAGAAACGAGGATTGCCCAGATACATTAATCATTCTCCAGCATAACCCTGTTTATACAATGGGCACCGGTAGCTCTGAAAAGTACCTGAATTTTGACTTAGCGGAAGCTCCTTTTGATGTTTATCGAACTGAACGAGGCGGGGAAGTTACATACCATGGCCCTGGACAGGTATAGTTTTAACTTTCAAGCTAGATGGGCTAACAATTTTCAATCAATTTGATTTCAGGGTAATATTCTATTTGGACTGACTTTTTTTGTTCTTCTGTTTACTGCCTGTGTTGAAATGTAGCTAGTTATGTATCCCATTATTAATCTTCGGAATCACAAGATGGATCTTCACTGGTATCTTAGGGCACTTGAGGAGGTGGTGATTCGTGTTCTTTCATCAACATTTTCTATTAAGGCTTCTAGGATTGAGGGTTTAACGGGTGTTTGGGTTGGTAAGATTTCTTATCTTTTTCATTTGATGCTTGCTCTGTTTTCATAATGTGATTCTTCTCTCTTCCTACTAGGTTTATATGAGATTGAAACTTTGCACTGTTTACATCTTGGAGAAGGGAGTTACTCTACTCTTTCAATATTTGATAGGTTGTGATTGCATTTCCAGTTACTGAACAGTTGAGCACATCTGTTCTAACTTTGTCAGTTATGCTTTCACAGTGTTCATCCCTCAATGCCTTTCAAATGAAATTTTACTGTGGGACATTACAGGCAAAGGAAAGACACATATGGTTGTCATTTTTTATTTGTTATTGCATTATGTATCTTTTGCTCGAAGCTGTAGATGCAGGGAGCAAGCAGGTTTATTAGACTCACTCTACTCATATTAGTCCTTCAAATTAAGAGTGCAAGCTATCATTATGGTTTGTAGTTCTCTTACCGATAGTAACTTCATATCCAATTGAGGGTCTTGACCTCATGGGAAGGGTGAGAGTCTCAAACCATGCACTTTTATGTTGTCTAGCTGCTTGGCAATATGAAGATATCACCATTGTCTAAGACAACAGCCCTTGTATCAATAGTACCAACATCATTTGTTCTGATCTAACTTTTTTTTTAGGAGAAATAACCTGGCCTGCTGATCATTTGGCTATTAATTTTGGCTACAGGGAATCAGAAATTAGCTGCAATTGGCGTAAGAGTATCTCAGTGGATAACATACCATGGGTTAGCACTTAATGTCACCACAGACCTGACTCCCTTCAGTTGGATAGTCCCATGTGGATTACAGGATCGTCAGGTTGGAAGTATTCAGGGGTTGCTTCAAGAATTCCAGTCATCCACAAGAGCAGATACACAGAATCCTGATGATTGTCAGCTGATTGATATCTCGTACAAGTCCTTGATTAAGGAGTTTTGTGAAGTTTTTCAGCTTGAAATCCACCAAAAGGCCATCCCTGGGTCAGAATTTTGGAGAGAAAAACAATAACCAGATCGAAGGAGCTGAGAAGAATAGCAAATCACCTCAAACAAATATCCCAACCCTCCAGGGCATGAACTATTTTGCTTAACTCTTCTCAGAACATTTACGTGTAAAATTTGCATACCTTGTAGAAGTTTAGTTACCTTGAATCCCAAGTCCAAAGTGTTTTATAGTGTATGATTGAAATTTTAGAAAGGCAAAGAAAAGTACAAAATTATTTGGTTTACCCTCACCCTCCCTTCTTTCAAAAGCTATCCATGAGCACTTTAAGTTTTGGATGTTAAGACAAGGAAGAAAGGCAGTACTATTACAGTAAGTGTTCTTCGTGAAGAGAGTGGTTTGTCGAGTTTGGAAGCACAGCAGTTCAAGAATAAGTTATATCATCAAGATTCGAACAATGTGAGAAAGAAATAAACAATGCCTCTCTGTATCAACACAAGCAGATACTCATTGAAACATTCTTTCGTCAGAAGGAAGATAATAAAAGGTTATAATTAGAAGTTAGAACTAATAGCATTCGAGTAACATCACGAACTTCACCTGCTCTTTTTCTTAATTCAACCTTTTACTAACTGTAATCCCATTTTCGGCAGTGACCCAAAACACTTTATCCTATTATGTACTTTAGACGAACATGCATGGATACCTAGGGAACCACCATTGCGAACATCAATAGTTCTCTGCAACTGGTCTAGAAGGAAAAAGCCGTAGGAGAAACGTCATGAACGACCAAAGGCAAACCACAGCTAGGACTTGGAAAGTTACTACCATTCCGACAAGCGCACTACCTCTCTCCATCATCTCGGGGGTTCTGGGAGAATCTTTCATCAAGAACATAAAGTTCTGTATAAATTGAGTAGCTTTGGTCAACTGATACAATCTATACACCTGAAAAATCAATTTTAAAGTCGTCAATCATCTTATTCGGTCTTCAGAATGAATCAAAATCAGTTAAAACACCAATTACCTCAAAAACAATAGGAACCAGGGGCCAACAAGATGACTGACGCTTATCAAGAATCCTCTCAAATGCAAGTTGAGCAGCACAGCCCACCAGGAGAGGAGCCACTGCAACCAAGGCTGGGAATCCAAGCACTGGCCAAGTTACGTAGACGGCAAAGAGGGGAGCAACAACCTTAAAACCCATTGTGAAGAAAGATGATGTTAGGTAGCCCCTGAGTCCTGTAATCAGACCCCACCTCTTTGCGCTGAATTGCAAATATGGCCTTTGAACATGATCGGTAACAAGCAGGAACATTCCAAGACCAATATAGAACATCACTTCAAAGGATAAAGAAGACACAATCTCTGCACAATATAATCATGCAAAAGAATTACATAAACATAGTAACAAAACAATGGACAGAGCTCCTGGTCAAATTGGTCAATTGAACCTTCGACCCTGAAAGGAGCTCCATCAGCCTTTTCACCCCCATGCAAAATTCAAACTAAAACTTAACAGCTATAAGACTAACATGTTTGATCTCACCCCATCTGCATCAGGATGCAGAGATGCGAAGCTCCAAACATGACATTCAACTAAAAGGAAGCAACCAGTTCAAGGAAACCATCTAACATCAAAGCAAGGAAAAGGTCAAGTTGAATTAGAGATTTAGAATACCTACGAGTGTCTCGTCCCTGAAGAAAGTCTCAATTGCATTACTGAAGAAAAACTGTGGAAGAATCAATGAACCAATCAAAGCAATAGGTGCCAAAACCCAGAGGAATGACCCTTTTTCTTCTTGGAAAGGAGCTGACATCAATTTGCTCTCTTCCACCAGCTGGTGAGTTATCCCATGAAATGAAACAGAACCTGATTTACCACGAAACGGCTCCACCCCACCAAACCTACTAATAGCCACACCGGAATTCTCCCTCCCAGTAAGTTTCAAGCTTGAGTTTTGATCAGAACCAAAAGCACACACTATTCCTCCTCTGTTCAAACTCCACAATGTATAGTACCTATGAAAGCTCTTCACTTTAGGCATCGAACACCCTGAATTTAGAATTAAAAAATGAATTTTGTTTTTAGTTCAAACATCAAAGCAGGCAGAACAAGCATTAACACCACAAAAAATCCGAGATGATGATGCAAAAATGTACACTTTGAGACATCTCCAAGCCGAACATCTCCATTTCTTAATACGAGGTCATTTGCAGGAGCCTTCAAAATTCGATCATTGGAGACAAGAGTGAGTTTCTGGCTTTCATAAAATTAATGAAAAAAAGAAACAAGCGGGAGGAAGGGTGAGGTTTAACATGAAGAATGTAACAAACTTGAGTGAGACTTTACTTACAGATTGATGAGAGAAGCGACGACGATTGGACAATTTGAACTTTGGGACAGGAAATCCAAGACAAACAGGTTGAAGTTCCATCTTACAGGGTCTTTTAGGGTTTTAGCAGAGTTGGTTGATGTCAATGGTTGTCCACCGCTTAAACCCCCCCAGTTTCTCCCAAGGTACGAGGTGTTTCCACTTCCTGCCAAACCCAACACGTTCTTAGTTGGGCTTGCTGTTCGAAGCCAGTAGCCCATTAGCTTAAATGGAAAAACAACCCAGGAAAGACGTTAACGGCCAAACAAATTTTCAGACATTGATCCACTCATAAATGCTGAGTAAAGCCCACTACATTCAGCCATTCTTGCTTTAAATTTATACAGGATATGGCATAACCTGCAAGCCCATTATATTCAGGCGTTCCCTGCAATGTCATTACATTATAAGACACCGAATACAACCTTAATTCTTTTCCACAGTAGTGAGTAGACAGGTTATGATACTCTTTATCTTTCAAGCAAGTTGTGTCCATCCTCTCCATTATATCTAGACATTTCCTGCGATGTCATTACATTGTAAAACACCCAACACAACCTTAATTCTTTCAAACACAGTGTCCATGCTTATTTCATGCAATGTCATTACATTGTAAGACACAGAACACAACCTGTATTCTTTTTTGCAGCAGTAAGTAGACAAGCAATGATACTATTTAGCTTTCAAGCTAAGTTGTGCAGGTCCTAACTCAGTTGACAATTCTCTTTCGTCCTTTCCGCTTAAGGACAAAGCTCCAGAATACTAGGATTTGCACCGTAGCCAGTTACCTTCAACATGTACCAGTACCACCAAAATCCTTTCACAACACATACTCGGGGTCTAGAAAAGAGACAACCAGTTTTAATCCATGGAAAGTGATTTTGGAGCCAAACAAAACCATCAAAATAACGTCGAAAAAGCATAGAGTTCCAAGACTTTCCTTCGATGAATAGGTCGGTACACTATTCTCTTTTACTGAAATAATAAAGAAAGTACTATTGGATATGGCAAAGTCATGACAACCATCACTATATATATATATATATATGAATTATTGAGTTTGGATTAATTTCACTTCAGAAGGAAAGGTTTTTTGTTCTTGAGCTCAAAATGTTTCTTGCAGTATATTTTGAGTAAGAGAATTCGTCGAGCCATTAAGGTTTTGGCCAGGAACTGTTCATGTTGACTAGGATTAGCCACTTAGCCCCATTACTCGGACTCCCACTTCCTGTTGGGCATGTCTTTTTCAATTTCTGGTTGAATTTTCACTGGTCGACCAATAGGAGGACGGGACCATATTACCTTTTCAGCCGCAACCTCCCCAGGATGAAAACAAGAGCCCATCAACCTGATGAGTTAACTCCTTAAGAGGGCAAGAAGCACAACAGAACCATACAAAAAGCCACATGTGTTGATGCAAAAAAGTGGATTAAATTCACATGAAATATATGTCAAATTTGGCCGGCAGTGAGAACCCGCCGTAGTCCAGGTTGCTTGGTCGGAAGTTGACGAGCAGATGCAGCGGTTTGGCCTGTCGCCTCTCGCGTTTTGACCCTTCAACCTCTTAGACTTTCCAAGCCTTTTAAAAAATTAGTACAAAAATTAAGCTGCTTTTGTACCATTTCTTATTCAAGTTTATTCAAAACTTTCGTCTACCTTAGTCCTTGTTGAGTTGTAAGCTGTACGAATTTTATGAAAGGTTTAATACTTCAAAAAATTTTCAATTATTTTAATAAAATTTTACTTATATATTATATTATATTATATTTTTATTTTAAATTAAATAAATTTTTAAATTAAAATATCATTTATCGTTTTATATTTAAATATTAACAACGTAACATTATCGAATGATTATGTGTTACTTTACTAAATAAATATATAAAGTCATTATTTATTATAGTATATAAACATGTAATATTAGGGATATGATTACTTGATTGAATTACTCTTCTTCATTGTTTTCCATGTCAAGAAAGATCACGTCTTTGGCATGGAAGACACCATGGGCAGTCAAATGAACAGTTTCCTCCAAAGTCCCAAACCTATTACCGCGTGGAATCAGAACAACATGTGCGAATTCCACATAGGAAAATGCCTAGAAACTGAAGATTCTCTCTCCAATTCGAACAAAATTAAAAAAACAAGAATCTTTTTAACATGACAAAGCTTGTTATTGTTTTATAATTCCCGTAAATGGAAAAAACAAAGGGCACAAAAAGTTTTTCAAATGTTACTTCAAAGAATAGGACACTTTGCTAGAGCTCTATAGTTGAGCACATTGGGACCATTGGGTGTTGCCCAAAAAATAAGTCATGGTCCATGGTGTATGTTAAGTGGACAAAGATCATTCATACCTTTGATTCAGAATTATCACTATGATATCTCTTATGAAAAACTCATATTAATGAAAATTTAAATTTATTTTAATACTATTTGTATACTCTTTATATTAATAAATAGAAGTTGGGAAACCAATAATTTGCTGCATGCCTGGTATAAATAAAGCAGTGGATGAACACGTGCGTGTTGAGAGTGGAAACTCGAAGGAAAAGTAGATTTATTGCGCGCTGTGGACAAGTCAGCTGTCACCGGCAACCTTTTACCTTTCATTGCCACCCATGTTGTTGCCCACTCCTATAAATAAAGACTCGACTCTCTCCTCCACTTGCAACCCACTTCGCCTTATCATCACACCCCGCAACCCGGACCTTTTTCCATAACCTTTTTGCCTCCTGTAACGTATAATCGTAACTGTCAGGAAGAAATTAAATTGTCAGCCAACCCCAATGGCATCCTCTTCTTTACCTTTCACTTCTGTGCCTCTGCAGTTTAATTCACCGAGCAAATCATTATCCTCGTCAACAAGAACGAAGTTGCGTACGCGTCGTGTGATAGTCTGTCCGATTAGAGCCTCAGTGTCAGAGAAACCATCTGTACCGGCACCATCGGTGAAGGTTTCAGAGCCTGGAGAAGCCAAGCTTCCGTTGAAGAAAGTTCCTGGGAATTATGGGGTTCCGTTTGTTGGACCAATCAAGGACCGGCTTGACTATTTCTATAACCAAGGGCGAGATGAATTTTTTAAGTCGAGAATCCAGAAATACCAATCAACCGTGTTCAGAACCAACATGCCACCTGGTCCTTTCATCGCTCCTAACCCAAAGGTTGTTGCTTTGCTCGACGGTAAGAGTTTCCCTGTTCTCTTTGATGTGAACAAAGTTGAAAAAAAGGACCTTTTCACTGGTACTTACATGCCTTCAACCGACCTCACGGGCGGCTACCGAATCCTGTCATATCTCGACCCGGCCGAGCCCGAACACGCCAAACTCAAACAACTTCTGTTTTTTCTTTTGAAATCTAGGAGAGATAAAGTGATCCCTGAGTTTGAAGCTTGTTACAGCGAGTTATTTGAAACGTTAGAGAAAGAACTGGCGGAGAAAGGCAAAAGCAGTTTTCAGACAGCCAATGATCAAGCTGGGTTTAACTTCTTGGCTCGGGCTTTGTTCGGTTCAAACCCGCCTGATACTAAACTAGGTGCTGATGGTCCAAGCTTGATTAGGAAATGGGTACTGTTTCAAGTGGGTCCAGTTCTATCTCTTGGTCTCCCAAAATTTGTTGAAGAACTCCTAATCCACAGTTTTCGTCTTCCGCCATCTCTCGTTAAGAAAGATTACCAGAGACTCTATGAATTTTTCTACGAGTCATCTGGTTTCGTTCTAGATGAAGCTGAGAAACTGGGTATCTCACGAGAAGAAGCTTGTCATAATCTTTTATTCGCCACGTGCTTTAATTCTCTCGGTGGCATGAACATTTTCTTCCCCAACATGCTAAAGTGGATTGCCAGAGCTGGAGTAAAATTGCATACTGAATTAGCACAAGAGATCAGATCAGCCATCAGATCCAACGGTGGGAAACTCACGATGGCTGCCATGGAACAGATGCCATTGATGAAATCCGTCGTATACGAAGGGCTCCGGATCGAACCTCCCGTCCCGTTACAGTTCGGGAAAGCAAAGAAAGACCTTCTGATCGAGAGCCACGACGCAGTTTTCGAAGTGAAAGAAGGGGAGATGTTGTTCGGGTTCCAACCTTTTGCGACAAAGGATCCGAAAATATTCGAGAGATCTGAAGAGTTTGTCCCGGATAGATTTGTGGGTGACGACGGGGAGAAGCTGTTAAAGCACGTGCTTTGGTCAAACGGGCCTGAGACTGAGAATCCGACATTGGGGAACAAACAGTGCGCCGGCAAGGATTTCGTGGTGCTTGTCTCTAGGCTTCTGGTGGTGAACCTGTTCAGACGTTACGATTCGTTTGAGATCGTCGTCGGTAAGTCGCCGTTGGGGGCCGCCGTTACGGTAACGTCGTTGAAGAGAGCAAGCTTTTAGTTTGGAGAGAAATTCTTTTTAGGTTTCGTCTAGGGTATATTTGGCAAGTTATTAATGTAATTTGTTAGCATGAAATGAACTTAGTTGTCGACATACTGTTTATGGTATCCCTCCCGATACTTGAGCTAAGGCATGGCGGAAACAGGGTGCAGAAGGAAGGTACCTAAGTTGTATTCACCGCTTATTTATTCAAGGTCGAATGCGAAATGATGCATAGCGCTTCCATATAATTGTGTTTACCTATTTGTATAAATCTAAATCCTTCTTGTGCTTAAATTTTTAAAGATGAAGTAATGACTCTAATGCAATAATGGTACTTACCTGTCGTGTGATTGACGAAAGAAAAAGTTGGCTACTGGGGCGTTGAAAACCTTGGAAGTGACTGTCTGCAAGATAAGAAACGAGAGATGCGTGTGTTCTTTTGAGGCAGGTAAGTGGTTGTAATCAGCGACAGCCATGGAAACTCAAATTTTTTGATGTAATACATATTCTTTGGTTGGTTCAAAACTCACCAGTTAACCCCAAAAGAACACTACTCTGAACATTGTACAACAGAAGCCGCTAATGTAAGAAGTTTGAGATCTCTGAACAAAGTCCCTGACTGTGAAAGCTGAGAAGGATAGGTTCGACTGTCCTCCTGGCATCAGCATGCATGACCTCCAAGTGGTGGTCCTTAGCATCAATGATCATTATTGTGGCCTGCACTCAATTACCATAATATCCTCCAAGCATTTGGAGTAGGCTAGGCCCATTGCTTTTGTTGTTGGGAGTTTGGAGCCCATGAATTGGAAACGTAAGAACGTGAAGATAGTGCACTGCTGGACAAAGAAAATGGTCCTGACCCTCCCTCTCTTGCTCCCCAGCTGATCCTTTCCAAACTGAAACACGAGGTCATATACCCCAAAAAAGAGCTCTTTACCATCAAAATTTGGAAGGATTTTGAACGTGCAAGCTAACCCACCTTTAAGTTGAAATTTCAAGGACTTTGAACACTCCTTTTTGGGTCAAGGCATAGAAAGTTATATGACTACGGCAACGCTTTTTTCTGCGGAGACTGTTTCCTGGCTTTGTAATAGTAATAAACTAGAAATGTAATCTTTGTCTAAGTTGGGTTCTGTCTTGTTTACTTGTCAGACAGGTGGTTTTGTGTGGTTTGATTTGGACCAGTTTATCATCCAGCCTGGCAGCTTAAATCTGCTTTCATCTCTGGCTTGTTCATTCCCTATGCTTTGGACTTTGTAGCGGAGTAGGTCGACTGCATCTAGCCATCTGAATTCTGACGAAGAAAAAATAAATAAAGCAAAGAAATGGGTGGACATGGAGGACTATCAGCAAAGTAGTAAGTTGACAATTTCAAGATAACTTGTTCGCAAGACCGTTCGTTCAGATCAAATTTTTCTATAATCAGCAACAGATTATACATGTCACGTTTGATAACGAAAGAGGAGTATCTATATCATAGATTCTCGTGCCTTCATTTTTTAATCAAAATAAAATAAAATAAAATTCATGAATCTATTATATTTTAATATTGAATTCATTAATTTGTGTCTCATTTATAAAAAAAAAAAAAATCTATGCATCTATACAATTGAATTAAGAGTAGCTTGGATGGGCGAGCCATTTCTTTATTTGTCATTTTCTTATCCCTATTTCCCATGTGCTGCTGGCTGGTCTTGGCAATGCTAGATTATGGATTGGGTCGATGAAGCCGACCAAGAGAACCGAGGTTCGAAATTAGCACAGAGGTCTAAAATTTCCGAGTGATCAAGGAAAACCAGATTCAAGGCCCAAGGAAGGTGCAAATAAATCCTAATAATAACAATAGATTCCAACATTTTGAGCTTTCATGAATGGATACAAGTCAAGCTAAGGGGAACAGTTTCTGCAGTGTCTATAAACATACAGTAGGGCATGACTCTAAGAAACCGTGGGGAAAGAACAAAACTGTGGAATACTGCATTGATGAAACCAAGTGTTAAACAGTAGGAGATGAAGTTGAAATCTGAAGAAAGAGTGACTTCCGGGTTAATGGGTTACATTATTTAGCAAACTGCTGGATGAAGGCGAGCTTTGTTCACTTAACCATGGATCTTGAACTGATACGGGTGAATTGTCCTTCAATCTTTCCATCGAGTTCACACAACCGACATTAGACATCTGAAGCATAAATAGGCCTCTATTCTCGAGTCCAGCCGTCTTAACTGCCGTGCTTAGCGGTCGCTCGCTTAGATTGGATGAGGAAGAGCAAGGAGATACTTCTGATGAAGCTGCACAAGTAATTTCTTCTGCAGGAACCCACCTACTTAGCCTGATTTGTTCCAATTCTACTGCTACTTCCATCATTGTAGGTCTCATGTCCCTGTGAAATGATAAGCATCTGAAAGCCAGCTCTGCCACCTTGTGGATTGAAGATAATGTCCAAGAATCACTATTTGGCTCTATTAAAGGGTCAATGATCTCATCTAAACGCCCTTTGCTGATTCTGTCAGTAGCAACAGCAGCCAAGTTTACTTCATTTGGAGGCCTAGAAAAGTCCACGACTTTTAGTGCTGTTATGATCTCAATAAGAACTACCCCAAAACTATAAACATCGCTTTTGTCTGAAAGATGAAAGTTTTGGTGGTACTGAGGATCAAGGTATCCTGGAGTTCCTTGAGGGGCGGTTGAGATGTGGGATATTTCAGTCCTTCCAAGTCTAGAAAGACCAAAATCTGCTAATTTGGACCTGAAATTGTAATCTAGGAGTATGTTGCTGGACTTGATGTCTCTGTGGTATATTGGGGGATCTATGGCAGAGTGCAGATGAGCAATAGCTTGTGCAGTTTCAGCAGCAATTGTAAGGCGAACTGGCCAGGCAAGTCCATCACCCCTCTCTCTTTGTAGGTGCTGACATAAAGTTCCATTGGGCATAAACTCATACACAAGTATCTGTTCACTGTTTTCTATGGAGCAACCCAAGAGCCGCACTAGATTTGGGTGGCTGACAGATGAAATTAGCTTGATCTCATTCATGACTTGTTCAATGCAATCAGTATCTCTATGCTTTAGCCTTTTAATAGCAACCCATGAATTGTTATGGAGTTTTCCTGCATAGACTGTTCCAAAGGCCCCAGTTCCAAGCCTTTGTTTCTCTGAGAAACTATTTGTAGCTTTCTCTATTTCTTTGTATGTATATATTGGAATGCTGATGTCTGAAGCTTCGCATAGGAAGCGTTTTGTGCTGTGTCTGGCTTTTGAATTGGATTGCCTCTGCACAAAGCAGCATAGTAGAACTGCACAGATCATTAAAGAAGCTCCAGCTGCAATGCCTGAGGAAGATGAACACCAAAATTAGTGCTGCATATATAGGATATACTAATTCTAGTCTTTATTTGTTGTACGAGTAATTTGATAAATCATCAAGTCATTTTCACTGAATCACTAGCTTGAGGCCACCGGCCATGATACAAGGGCAAGGCCATTACCTCAAACAAGAGCCTTGTGAATACGTTTATTATTGGCTATCCTCAAAGAAACATATACTAGGATGTTTGATGCTAATTGATCATTACCTCCAACCAAAACAGCGACCCTAGTCGTTCCTCCACATTTTCCTGAAATGTATCTTGCAAGGTTGCAATCTGAAGGTGCTGTTCGGTTGTACATGGCAACAAACACATGAAAACAAATTGTAAGACAGAAAGAGTTTGCAGTTTGTACATTAGTTTAAACAGACAATGACATTCTGATTTTAAAGAAAACTTTCAGGAGCATCTTCGTTAGGAAATTCCTGGGAGGTGTCTGGTCTTTGAGGACAAACGTCTATTGACCCTTAAGATTAGCAGACTATTTTACTAGGTGAAGCAAATTAAAGCGGCCTGGTTTAACAAATCATCTGCAGTTATGCTTAGGTTCTAAATTAATTGCTATTATGCAAATCCATCTGATCGAACTGCCCTATATTTGACAATTTTGCTTAGTCTCGATGTAGAAACCTCAACGGGGTATCATGCTTAATCACTTCCTTGCATCAGAAAAGATATAAACTCTCAGCTTTGCGCCAGCAGAAGCCAGGTGCTACCTAATACCATTGGATCCCAAGGCCGTTGCTTTCTCTATCTTTCTCCTTGTTTGTATATGAATTATATATAATACAATAAAATAGTTTTTGTACTCAATATTATATATTTTAATTGTTGATTCTAGAGTTTCCCGATCAGGTAGCTCTTTCTTCCGTGATAAACTAATGCAGTCGGATTTGCTACAACTAAAAAATTACCAGAGGGTCCCCCAGTTGCGGTAGGTGAAACTACCCATTTGAGTGAATGATAACCTCTTACTAACACATCTTGTTGATTACACCGGGACAAAGAGAAAGATTGCAAAGTTCACCCTTCATTAACTTGCTAAATGATGAAGGAAAAATTTTGCTCCCTTTTGTGCTGAATGGTGAGGTTTGACTAGCCCTTCAACAAAATGATGACTGGCCCCCATAAAATAGAGCTAGTTTTAAGTGCCAGAATTTACTTTTCTTCCCCTGTTACTGCTGGGGACACTAACACGACTACTTTTTTGGCCAGCAAATCAAGATGTTTGTGATCATTTAACAGTGTAGTGAGGCACTCTTTGCTGCCCTGCAAAGAAATTGCATTGAACTATAATTGCAGGATGAGTCCTTTCAGTCTGCTATGTTGAGAATGGTCTACCACCACTAGTTCTTCATGGAAATCTCCTTCTATGACTAATAAAACAAAATTGGGGACAAAACTCTTCTTATAGTACATCATATATTGCTTTTCAGCCAAAATTTTCTTATTCGATGCTTCATTTTGCAATAAAGTCAGGGCAACTGCTGGAAATATATAATTTAATCATGCTTATTTTGTTTCCAAAGACTTTTATGTTGGCATATTAGCAAAGTTATGTGTTGATTGCAAAGTTTGAATCCAGCATCAAAATAAATGAATTTTAATGAATTAACTTGAATAATATAAAGTAAGATTTCAAAGGAATTCGGTAAAGGAGAACTGACCTTTCCGGCAACCATCGCCGGCACGATATCCATCGCCTGTGAACCCATGTTTGCATTTGCAACGGAATCCTGGCTTTCCACTAAACGGTGAAACAATTTCATCACAAATTGCATTTTCGGAACAGAAGTCAGAGCACTGTCCTTGAAGCCACCACCCTAGCTCAACCACCCGGACCTCCAGGACTGCTGATTCATTGAAAGATTCTGCTGATATGGACGATAAAAATGACTTGCAGTTGGTTCGAGTCACCTTGGTGTAATCAGCGAAACCGTTAACATTGTTTTCTGAATAGCAACTTATATTGCTGCTGTCAGGAGAGCAAGCAAGGGCCTCGAAATGAGTGTAAACCATTGTTGATGGTATCATGCATGGCGCTGGCGAGGTGCAGTTTTGCAACAGAATTGCGTTCCGAGATGTTGGCGCGTAATTGGGGCCATAAAGGCGGTGAAGGGCTTGGAGTGGACGGTTGCAAGTGGCTTCAATGCTGATTTTTATGCGATCAGCGTTTATGGTCAGGATTGGAAAACCGGCGATAAGCTTCTGGCTACTTGAGCTGCAGTTTAGAGGGATTTGGCAGCCGGCAGAGAATCCAAATGGATAAGGAACAGTCTGGTCGCCACATGACCGGTTGCACTTGGATGCTTGAGCCGTGATTAATGAAAGCAGAAAGATTGCTAAGAACAAAACAACTGGCTCTTTCATGTTTTGCCGATCGAAACTTGTAAAAGCAAAATAAGGAATCCTTGTTTAAGAGAGATGGACTGGGAGTCTCTTCAGGACCATTAGATGTCAAGGGTGGATTGATCAAAGACGTTGGAATTCTCTACTTGCTGAGATCATTCCGTAGTTGTGGGCGCTTGAAGCCTTGAAAAGAGTCCTCTTGGAAGAAGAAAGGAAATTCTCTCTTCTTTCTCAGGTGTCCTGCTCTTGTTCCTTTCTGGAATAAAACACTTGGTTTAATACTAGGAACTTATGTAGTTAGAAATTTGGCGTGGTTTTTGTCAGCAGTGAAAAGCAGTTACACTGACAGCAAAAGAAACACTAGTAACCATCTTGGGGTTTTGATATTGACTCCACAACAGATTTTGAGAAAAAGGATAAAACTATGGAAATGGGGTTCATCATTGTGCAGAGTGAGAAATCATCTACAAATCGCTTTGTATCTTTTCTTTGTATTCACACTACTCTTGTCTTATTGTCCCGATATCCACAGGATAAACCCAACTTTTTTTAATTCAACGTTTCCATCAACTGACCAAAGCATTCTTTGAAAGTTAACTTGGCAGCAGGCCAAAGATGCTTGCCTGAGAAATTTCTCTCCTTGGCGGTTGGTTTACTACCAATTTGGCTTCTATTTGAGTGAAAAACCATTCGAAAGATTAAAAAAGAGAAGTTTCAAAAAAATTGGTCAATGCATGATCCAATTGGTAACCTGAAACTACTAAAGTTAAATCCTGACATGTTAATTGCCAACTATAAGATTTAAGGGACAGAAAAAGTGCAATTCTAGTGTTAGATATTCACATCTTGCCACTGGCATGCATACATACTCAATAACAAAGTAAAAGCTCCAGAGGGTTTTCTTCCCTTCTCAATTATAGGTAAACTATACTTTTAACTGACTGATTAGGATTTACTAACGTTGGCTGCTATGGTTTTTTTTCTCTTTTGATTTTTTTCCACACACAAGCAAATGAACAATTTTCTGGTTATCTTGCATTCGGGGAGAAATGACTAATGCCTCTGCAAAAAGTCAAAATACTGAATCATCATCATTCCCCCATCGTCAACCATTACTATGAGCTTTTAGTCATTAGGGTTGGTTTGTTGTGTGGGGACCATCCGCATTGAATGACAAGCAGAAATAACCCGTGATCATGAGAAAGAATGAATACCCCCTTGGAACCCCAATTTGCAGTACCATACACGGCAAAGCAATCTATCATGGCTGCTTATTTACTTCAATCTTCTAGAGTTAAAATATGCTGAATAAGCTGAATATAAGCTATGGTTTCCGTTGCTTCTAACAGCAAGCCACAGCTAGAAAAGATGCTGTGGGTCACAAGCATGAAAACGCGGAAGAGAGTCAAGAGATAAAGACAATATAACGATTGCAATTTAAGCCGTGTTCGGCTCTGCTTTCATTTCTTTTATTCTAGCTGCCTTGCATTGGATCTTTGAAATCAAGTAATGACAATAAACGTTGTCGTTGAAGAAAACTTTGTTTCCTTTGGCTCTCCCAGATTGATCTTTATTCTCCAAATTGCCATTAATTAATACCCCCTAGATCTTATTTAATCATTATAGATTTGCGTTGTCTACATTTCAAGCCTGAAATCTTGGGGAGGTCCTCCTCATCATGCACAAAAAGTGAGGGTATGCTGTAAACATTAGAAAAGCTTTTGTTCCAATTCTTGAGGTGAAGTGGCGAACATTGGCAAATGAACTTCGAGCAAGAAGACAGGAAAGCAAAGTGATACTGATATGTGACATTGACCCCAAAAAGGAAAACAAAAAGAAAAAGAGATTTGAGACAGTAATGAACTCATGAAAGTTGCTTTACCATTCTGCTTAGATCTCGCTAGCTGGAGGCTGGTGCTGTTAGAACTAAAACTGCGCTTTGAATCTGAATGCAATATCTAATTTGGGTTTTGACAGTATAGAAGAGAAAAACCGAAGGGTACAATTTTTTTCCCCTATAAGACAAGAAAGCTGGTTAAAATAGCAGTTATATGGTAACAAAATCAACATGGTCAATCTCTTCCCCTTTTCTTCTAGTTTTTTTTTCCCTTCTCTTTGTTCGGTCATGAACTATATAGATATCATCAGCTGTCCAATCTTTGCAATCAAATCATTAATGGGTCTATCATGTTGCCTGGTGGACCATAACTTAAAATCAGGTTTTAGGTGTGAATACACTCTGGATCTTGGCAGATATCATCTTTAATCTGTGGCCAATTCTATTCTAGCAACGATCTTGTTGCTTCCAAATGCGAAATACTGAACAAGCGATGCCATGGAACTGGACACAAATCCATCCTAAAAAATTACGACAAAAATAATAATATACAAACTCTTACTTATATTCCACCAAAGACCAACGTCTTGCTGATGTTTTCATCTTTGATCCGTCAACGTCTTTGAACATAAACTAAATGCGAAGTGGTTGGAAACCAGAGATAAGACTGCTTATAATAAATTATGTAGTTGGATTAAATGTTTCATGTAAAAGCTGGGAATCTCATGATGATAAAGTCAAAAAAATTTCCAGCATAAGATACCATAGCTAGGCCAAGATTTTCAACCCTTTGCATTTAAAGATGATCCCTTCCCAAAAGTTCAATCATATCCTTATGTTAGTAATAGTATATTGTTAAATGATTAAAAGGTCATAGTTCTTCGAAAGTGGGCCTTAAGGAGCTCAAAATTGGGCATGAAGGTCCATATTCTGCATCCACGTTAAAGCAGATTTCCAAGCAAATATTACGTTTTGCAAGAAAAACAGTACGGAATGTTACATTCTCCAGACAAATCTTTGATACATCAATCTGAACAATAGAAGACTTGTTAGAGCTTCTGCTTTCACTGACATAGATAACTGTACAAATATTGATTCATATGCCAGACAGATTAAACCTGTACACAACTACAATTAAAGAGCAGCAAAAGCATCATCGATCCACTTTAATCCATGGACCGAAACTTTGTTTTCGGTTTTGGCCTGCAACGACGAGCCAAGGAAAGATTGCAGTGCGGATTTGACGTTGTTCATACGCTTACGGTGACGGATTCTCCGCAAAACCACTTCCTTGTCCAGGGTTTGCTTGGAATGAATTGGCTTCATGTGGAGATGGCTGGTTACATAATCCATGTTCTCTTGCTCTTCTTGATCTTCAGCGCAGTTGTTGTTGTCGTCGTCGTCCTTGATGATGATGTTCTTCTCAGGTTTAGAGAGAGGCATTTTTGAACTGTGGGGAATTTAGCAGGAGTGTCTAGTAGAGCAACGAGTGTGAAGAGCAAGAGAGTTGGGGAAGAAGAGTATTTATAGAGGATAAAGCGTTATGAAGGGGATTAATTTGGTCGGTTTGGTGGGTTCGATATGCCTTCGGGAAGTGTTTCGCAATCAGATAGCAGAATCCATAGTTTTTTAGGTGGTCGGTTCCAGACTCCTTGTTGAAAATTGTAATTTATGATGCTATCTTTTGTCAAAAATCTTTGTTTCCGCCATGTCATGTTTACATGAGCTTCACTTTGGATTTGGTTGGGTTTTCTGGGAATCATCCCATGTGCTCCATGCATGGCTCTTTTATTCTCCTTTTCTTCCTTGGTGGTGAATCACCTTTCTCTTTTCCATATGTTTCTCACGATAATTTAAATCCATAACAAAGCTCAGAATCAGATTCCAACAATAAAGCCTTGATTATGTTATTATTTAATGAACAATTCGATTTGAAATCAGTTGGCCGGAAGGCAAGCTTTGGGTTTTTGAAAGGCGAGGGCAGTGGGAAGTTTGGACAGGCTTGGCCCAAAAACAGGGGCTCTTTTGCAAATAGACATTGCAGTTCATCAGCCAAGGCCCAATAACTGTGGCTCTTTGGCAAATAGACATTGCAGTTCATCAGCCAAGGCCCAATTGCTCCATGTGTATTGCGCTCGGAATTGCTAAGGTGTTACCTCCAGATTCAACAAAAACTGAATGTTTTATTCTCCTCTTTCATTCCAATTCCTTTATATGTATGTTTCTTGCAAGCCTCTAGCACTGACAAGTTCTTCTAAATTTAGCTGCTGTCAAATTCAGTCTCAAGCAAAGTTTTGGATCGACTAATTTTTTTCCCTTTCGGTTCAGTTACGCAGAACGTTTGCTGCTTCCAGGATTCAACTAAAGCCTGAAAAGTAACAAGTAATTGCCCCTATATTTTGTTCTTCCTCCTCTCCTGATGGTAATTGTCATATCAATTTGATGATGAATGGTCATTACCTTAAAGGGCAATGGAGTAATAATCATTTGTGCTTTCTTGTCTAGGATAAGTAAGGCAAAACATCTTGATTTTGTTTATTGCTTCTATGTAGTCTTTCATTCAAACGTGAGAAAGGACCTTTTGCTTGGGATCATGTATTAGGTTTAGCAGCTATACGGAAAAGACAGCCTAATCTTTGTATCAGAGGCAAGAGGTTTCTGTTTTATAAGGTAATAATGCTTAATTACAAATAGATCCAATGGTAGCCCTTTTTATCACAATGATCATTTTAAAGCAAAGAGTTCATAAGTCGTCATTTTCAATTCTAAGTGGCAAAAGCTTACAATTATACTACTCATTCCTGATTAGAGCTAACGTGGGAATTCATGTTTGATGGGGTTGGGGTTTCCCACTTGTGATACACCAAGCCAAAAACCCCAGTCATTGTATCCTCGCGGGGTGTCTAGCCAGGTGTCTCTTAACCAATAAACATCAATGGAACAACAAGTGTTCTGGCCTTTCGGGATTTGATATCCATTGAATCGGATCAGATTCTCTGTAACTGGACATGTTGGGGAAGGCAATTTGACAAAGCACTAAAGATCAACAACACGTAATAAGCTATAACATTGCAGCATGGTGGTCTGCACTGTTTACTCTGCACTCTTCAAGTATGGATTCTATTAATAAATACTCAGGCAGTATCCTGATTTTTTATTTGGGGACGACAACCCCATAAGTAACATGTCAATTTTGTAACGAAATAGGATTGATTGTTTGCCTCACTCCTTCCAAAATTAGCAACTGGCTTGGTGAGACAACGGTCACGACCCAAGCAGTTTGGCTCTGAACCAGTAACACTCCCAACTTCCCAACCATTTTTACGTAGTGCGGGACAAGTGGCCATAGAACAGTGGCTGGTTGATTGGTCCCTAGCCTATAGGGAGCAGAGTTGAAGAGTACCAGCCTACCAAGTGACATTCTCAACGTTCTATGAAAAAGACATGGCAACAACCACGCTTCTGTCCTATGTACGTGGCGGTTGCACTGTTAGTCTAGGGAATTGCGTCACACCTGTCAACAAACAAGTGGTGTTTTTCTAGTTCCTGTCATTTTTTTATTAGCTTCTGTCCTTTTTTTGCTTTCCTCAGTCATTTCAGGCAAAAGCTGTAACAGTTTAGTCTATCTAGGTACGAAGGATTTTACAGCAAGCAACCATTTTTCTATGTTAACCAGAGGAAGTGCATAGGATTCAATCCCAGGTCAGAACGTTGCACTCGAGAAGGCTGATTGGATCGATTGATAGTCATTTTCTCTAAATTTCTAAGGCGTGGCATAGCGCCCCAACAGTTGGGGTAAAGAGGTTCCCTTCATTCGATGATGTTTATGAACACGATATCTGTGAGTGGCGTTAATACCTTATCGGGGACTGGGACCAAATTCTTCAACGTTGCACATTTCTTCACACTTTTTAGCAAATTTTTGCCAGGATTTTGTGCAGGGTTAACAGACAGTGGCTAGAAACTGTGAAACGCTGGAATACACCCATCACACTCTACTATCTAATCTGCCAAATGAACAACTACCAAACCCTGTATTCTATACGTATATATATATATATATATATATATATATATCTTTTAAACTACTTATTTTTTGTGGTGGAGGGCGAGGAGTTGAATTTTCATAAGACATACAGTGCTTGCATTTTACTTTTCCTTTTGAAGTGTAGCCAAAGATGGAACTACGGAATTATTGTAAATTATTGCATTTCCTTATTTACTCCCTTCACAATGTCACTCTTGTTTTAACCTCGCAAAACTTTACTTCTCGTCTAATGATTGATGCCATTGTCATAGGCTGGTAGCCGAAAGAAGGGAAATGAACGGCAGAAAGTGGCAAAGTGCTCCAATAATTTTTCCATGGCCTCGTACTCAGAAACTTTCATTTCGAGCAAACCGCATCCCAAGCCATTGTTTCTCCAAGCTGATTTCTTAAAATAAACAGAAGTTTAAGAAACTATAGACCCCATAGAACCCGAGACCTGTCACTGCATGATTGGATGGTAGCCTGCCTTGGTCTGCAATATGATTTGTGGAATTGGTTTTAAAGATAGAAATTAAAGCGGCCACCGTACAAATGACAACAACCGAGATTGTAACTAATAAAACTACCAAGCAAGGTAATATTAGGCAACGGACCCCGGATTCCCTGGACCCATGACCCCATTTCTATAAGCAACTGATACATTTGGTCCGCACACTCGTCGAAATCTGATATCGCCAAATCTCCTCCACGGTCCCTCTCCCCACTTCTATAATTGCAATATGTATGCATGCAAAGGGAACCAGGTTTTCATATGCTCTCAACCCCTCAAATCTCTCCTGTCCATCTTCTCTTTCGTTATATTTCTATAATTAGAACTTGCTTTGGTTTTTTGGGTGTTGGGTAGTTTGATACTATATTGTTTTTTGTCTGGGGATTGGAATGAGAGACGCAGGAGGGGGCACAATGTTCGCAGAGGCTGATAGCATTCCAAGAGCCAAGTTTGGCAACATTATGCATTCGGATCCTAACCTTTCCGTGACTGCTCCTGCGAGCGATGATGATTTGTGCCTTCGTTACAGCAGCGCATCCGCTGCCAGCCCTGCCTTTTATGAACCGAACAGGATGAGCGGCGATGGCTCACCCTTGACCATGTCACCATGGAACCAAACGTCTCCTTTCAGCAAATCTCCATGGACCCCTTTCGAAGACGACAACGTTCCAGCGAACAGTCTCATCGGCTCGCTTATACGTGAAGAAGGCCATATTTATTCCTTAGCGGCCACAAAGGATTTACTTTACACTGGCTCTGATAGCAAGAACATTCGTGTGTGGAAGAATCTCAAAGAATTCACCGGCTTCAAATCAAACAGCGGTTTAGTAAAGGCCATTGTGATATCCGGTGAAAAGATATTTACTGGTCATCAGGATGGGAAGATTCGCGTTTGGAAAGTCTCCCCTAGGAACCCCAGCGTTCACAAACGAGCTGGAACTTTGCCAACTCTCAAAGATATCCTTAAAAGTTCCATTAAACCGAGCAATTACGTAGAAGTGAAGCGGAAGCGCTCTTTATGGATCAAACACTCGGATGCGGTGTCTTGTTTGAGCTTGAACGTGGATCAAGGTCTTCTTTACTCTGCTTCGTGGGACAGAACCTTGAAAGTTTGGAGAATTTCTGATTCCAAATGTCTTGAATCAATTCATGCACATGACGACGCTGTCAACTCTGTCGTTTCGAGCAAGGCAGGAATGGTTTTTACTGGCTCAGCAGATGGAAGCGTTAAAGTGTGGCAAATGGAACTGCACCGGAAAGGAACAAAGCATACATTGTCTCAAACTCTTTTACAACAAGAATGTGCGGTTACTGCCTTAGCAATCAACACCCCTGGTTCAGTAGTGTACTGTGGCTCCAGTGACGGTCTGGTCAACTTCTGGGAACTTGAAAAGCAATTATCTCACGGCGGGGTACTTAAAGGGCACAAGCTGGCAGTTCTTTGCCTTTCGGCTGCAGGGAATTTGGTGTTTAGCGGATCAGCCGATAAGACTATATGTGTTTGGAGGAGGGACGGCAACATCCACACATGCCTCTCGGTGCTGACAGGGCACACCGGGCCGGTGAAGTGCTTGGCTGTGGAAAAAGATCAGGAATTGGGAAATGAGCAGCGGTGGATTGTTTACAGTGGGAGCCTTGATAAGTCCGTGAAGGTATGGAGCGTTTCGGAGTTTGCCCAAATCGGAGCGGTGCAACAGAATCAGCAGACGGAGAGTTATGATGTGGGGTCCTTCCCATCTGATGGGAGCTTGTCGTCTGCCAGCAGAGCCAGCCAGAACAGGAGGAACTGATGCCAAGGAATTTCGGGTGTTTGCATTTTTGAGATTCTGATGTAACCTTATGATGCCACGTGACATCATTTGTAATAAAAATCTGCTGTGTTTGACACGTGGAATTGAGGTTTCCGTAGCATAGTGTATGTTGCCTATTGGGATTTGCTTATCAGAGAGGGTGAAAGGATCAACAGGGATTTTTTCAATGGGTATGTATTATTGTAATGCTTTTTATGGACTTGATGATTGGCTACTAATGAAATGGAGACAAATTAAGGTATGCTTTCTTAAATAAATATTTCTTTTCTTGGATCTTTTGTCTATCAAATCTTGAGGGAAGATTGTGTAATGATCATCCAACTTCATGGAGACGCATAAACATAGGATATTCCTCTATTGTTTACATAGATATACCCACTTTGAGTTACTGTTTACAAGTTCATTTGATAGCAGTGTCGTAGCCAAAATCAGTTACCTTTTGATTCTTCCTGAAGGGTTCTCTTCCTTTGTGTACTATGTGTTATTCATGTGGTTCATTTGGCACTTCAATCAGACTAGTTTCGCTTTCAAGTTTCATTATCTGATGGAAAGAGGAGGACCATAATGGAGCATGGAGAGCAATACTCCTGTTGGAACTCTGCCTCTACCAACCACTAGTGTTTTGCCTAAGAGGCAAGGAAACCCTGTCCTCTTTGTTCTTTCTCACTAATCATTTGTTACTTACCTATGTTGACAGGGACACAGACAGAAGAAGAGTAATGTGACTTGGTCAAAATTCAATTAAAGAACAGTCGATATAGGTCACTATCTTATTAATTTTCCAGTAATAGTACAAAATCCTGATATATTCTTTGATATCACAAATGTGAGCAACGAATGAGCTCATATTACTAACATGCAAAACTTTTAAGGGCAAAGTATCTTCAAGTTGCATCAAAAGGAAAAAAGAATCATGTGAATCAGCTATACAAGCATCAGCCCTTGTTGTCTGTAGAATCAATTCAATGTGAAAGCCTTCGAGAGTGGCGTCTCCTAGATTCAGGTTGTGTTTGAGTCTTCAATCCACGCAAATGGCCGCTTCTGTTGCCAATGGAGTTCAGGTCTAAACTCAGAGGAATGCTCACATCTCCTCCTTCAAGCATTCTAAGGACCTAACAATTTGCAAATGACAGTGGAAATTTCTGAATTTCCATTCCAAGCTCAGGAGAGAGTAGGGGAAAGAAAGGATTATGAAATGAATTAGAAGTTAAGGACAAGGCAGGCAGCAGACCTTTGACATTGATGGTCTTGATTCCGGATCAGGACTTAGGCACAGGAAAGCAGCACGACCCATGGCCTGTAGTTGATGAGTGTAGTCCTGGACTTTGCTGGAGGCCAAACATGGATCAAGTAACTGATAAATATTTGCCATTATTTGGTTTGAGTCTAATGCAGCTAGAGGGTGGAACCATTCAGATAAGAAATTCTGTCCCTTGTAAAATTGCAAGTCACTGATTCTTTGACCTGTCATTAACTCTAGTAGTACCACTCCAAATGCATAAACATCAACTTTCTGTGTAATCCTTCCACCATCCAAATACTCCGGTGCAAGATACCTGGATTTAGTCATTTTCAGCCCCATTAGAGTGATAAACATTTTCACAAGTTTGATACGTATTTACTGTTTTATGTGAGTGCAGGTGACTACAAAATAGTAATGTTAGGTCTTAAAGAATTCAGACCAGAGATTATAACAAAGCACATCTGTAAACAGGGTTACCTTCTTAAATGGTAGAATGAGACATTTCACAAAGAAAAAAAAAATGATGAATGAGCCTTAAAACACAGGCAAATAAGGATATTTAGGAAGTACCCTGAAGTTCCAATGGCTCGCTCCTCGCTTCCAACAATCCATTGATCAGAATGCCATCTAGCAAGTCCAAAATCAGTAACCTGAAGAGACAACTAAAAAGTTAGGGCATGATTTTTCTACAAAGCATATCTAATTCTTTCATGGCAGTTATATAGCCACTTGAGCAACACTGCAACAGGGATGGAAAATGAGAATTTATCATTTGAAGAGATTGGTGTGTTGTACTTTTCTTTATGATGAATTCAGGTTTGTATCAACATGAAGAAGAACAGACATTAACGCTTTCTGAAAGGTCCAAAAGCTAAATGAAGATACCTGAGGCTCAAAATCATGAGTCAGGAGAATATTTTTGGGCCGCATATCTCTGTGTACTATACAACCAACTCTGCAATCTTCATGAAGGTATCGCAAGCCTCGTGCTGCCCCAACTGCTATTCTTAGCCGTGATTGCCAATCTAGAGAGGTTTTGTTGCTCCCTGTCAACCAGATATAACCAATATAATTTAGAGGACAAAGGTTCTCAATGCAAATAGAAAAAAGGAGCATATGGAAACCAAAAGAACATACAGGAACTTATAAACAATATGATATTGAAAGAAATAAAAATGAGAAATTGAATACCATGTAAATGGAAATCCAAGGATCCATTGCATATGTATTCATAAACCAAGACTCTCTTGTTGCCATCAATACAAAAACCAATTAGCAACACAACATTCCTATGTTGTGCACAGCTCAAAACTTGTACCTCCCTGCAGAAATCAATATCTGCTTGACAGCCAACAAACTTTAACAGCTTCACTGCAACCACCTGACCATCTCTCAAAATCCCCCTGTAAACGACACCAAAACCACCTTCTGCCAAGAAATTCAATTCTGAAAATCCATTCGTAGCTTCCTCCAGCTCCTCATAAGAAAACCGTCTTGGGGGTTTGCCAAAGACTGGTGCCTGGTGTTGACAAAATGAGCACAAGGGAGGAGGTACTGAGGATGTTCTGCCTAAAGCAACTGCATCCCTAATGTTTGAGCTAACCATGTAGTCTGTTCGTTGGCTTTGGTGGACATGCCTACCTGCCTTCGTAACTTGATCATATTGGACAAACTTGCCAAGCAGGGTTTTGGAAGTAGGGGATATGATTTTAGTTCTATTGCTTTTGGTTTTATGAGGCTTTTCTTCAATATGATTTTGGGGAATCCAAAATATACTCTTGTCATTACTTTTTCCAGAAGATGCTGGATTTGCTGATAGATTTATAAGCTCTTCCCCATATGAATTGAGAACTGTAAGTTGGTTATCCAAGTTGTTCTCATCATCTATGGAAGTGTAATTTCCTCTGTTCAGCCCTTCAAAAAGAGGATTTTGTTGATATACCAGGAAAAGAGATGTTGCTGAATCAGAACTTGGTAGCAACCGCTCTTGGCTTGTTCTTGAATAAGAAGTACCTGGCTCTTCTGGGCTGCCGACTGGAGTAGAATGCTTCATCCGGTGTCCTAGGAACTCTCCAGCATCCACAACCGGTGAAGCAGCAGCAGAGAAATAGGGAGTTTGAAGTTCATTTATGCATTGTAAATTAAGCCTGAGAACTTTTGCTTGTGAACCTTTCATCACTACAATGTTGCAGTGAAGTTCATCTAGGCAATGTTTCAACTCCTGCTTTAGTTTTCTGATTCAGTAAAAACAACTCTTTTGTAAGTTTAACACAAAAAATAACTTCAGATTTAAGATAATATGAATTTCTGTCATGCCAAATTGTTTTGCTGAGATTTTACAGACATTAGTACATGTCTTGTTACCAATCAGATTGATCTTTTACCAGACAGAATTAAGAACTGTAACATGTAATATTTGTATTTATTTGTGATAAGTACTTAAAATTTACTACCATAAACACAAATAATCACAGAACTGTTGCATATGAGCATGTTCCACAGGCATCCGACGTTAATCTTTGACCACTAAAATTAACAGATAAGACAAGTTGCCAGGGATTAATGAAATAGTATTAACGCATGCGTATTTATGGGGGTAAACGACAATTAAAACCAACCAACTTAACTAATAGCTTAGAAACAAGAAATAATACTTTTTTTTTATGTTAATTACTTGTCCAGTATGACCCAGTTGGCTCCATTGTTCTTTGCTTCAGCCGCCACAGCATTGCCAGTTGTTCCTGACACCACCTTAATCCTCACAGTAACCTGCCAATTAAGAACTCATTAATCATTATTAACCATATTTAAACTGACAAGTTCCTCCCAGAACAGAGGTATGATTGGCAGTTAACCCAACCCCCTCCCCCCCTTCTGTATCCTTTTCAATATTTTGTAGACGAGCATCTATGTGATCATTGCAATTTTGTAGAATTATTATAAAATTTTAGCTACCATCCATGAAAATCAGAATTACGAAAGATTAACATAATCCCAAATCCCAAATAAAGAGATGAGGTGGGGTTCCATGGAAAAAGAACTTTAATAATGTTGATTGGCAATAATGCACCTAAAGCAGAGTATACTACTTCATTTGCACATGCCACATGCCATTCAACCTCCCAAAGTCCAAACAAAGCCCACTAATCATTAACTTTTTTCGTTTCCATCTGACGGTAGAGCCTAAGCCACTGTTTGGACTCCAGGAATCTTCTAAACCCCGACATCTCAATCAGTTTGTAGATCCATTTACATGTTTGTGCTGTTTCTAGGCAATGCAAAAGCACGTCACTTCGCTTTTTGCAAAGTTCCGTAACACGTATTTGACAAATGGACCAAGGAGTCCACTATGCCGCCACAAGAAGGAAACGAATCCAACGTGGGCAATTCAGTAACTTTGACATTTGATTACCTCGATTTGGTTATGGAACTGAAGTACCATCTGTGAACATGACTCGGAGATCTGACAAATCCGTTCCGGTAACTCCTCCTGGATACTGCTCCCGCAATCTCCAGCCAACATCGGAAAATTCCAAAATCTTCTAACTTTTTTTAGATAAACTCGAAGAAAAAAGTCAATGCATGAACTTCTCAAGCAAAGGAAACGGCTAACAGTAAAAACTATAACAAGAATCTGAATTTCGATGTAAGGGAAAAAAAACAAGACAGGATTACCTTTTTTTTCACCAAGAAAGAGAGCAAGCAAGGTCACGCAATCGCCAGGACGAACAACGTGAGTCAGAGCCCATGCTAAGCCGGTTTTAGAGATGACCCTCTCTGCTCTAACAGCGACAACAACTTTTTCTAACGCTAGACTGGTGGTGGAGCGTTGCCTAAGGCTCAGCTCCATCTTTCCACTGGTGGTCAAGCTCTGGGGCAAAAAATCAGAGGGGGTGTTGAGACTTGAGGGTTGGTTTTTGGGCGTTTGTGATCGTGTTCTTTGATGGGTTGGCTTTTCATAAGCAGGGCAGGGCTGCAGCCTGCAGGGGCATAGTATGATTTAGTTGACTGTTAGTGAGCTAGCATATTGGGGTCCCATTTGCTTTAAAAGATCGAAAACGTTACCATTTTGATCACGTCGTTAGCGGCTATGTTTCACGTTAACCATTAAGGTTGATCCTAGGGAGTTTGCTTTCTGACTTAATTACCGTAGTTTTGGCAACTTAGAAAATTCAATATGTTCAGGATTTTGAGTGGATCTTTACTTAATTGACCGTCCCAGAAAGCATCTACTGGGCCTTCCTGATGTGTTCAGGACTTTTGGGTGGATCAAATTTGGATGTCCCCATGACAGTAACTCAGACAAAATCAACGACAGGATTAGACAAGGAACCAGGGTTCCTGTCTCTCCTTTCCTTTCATAAATAAAATTTGTTTCATATGCCAAGTTCAAAGAAATAATTAACATCAGATAAGTTTGATTTCACACTTTACCCATGATGAATTTCGATACTATCTCCTTGGATTGACGTATCCATTCTATCAAAATTTTCTTACTTCCTAGCTCCAGCCTGATAATAAAGACAAACATGAAACGAGCCTTTCTTTAATTGGGTGACAACAGACTGATAGTGACAGGTTTCTTCCCCTTTTCACTCGCCACTGGATGAACCTAGAACTGGAACTCACCGAGCCTGGACTATATATGCACGTTAAGCTAAGCCCCTTCCTTTAACTTTCAAGTTTTAAACAACTCCGATAAGGGGAAAAAGAGGAGTAAAAAGAAACAAAAATGACGGGGGATGTCTGTCTGGTCAATTAAAGGAAGCTGCAATTTTTCCCCAATAGTTGGGTGACCATCATGGGTAAGGCCAGCTTCCAAGACAAATTGGGAGATCCTCTCAATGAGGCCACATACAGATGCATGTCACAGGATTAAACGGCTGAGATCTCGAGATGATGACCAGTGATTTTTACTCGACATAGGAAGAAGAATCGAAGGATGAAGGAACATTGCTGGATGGTCATGACAGGTCACACACGAACACCCATGTGATGATAGTAATGACAATGGTTAATGTGATCGTTTTAAGGACCACGTTTGGGTTGATACTGTATAGAAAATTGGGTAATGGACCATTTTCGGATCGATGTCATGTCAAGTCACCATGACCGGCCCTTTTCTGGGCTGTTTATCAAGTTGCATTGGCAGGTGAGGAGTTTTCAAAGGAAACGGATGTTAATCTGCTGATCCAAGCTATCAGCTCTGTGGGAAAAACCGATGAGGTTTCTGTGTCAATCCAGGCTTTGCATGGGTTTCGAGAAACAACCCCTTCTAATGCCTGTGAAAGGGCTAGGGCCCAGGAGCTCAGGTCCGACAAACAAAGTAATATCTTCGAATTTAGCTTAAATAAATGAACTGAATGTCATCGTCGTTAGATTTTAGAAAGAATTTCCACTTAAATCAACTGGAAATAGACCAAGAGATTTTTATGACTACGATCTTTCAACAGCAATTAGCATATTATCTTTTATTCAATAAAATGAGATTATTGAACCTCCATCTCCATGGTCGACAGAGGTTTGATTTCGAAACCAAAGACGGCTCAATAGGGGCCAGTGCCCATTAGCAAGTTCATGCTGGAGTTGTCAAAATGTTGAATACTGCAAATTATTCATAGAGATGAGCAGGAAGGCGAGGTGTCAGAAGGACTTCAAGCGGAGTGGCTTTGAGATTGGTCAAACCAGCTGACTCGCTCATGTCAATTGGTTCATCTGATGGAGTTGTGATTTCAAATGCGTGCAACAAATTACCAACGGTGAAGTGCATAATTTGAAGGGCGAGCGAAACTCCAGAGCAAATTCTTCTACCGCTGCCAAATGGAATCAATTCATAGTTTTGACCCTTCACTTCAACATGTTTATGTGTTGTAAGAAATCTTTCGGGCTGGAACTCATCAGCTTTTGACCACACATTTAGATCCCTTTGTAGTTTGGCAAGATTTATGATAAGCCGTGTGCCGGCCGGAATGGAGTAGCGACCGGTGGTGCACTCCTCGATGGACTCACGTGGTATAGAGAGTGGAGCACCAGGGTATAAACGCATCGTCTCCTTGATGATGGCTAGGAGGTAGACCAAGTTTTTAATGTCTGATTCTTGCATATGCCTTTCTCTACCAATATGGGTGCCTAATTCATGTTGGGCTTTCTTCAAGGCATTGCGGTTGTTGAGAAGCAACGAGAAAGCCCAGACGGTGGTGGCCGCTGTGGCCTCTATGCTACCTAAAATAATGGCCTGCAAAGGGTGAGCCCAACACTATTAGAAGGTGAAATAAAGATTTAGAAGTTATTAGATACACCTGTCAAAATGGACTTGACCCATTGGGTCAGCTCATTCATTTAATATGAAATGGGTTGAGCCATGAAAATTTAGACCTATATTTAAATCGAGTTTAGATGAGCCAGCCCATCAAATTAGTGGGCTGGAGTGGGCTAGGGAGGGTCAGCCCTACGAGCAAAAAAAATTCATAAATTTAATTAATTTAATAATTATATATATAATTATATAAAATTAATAATTTAATTACCAATAATATTACTTATTTTATATATTTTAATGTGTTTAATCTTTACTTATCAAATTAATAGTTTTAATTTATGAATTAAATCATAAAATAATTTTATTAATAGAAAATTTATTAACTAAAATTATAAAAATAAATTTTTTTTTTTGAAAAAAAAATGGGCTGGCCCAACCAAACCCATGAGCTAGCAAGGGGTGAGTTGAGTTGAGGATTTCACAACTCATATAAAAAATAGGCTAGCTCGGCTTGACCCATATTTTTTCAACCCACAAGGGCTAGGGTCGGGCTGGGTTGAGCTGACCCATATTGACAGGTCTATTATAAGATAATGGGCACTTGGAAATAGAAAGCAAGTTGTCAGATGTCAGTAGTCACTTCACCAATAAATTTGTCAGGCAAAAAACAAGCTAAGCAACTCCCCAGGCACGTGGCTTTGTTGATCGTATTAGCATTATGGCTATGGAGCTCCGCAGCATCTTTAAGAAGCGACAACATTGTGTGCATGAAGCCATGTTGACAACTCTTTTATATAGAGTTATCATAGGGTAATTTTGAAACATAAATTTTACTTATTCTTTTAATTTTTAGTATAGTCTTTAGTAAATTTTCATGTTTTTTAATATAAGTCAACTTTTAGGGTGTCTAGTATTATTTAGATAATTTTAGCTTCATTTCTTTTTAAAATCTTTTAAATCAACCATTGATTATTGAACCTCTTGATATTGAAGGAATCATGGAGCCGAAAAAGAAGTTGAAGGAAAGGATCACAACAACTTTGCACTAGGGAGCTTGAAGGAGGAGAACATGGAAGCAGAAAGTACAAAGTTGCGGCTCCAAGAACCTCTTGGCAGAGAGTTTCTTGCTGCAACGAGAAACAGGGCATTAAGAGCAGCAGGATTTTCGCTGTAGCGAGAATCCAATCTCACTGTAGCGAAATTGAAGGTTTACAAGGCCAGGTCAGCTTTTAGCTCCCTGCAGCGAGATTCCAAACTCGTTGCAGCGAGAACATGTCAGAGAAAAGGAATATTCTGGGCTCGAGATCTTAGGTCAAGGCTGAATGAAAAAAGGACTATAAATAGAATTTTTTAAAGAAAAAGAGGCAGATTCGAGGGAGACACTTTGGGTAAGGAGAAATGCCCAAGTCATTTTCATGTAGATCATGTGTATATTGGCATTTACATCATTTGGATTCTCTATACTTGAAAAGTTAGTGGGATGCCAATGGTGGCTCTGTATTTTGATGGTTCGTGTCATGTCGAAGTGCTGGTTTGGGCTTTGAAACCAAAGCTAGAACACAAAGCCCAACATGAAATATTTGCCTCGCGCATATCAACGGAGTTCATGGAAGGGCGTTGCTATGTCAAACCCATGCAGCAAATTCGCTGCATAAACTGAAGCGCAGAGGGACCTCCTTGGCACAGTCTTTGACCACTACTAAATGGTATCGACTCAAAATTCTGACCCCTTAAATCGAATTTTTGTAAATAGTCAAAAACCTTTCTGGTTGAAACTTGTAATCACGATGGATTTCTGCATAACTATTTAAGTTCGACATCAACAGTGTTTCATTCCTAGGAGCAGAGGCAATATCATATGCCCAACAGCTCGTAAACTAGGAAAATTATTTGGAGAAAAACAGCTGTGAATTTATTCATAGAGATGAGGAGGAAGGCGAGGGGTGAGAATGACTTTGAGTGGCGTGGCTTTGAGATTAGTCAAACCGGCTCCCTCACCCATGTCGACTGGCTCATCCGACGGGGTTGTGATCTCAAACGCTTGTAGCAAACTAGCAAGGCTGAACTACAAAACCTGAAGCGCAAACGAAATCCCAGGGCACACTCTTCGACCGCTACCAAATGGAACCAATTCGTAGTTTTGTCCCTTGACGTCGAAATGCTTGTGGGTTGTGAGAAACCTTTCAGGCCGAAACTCGTCCGGATTGGACCAGGCTTTCGGATCACGCTGAAGCTTGGAAAGATTTACTAGAAGACGTGTTCCAGCCGTGATGAAGTAGCCGGCGGTGGTGTAGTCCTAGACGGACTCATGCGGCACGGAGAGTGGGGCAGTTGGGTATAAGCGAGTTGTTTCCTTGATGATGGCTTGGAGGTAGACCAAGTTCTTGACGTCCGATTCTTGCACCGGCCTTTCTCTACCAACGTAGGTGTCTAATTCTGGTTGGGCTTTTTCCAGGAAATCGCGGTGGTTGAGTAGTAAGGACAGAGCCCATGTTATCGTCACTGTCGTGGTGTCTGTGCCACCCAAAATTATAGCCTGCAAATTATAGTGGCCCAAAAAGGAAGTATTAAATGCTTTTAGGGTTTGGATATGAAAAAAGGTACATTTTGACTTGGCCTTTGGGCTCAATAAAAAGGTTAAACATCTAAAATCAAGCATCATGCGCCGTGACTCATATTAATATATAAGAAATTATCTATTTTGACACCATGGACTATTGAACCTTAAGGTGACAGCTGATTGATGTGTGACAAATACCAACCGGGGCAGTTCGGGTTTATCAGGAAGTTTCAAGTCGTTTTCCACTTTAATGCATGCCAAAAATTGGATCCGTGTTCAACTAAACTATTCTTTTTTTGAATCATGTTACCTGTTTGGTCACTTTTTGTATCTCAATCATTCTATGGCCTTTATAAAAAAAATTATTTATACTTTCTGCCTAAGCATGTACTAAATTACTATTTTTTTCGAAAGCGAAATTTATTATTCATGAGTAAATTATTGTTTTATGATTACGTGGAATAAATTTATTGAAATAAAATTTATAAAAGAAAATAAAGAAAATATGTTCTATATGGCCATCCATGGAACATTAGCACTTTTTTTTTTTCACAAAAATGATTATATATGTGATATAGCTGAACATGCAGCTCATGATTGAAGTGGATCTTGATTGGAGTGGTCTTGTGATTTACCAGAAAAGCAAACAAGAAAAGATGTGATTCTGGAGCAAAAGTTATGTAAGAACTCACTAGGCACGTGGCTTTGTTGATTGTATCAGCGTCATAGCTAGGGAGCTCTGCAGCATCGTTAAGAAGCGACAACATCATGCCCATGAAGTCATGCTCACTTTCCGCGTTGCCTGAATTTCTCTTCTGCTTATGCTCCTCTAACCATTCCTCAAGGATGTGGTCCAGTTCTTTTGCAGTCTTCTTCATGGCCTTCTCATGTCCTCCCAGATCTAACTACCTCAAGAAAGGCAGCGAGTCCCCAACCGTGAACGTTCCTGTCAGTTCAAAGAAATCCCTCAAGGCTTTTCTGCGTCCGTCGTTCTCGTCTTTCCCGTGCGAAGTTTCAGCCTCAGAGTATCTCTTCCCTACAACCATCTTGAAAACCATGTTTATGTTTAAGGTCCAAAACCATCTCTTCATCTCCACAAGCACCTTTCCTGAACTACTATTGCTTACGCTCTTAACCCCTAACTCGTAAAGTTCTTTAATCGATGTCCTAACCTCGGATTCTCGTATATGTATGAGCTTCTCCAGGCAGATGTTCGACAGTACCTCGAGCGTCGCTATCTTGCGAATTTGACGCCAGTAGGGGCCGTAAGGGCTGAAACCAAACATAACATAATTGTAACCCAAGAGCTCTGCAGCTAGAGTTCTTGGACGGTTGGCAAATGCTTTATCGTTGGTGGTGAAACACTCTTTAGCAATCTCTCAATTGCTTACGACTAGAGTTGGGTGCATGCCTAACTTGATGGTGAAGATCGGTCCATATGTGTCAGCCAAGTCACCCAAAACGACGTGGGCTGGTTTTGACCCTCCTAACAGGTGGAGGTGGCCTAGAATTGGCCTTGCACCGCTAACTTCCGGAGCTTTTCTCTTCATGCCCGAGCCTGTTCGATTAATCACTCTCGTAAATAACAAATAGCAGAAGATCAAAAAGGCAAAGACGCCAGCCATCCAACTTGCAGGGCTTGGAAGGAGGGTTTCCATGGTTGAAAGCTCTTACTTCTGTACTTTGAGGTCTTGGAATGAAGATAACTTCTGTAATTTGAGGTCTTGGAACGAAGATGACAAAACCTAAAGACAAGATAGTTTGACAGTTAGTATCGTTTTTGCCTTCCACCACACGACCACACGATTCTCATCTCCATTCGACTCTTATCTCCACTATTTTGATTAATCTTATTTAATTAGTTAAACTTTAATAATTTTATTTATGAATTAATAATGGACCCATTTAAGAATCGATTGATTTTGTATGATAAAAATTCACTGTTACGTGATATTTTAAAAAATAAACAAATAATTGTATTGAAAAACAGTAGATTAATAGCATTATTTAGAAAGTAGAGGTTACGTATCGAGGGAAATATTTAATTGTGTTTGGAATCAAATAGATTAAGGTTGAGATCTTATTTGTTTATATATAAAAAATTATTTGAGTCTGAAATCCCAAATAATTAAGTTGCTTATATGATTCAGATGAGGCTTAACTAAATGTAGTTAAATCAATTTGCCAACACGTGGCTTATCACTCGAATATTAAATGGAAGTTAGCTGAAAGGAGATATGTTAATTAAGTCATTTTCATCTAGATCATATATATCAATATATTTACATCATTTGGATTTTCTACATTTGAAAAGCTAGTGAGACGGTCTTAAATTTTGTCGTTTGCCAAAGGGTGGCTCAGCATTTTGATGGTTTGTGTCATGTTGGATTGCTTTTCTTGGTTTGGGTAGGGTTCATCGAATGGCGCTCCTATGTCAAACCCATGCAGCAAATAGGCGGCATAACCTGAAGCGCAGAGGGAACTCCTGGGCACATTCTTCTACCACTACTAAATGGTATTGACTCAAAATCCAGACACCTTACATCAAAATTTTTGTAAGTAGTCAAAAACCTTTGTGGTTGAAACTTGAAATCACGATGGATTTTTGTAAAGATTGAAGAAAAGTTCTGTGCCTTCAGGGGTATGGTAGCCATTAATAGCCTAAAAGTAATTAAGCTGAAGTTTCCTTTATTGTTGCAAATCATTCAAGCTAATAACAAACAGCAGGAAGACGTGGAGTAATCAAGACTTCGAGGGGAGAGACCTTCAAGTTTGTTATCCCTATGGCTTCACCCATATCAACCGGTTCATCTAAAGGAGTCCCTAGCTCGAACCCTTGCAGCAGATTAGCTAGTGTCAGCTCCAACACTTGGAGCGCAAGGGAAACTCCAGGACACATTCTTCTACCACTTCCAAATGGGATCAGCTCAAAGTTCTGGCCTCTGACATCAAAATCCTTGTAGGTAGTCAGGAATCTTTCTGGCTGAAACTCGCAAGGATCCGACCATGCATGTGGATCGCGATGAATTTTGTAAAGATTGATGAGAAGTCGTGTGCCTGCAGGGATATGGTAGCCACTCACGACGCAGTCTTCCATGGACTCATGCGGCACTGAAAGTGGTGCGGCAGGGTATAAACGCAGCGTTTCCTTGATGATGGCTTGAAGGTAGACTAACTTTTTAATGTCTGATTCCTCAACTAGTTTGTCTCTACCAACATGGATGTCTAATTCTTCTTGTGCTTTTTTCAGTGCGTTGCGGTTGTTAAGTAGTAAAGACAAAGCCCATGTCAGCGTAACCATTGTTGTATCAGAGGCCGCTAAGATCAAAGACTGCAAGAAGGTTGATTTATACCATATTAGAATGAAATTGCACATAAAATTTTACATCAAGAATTAAGAATATAAACAAAAGTCAATCAAGCACTTTGTCAAAAATCAACGAGGATCAAGCAATGAATCCTTTTAAGAAAGTTAGACCAATGATGTATGATCTAGTCAATTTGGATTTCATTAGTAAAAATCATTTTTTAAAAGAAAAATGTTATTGGCTTTAACACGATTATATATCTTAATAAATTTATCCTAGTGAATATTGTAATGATTTTGTTGATTTGATTTTTACATTTCATACGTAGTAATGGATCTTATCTTTGGATTTATCTAACAATACAATTATATGTCTTGTCAAGTACCATGGTTAATTAAAACAAAAGCAACCATGTAGGTAAGGTGATTTGGTTGAAAAAATCTTATTATCATGATCATTAGTAAGCTAAACTATCAGGTGCCATATATAATATAATATCTAAAAAAACCTCTAAATTATTTATGAAAATTTAAATATATTTTTCATTTTTATATTACATTTAATCAAATTCTTATATTTTTATTTTGCTATCAAATAAACTAACTATTGTTAGTTAAAATATTACTTATAATTTTATATCATGCAATGTTGATATGATATATTGACATATTATAATAAATGATAACATGATATATTTATATGACATGATAATATGATCCGGAAACATTTTTACACTCCACGTCATCATTTTAATACTATGTAAGTATAAAATGACAAGTGTTATTTTGATAAATTTTTTTAACTCAAAATAAAAAACGAAAACTTGATTAATCTTAATAAAAAGAATAAAAATTTATTTAAATTAATAAACTTCAAAATTAGATGAGAAATTAGCAAAGTCAATGAGTAGTAAAAAATTTTCCTAGTGAAGGACCTTAATTAAAGGGTATTTAATTTTCTTTTGGAGTTAAGATGACCTGCAACCTCAATCAATCCAAATTATAGCCAGCAAATGATAATGGCCCAAAAAGGAAGTATTAAATGCCTTTAGGCTTTGGATATGAAAAAGGGTACATTTTGACTTCGCCTTTGGGCTCAATAAAAAGGTTAAACATCTAAAGTCAGGCATCATGCGCCGTGATTCACATCAATATATAAGAAATTATCTATTTTGATTTATTAAATTTTATGATTTTATCTCATAAAAAACGATTCACAAATTAAAAATAATGTTAGCATCAATAATGTGAGATTCATAACTTTCTATTAACAGTATGCTTGGTTCACGGGAAGGAGTAAAATGGGAATAGAATAGTTATTCTAAGATAATAGAATAAGAGAAGAATAATAACTATGTAGAATGGTTTATGAGAATGGAATATGATAGAAATTATTATTATTACTTATTCCACTGTTTGGTTGGCAAGAATAATTTTAAGAATAGTTAAGAAATAATGGGTAAATGATAAAAATATATTTTATTAAAATTTAAAGATTTTTTAATTAAAAAACAAAAATACTATGATGAGAAAAAAATACTCTTTATTAAAATTAAAGAATTTATTTTGTAATAGATAAAAATATTCTGAGCAATAAAATCAAAATAACTTTTACTATAATTAAAATAATATTTGCATCAAAATGCAAATATATTTTTATTATAATTAATAATATTTTGTATTATAAAGATAATTAAACCTTTTATGATAATTAAATAATATTTAATATTAAAAGACAAAATATATTCTTAATTAAATTTAAATAATACTAAATATTATTCTTTATTGCATTTATTATATTCAAATAATAATATTAAATAATATTCTTTATAATATTTATTATAGTTAAATAATATTAATATAATAAATCATATTTAAATAAATTGATTTCCTTTGGTTGAAATAAGTTGAAAGTTAGTAACTCAGAGTTTGATGAAATGCTTTAATAGTATCCTTTTACTCGACTTTAGATCTTTTGAATGATGTTTGTTTACTCACTGAGATTATAAAATCTCACCACTCTCCTTTCCACCCATTTCAGGTTCAGATTAGGCTGTATATAGTTGAATTCATCGAGGACTACCCTTGGATTTGCATTCCTTCAAATTGTAGGTTCAGAGTCCTCTTTACTTTTGGTTATTCGGGGGCCCACTTGTTATTGTAAATGAAATTAAATACTCTGACTTACTGTATTATAGTATGTATGAATTTATTTAGCTTTTGCGCTACAAAAATTGTTTACGTATAACTTTATAAATATTGTTTTATAAGAAAATAGAATATTTTACTTAATATTTCTTTTATTTTCTTATTATATCCAAATAATCACAATTTCATTTTAAATGAAGATTTTAGGCTTTAAAACTCATTTTTGATTATGAATTATGTGTTTTGTACTCGCTTGCTACATTTTTATTGAATTTCAAAATTTTTGAAGAAAAATGACCAAAATGCCCTTGTGAGGAAAAATTTATTTTTCTATTGTTTTGAATTGGAAGTAGTTTATAATCTCTCAAAACATGATTTTAGCGACTAATACTCATGGGGGAAGCGAGAAAAACTGATGTTAAGCCTTGTGAGGTTTCGATTGATATTTTGGGTAATGAATGTCTATTGGGACGTCGCGACGGTTGTCACGGGCTCGAAGGGAGTTCCGGGTCGTGACAATTCTATTGGTATCAGAGGTTTTGGTTTTAAAGATAAGAGCTTTTGATTTTAAAGTGGTTTTAAAAATTTACAGTATCAGTGTGGCCCCGGGTTAAGTTGGGTTAGGTTGGATAGGATGCATGCATTTGCATATAGAGTCTAAGGTTGATTAAATTTGCCTTGTTCCCTTGTATAGATTGCCATGCCTCCTCGACACAGACGCCCACCTCTCACTACATCGATTGGGAGGGGAAAAGGTCGTTCCCAACGTCGTCAGCTGGATGCAGTAGAAAAGGAATCGACTGCATCCACCATTCGGGCAGCACCTGCTGCTGAGCAGGCCTAGACTCCTCCATATTCTCCACATCCTCCATATCCTCTGCCACCTACTGGTACTCTTACCATGTCTCTTGAGGTAGTCTAGG